>NC_134234.1:255614456-255917486 GCF_965152275.1 Natator depressus
GTTTTCCCTTTGGGAAATATGGTCACCCTACAGATGCTGCTTTTAGTCTTAGAGATGCCTGATCTTTTTGAAATTTTAACTAAGCTATTTGTCTTAGTTTCCTATAGCAGTTAGTAACACATGCTAATTCTATGGCACATGTAAAAAAAAATCTTTGTTTTAAAGTGGTCACCTTTTCATTTCATCAAGTGTCCCCACAATTTTTGTATAAACAAGAAAGGACACGCTTGTTTTGGAAGGGAAAAAACATATTTATAGTCAGGAGAGACCTGTTTTAAAACAAATTTGAGACTATACTTTAAAATCCCTAGGCCAGCTCCTCAGCTGGTGTGAATCACTAAAGTGCCAATGCAGCTTGCTGATATACACCAGCCGAGGACCTGGCCCGTTATTTTAAAGGTAGAGCTGAGCAAATGTGACGGGAAAGAGCAAAGAAGCCAGTGGATCATTCTGCTCTCAAGCCTGCTCTGCACTTAAAAGTTTTACCAGTATAACTCTGCTAGGGATGTGATGTATGTATTTATTTTGCAAAGATAGTTATGCAAGTATGAGCCCCGGATATAGATGCAGTTACTGTTACAAAGATACCTGACAGGTTTCAGAGGGGTAGCCGTGTTAGTCTGTATCAGCAAAAACAACGAGGAGTCCTTGTGGCACCTTAGAGACTAACGAATTTATTTGGGCACGAAAGCTTATGCCCAAATAAATTTGTTAGTCTCAAAGATATCTGAGTGGTTCCTGAACTGGAATGAGCTAGACTGGTCTAAGAGCTCTTATACTGGTATAACTGTCTGCACTAGGATTTGATTTGCCACTTTAACTATACTGGTACAGTTAAAGCAGCCAGCCTGTTAAGTGTAGACAAGCCCTCATTCCCAGCAGCCCTGAGAATGGAAGAGAAAGGAGAAACACCCTGCTGTGTCTCATCAGCCACGGAAAGGGCGAATACAGCGCTAACAAGATACATCCTGTGATTATTGCGTGGCTAGAGCTTTGCTGATCTACTCACTGTAAACAAGTTATGCTCTGAATCCGGCCCTCCTTTCTGTTTACTGTGAGTGTATTTGGTGTCCATAGGTATTTACTGAACAGCTTTCAACCCAGGGATTGTTGATGTTCTGGTCACTTTTACTGGCTGCTCATGATGTCTGCGCAGCCAGCTAAATCTCCATGCTATTGTTTCTGCCCACTGACTGGATGGCACTTTTAAAACAGAAAATACTTGTTTGTGCACAAATACTCTTGTTTGTTCATATGAACAAACCCCTGTTCCCAAGTCACCATCCCCTAGACTGAAACCCCTTGAATAAGCATTCAATAAGAAGGGGCAGGGACATAGCCAAACCAACAGCCATTTGCAAACCCCACAAACATTCAAATGCTCTTTTTGCTCTAATCACCCAGCTCTGATCACGACAGTGCATGTTGCATACAAAGGTGTGGCTAACTGTAGAGAGAGAGCAGCACAATCTAATCACTAGGTCTGGGGCCTGCGAGTCAGGTAACTTGAGATCTGTCACTAACTCATAGTCACCCAGGGCAAGTTACTTCATGTCTCGGTGCCTCAGTTTTCCTATCAGTAAAATGGGGATGAAACACCTCACCTACTTTTGGAAAGCTGTGGGAGGTCCTTCGATGAAAGGCGCTCTAACAGGACTGTACTGTTGTTGTTTCAATGCTGGATAACACTGAACATCATTACAGATTAATGCAACATCACTTGAGGGGCAGAGACCACCTCTCTCTGTTTTTGTACAGAACCCGGCACCAGTGGGGCTCTGGTCCATGGCTGGGGCTCCAAGGCACTACAGTAATAAATAATAATTATAAAATAATAAAAGACACTGCAACATCAGGCTATTAGGATGAGTGTGATTCCTGTCTTTTTGCAAGGCTATTGAATGATGAAGAGCATCTCCAGCTGCTAAAGGCTGGGTACCAGCATCTGAATGCCTTTCCTTCTGAAGGAACTGCAAGTGTTTTATATATATCTATATAAATGTGTGTGCTGTATAAATCTGTAGATAGGTGCATCTCCTTCTCCCTCTCAGTGATGCTATGCAAGCATCAAGTAGGAGGAAAATGAGGAATAGCTCGATAGAGAGGAAGGATGGTCTTACGATTGAGGCAGTGAATAGGACCGTAGGCGCCGACTCCGTGGGTGCTGCTCCAGGGCTGGAGCACCCACGGGTAAAAAATGGTGTGTGCTGAGCACCCACCGGCAGCCCCCTATCAGCCCTCCCTCCCTTCCTCCTCTGTGCCTCCTGCCCACCAGCAGCCCCACAGATCAGCTCTTCCCCCTCCCTTCCAGTGCCTCCTGCGCGCCACAATCAGCTGTTTTGCTGCATGCAAGAGGCTCTAGGGGGGATGAGCAAGGATGCAGCATGCTCAGGGGAGGGGTGGGAGTGGGGTGGGGTGGGAAGAGGCAGGGTGGGGACTTGGGGAAAGGGTTGGAGTGGAGGCGGGGCCTGGGGCAGAGCCAGGGTTTGAGCATCCACCGGAAGATTGGAAAGTCAACGCCTATGGATGGGACACTGAGATTTAGGTTCAATTTCTGGGTCAGACACAGAGTCCCTGCGTCACCTTGTCCTAGATCCTCAAAGGTATTCAGGCTCTTAACTTCCATTGAAATCAGTGGGAGTTAGGAGCTTAAATACCTTTACCTTGGCCTTCATCTCTCTGAGCTTCTGTTATACACACACACAAAATGGAGATACTTCCCTTGTCATCCATTTTGTCTATTCGGATTATGAGGCTCCCCAAGGCAGCAGAATGAGGACAACAGACTTCAAAAAAGCAGACTTTAACAAATTCAGAAAACTGTCAGGTAAGGTCTTATGGGAAGAAAATCTAAGGGATAAAAGAGTTCAGGAGAGCTGGCCGTTTCGCAAGGGGATAATATTAAAGGCATAACTGCAAACTATCCCCATGCAAAGGAAAGACAGGAAGAATAGTAAGAGGTCACTATGACTCCATCAGGAGCTCTTTAATGACCTGAAAATCAAAAAGGAATCCTACAAAAAGTGGAAACACGGACACATTGCTAAGGAGGAGTACAAAAGAACAGCACAAGCATGTGGGGACAAAATCAGAAAGGCTAAGGGCATGTCTACATGTACAGCGCTGCACTGATGCAGCTGCATCGCTGCAGCATGTCTGGCGAAGACGCTCTATGCTGACAGGAGAGAGCTCTCCAACTGGCATAATAAAACCGCCTCCGTGAGCTGCAGAAGCTATGTCGATGGGAGAAGCTCTCCTGCCGCTGTCCACCTCGCCACTTATGTCAGTGTAATTTATGGCACCCGGGGGTGGTTTATTCACATCGATTCACAGCGACATAAGTTCTGCTGACAGAAGCTGTAGTATAGACATAGCCTGAGACACAAAATGAGTAACACCTAGCAAGGGACATAACAGGTAATAAGAAGAGGTTCTTAAATACATTAGAAGCAAGAGATAGATGTGCTTATTTTGCTTCAGTCTTCACTAAAAAGGTTAATGGTGACCAGAGACACAATACAAGTAATATTAGCAACAAGGGGCAAGGAACACAAGCCAGAATAGGGAAAGAACAGGTTATAGACTATTTAGATAAGTTAAATGTATTCAAGTTGGCAGAGCCTGAATAAATTCATCCTAGGGTACTTAAGGAACTAGCTGAAGCAACCTTAGACCTGTTAGCGCTTATCTTTGAGAACTTCTGGAGTATGGGTGAGGTCCCAGAGGACTGGTGAAGGGCAAATATAGGACCTCTCTTTAAAAGGGGAAACAAAGAGGACATGGGGAATTAGAGACCCAACAGCCTAATTAGATATCTAGCAAGATACTGGAACAAATGATAAAACAATCAGTTTGTAAGCACCTAGAAGATAATAGGGTTGTAAGAAATACCCAGCATGGATTTGTCAAGAACAAATCATCCCAAACCAACCTAATTTCCTCCTTTGACAGAGTTACTGGCCTAGTGAATGGGAGAAGCAGTAGATGTGATATATCTTGATTTTAGTAAGGCTTTTTAAACAGTCCCGCATGACATTCTAATCAGCAAACTAGGGAAATGTGGTCTAGATGAAATTACTATAAAGTGGGTGCACAATTGGTTGAAAGACTGTACCCAGAGTAGTTATCAATGGTTTGCTATGAAAGTGGAAGGATGTATCTAGAAGGGTGCTGCAGAGGTCAGTCCTCGGTCTGGTACTGTTCAAAACTGGCATTAATGACTTGGATAAAGGAGCGGAGAATATGCTTATAAAATTTGCAGATGACACCAACTGGGAGGAGTGCAAGCACTTTGGAGGACAGGATTAGAATTCAAAACAACCTTGAAAAATTGGAGAATTGCTTGGAATTCAACAGGATGAAAGTCAATGAAGACAAGTGCAAAGTACTACACTTAGGAAAGAAAAATCAAATGCACAACTACAAAATGGAATAACTGGCTAGCTGATAGCACTGCTGAAAAGGATGTGGTGGTTATAGTGGATCACGAATTGAATATGAGTAGGGCTGTCAATTAATTGCAGTTAACTCATGCGATTAACACAAAAAAATTGTGAATAAAAAAAATTGTGATTAATCGCAGTTTTAGTCGCACTGTTAAAAAGACAGAATACCAACTGAAATTTATTAAATATTTTGGATGTTTTTCTATATTTTCAGATATATTGATTTCAATTACAGCACAGAATACAAAGTGTACAGTGCTCACTTTATATTATTTTTGATTACAAATATTTGCACTGTAAAAATAATAAACAAAAGAAATAGTATTTTGCAATTCACCTCATAGAAGTACCATAATGCAATCTCTTTATCATGAAAGCGCAACTTACAATTTTTTTTTTTTTACATAACTTCACTCAAAAACAAAACTATGTAAAACTTTAGAGCCTACAAGTCCACTGTTAGGATATAGATATTCAGGCCTGCCTGTAAAGGCCTATACTTTAAGAATGTAGGTATATGTTTATCATTTAGCTAGTAATAGAGGTATACAAGAAAGAATGTGTGTAAGGGTCTTCTCTCACTGTCACAGTCTGAGGCCCTGTTCTTAGGCCAATGCCTTTGGCTAAGCAGCAGAGGCAGCCATAAGCTGGGAAGCGACCGGTCACATCCTCACATTCCAAACTAGTCAATATGGGGCTGTTAGGAAGGTGATCTGATCTATCACCTCCAGAGAAAGGGAAGAGCCTAGAAGATGTAAAAGGAAATTTAGGTTGATAGTTTTCTGTCTGGTAAGAACTCACCTATCAATAGACACAGCTGGGAAACCCTAATGTCTTTATAGATGTAGTTGTGAAATCCTCACTTCTGTATTGTTTTGTCATTATAGTTCCCACTTTGCTTTTATTTGCATGATCTCTGTCTGGTTCTGTGATTGCTTCTGTCTGCTGTATAATTAATTTTGCTGGGTGTAAACTAATTAAGGTGGTGGGATATAATTGGTTAGCTAATCATGTTACAATATGGTAGGATTGGTTAGGTAAATTTCAGTAGAATGATTGGTTAAGGTATAGCTCAGAATATTACTATATAAATTAGGGGCAAACAGGAAGTAAGTTGGGATTCGAAAATAAGGAAAAAGGAACTTGGATTTAAGCTTGCTGGAAGTTCACCCCAATAAACATCGAATTGTTTGCACCTTCGGACTTCGGGTATTGTTGCTCTCTGTTCATGCGAGAAGGACCAGGGAAGTGGGAGAGTGAAGGAATAAGCTCTCTAACATCCACTCAGTCCTATTTCTTGTTCAGCCAATTGCTAAGAGAAACAAGTTTGCATACATTTACAGGAGATAATACTGCCTGCTTCTTGTTTACAATGTCACCTGAAAGTGAGAACAGACATCACATGGAACTTTTGTAGCCGGCATTGCAAAGTATATACGTGCCAGATATGCTAAACATTCGTATGCTCCTTCATGCTTCAGCCACCACTCCAGAGGACACGCTTCCATGCTGATGACGCTCATTAAAAAAAAAATGCATTAATTAAACTCGTGACTGAATTCCTTGAGGGGAGAATTGTATGTCTCCTGTTCTGTGTTTTACCCGCATTCTGCCATATACTTCATATCATAGCAGTCTCATATGATGGCCCAGCATGTTGTTCGTTTTAAGAACACTTTCACTGAAGATCTGACAAAGTGCAAAGAAGGTACCAATGTGAGATTTCTAAAGACAGCTACAGCACTCGACCCAAGCTTTAAGAATCTGAAGTGCCTTCCAAAATCTGAGAGGGACGAGGTGTGGAGAATGCTTTCAGAAGTCTTAAAAGAGCAACACTCCGATGTGGAAACTACAGAACCCAAACCACCAAAAAAGAAAACCAACCTTCTGCTGGTGGCATCTGACTCAGATGATGAAAATGAACATGGGTCGGTCCGCATTGCTTTGGGTTGTTATCGAGCAGAACCCATCATCAGCATGGATGCATGTCCTCTGGCATGGTGATTGAAGCATGAAGGGAAATAAGAATCTTTTGCACAACTGGAACATAAATATCTTGCAACGCCAGCAACAACAGTGCCATGAGAACGCCTGTTCTCACTTTCAGGTGACGTAAACAAGAAGCAGCATTACCTCCTGCAAATGTAAACAAACTTGTTTGTCTGAGCGATTGGCTGAATAAGAAGTAAATCTGAGTGGACTTGGAGGCTCTAATGTTTTACATTGTTTACCTACAGAATAAAATAACCTGCAGTTATTTTTTGTACATAAGTCTACATTTGTAACTTCAACTTTCATGATAAAGAGATTGCACTACAGTACTTGTATTAAGTAAACTGAAAAAACTATTTATTTTTACAGTGCATTTATAATAAAGAATAAATATAAAGTGAGCACTGTACACTTTGTATTCTGTGTTGTAATTGAAATCAATATATTTGAAAATATCAAAAAATATTTATATAAATGGTATTCCATTATTGTTTAACAGCGCGATTAATCACGAGATTAATCGAGATTAATTTTTTAATTGTGCAATTAATCACAATTAATTTTTTAAATCACTTGACAGCTCTAAATACGAGCCAACAATGTGATGCTGTTGTAAAAAAGGCTAATGTCATTCTGGGATATATGAACAGGGAGACATGGGAGGTAACTGTTCCACTCTACTCTGCACTGGTGAGGCTTCAGCTGGAGTACTGGGTCCAGTTCTGGGTGCCATGTGTTAGGAGAGATGTGGACAAATCAGAGAAAGTCCAGAGGAGAGCAACAAAAATGATGAAATGTTTAGAAAACCTGATCTATTAGGAAAGGTTAAAAAAATTGGGCATGTTCTGTCTTGAGAAAAGAAGACTGAGGGGGGATATAATAGTCTTCAACTATGCTGAGGGCTTTTATAAAGAGGACAGGGATCAATTGTTCTCAACATCCACTGAAGGACAGATAAGAAGTAATGGGCTTAATCTGCAGCAAGGGAGACTTAGGTTAGATATTCAGAACAACTTTCTAGCGATCAGGGTAGTTAAGTACCAGAACAGGTTACCAAGAGAGGTTGTGGAATCCCCAGCCTTGGAGGTTTTTAAGAACAGGTTAGTTAAACACCTGTCAGGGATGGTCTAGGTTTCCTTGGTCCTGCCTCAGCACAGGGGGCTGGACTTGATGATCACTCAAAGTCCCTACCAGCCCTACACTTCAGTGATTCTATAAGGCAGAGACAGTCCTTCTCCGGGTGTACAGCACAGTTGATAGGGGCCCTGATCACAGCTGGAGCCTCTAGGTGCTACCATTATACCTACAACAACTTTCCATTGAAACTGCAAGGCAAAAATGGAGTTTGGCAGATAACACAGACTGGAATCTACCCAGGCTGTCAGGGCCTACCTCCTAGACTTGTAAATAATGCCGTAAGATCTTTATTAGCACTAAGCTCCATGGGTAGGCTCTGGGGTTTAGTCTCAGCCCTTATGGCCTTTCTGTTGGGGTGGAGTGGGGTGAAAACAGCAGGAGACAGCCCCTGTTTAGAAGGGCAGGAGCAGTGACAAGCAGGGTTGGTGACAGAAGCCTCTTTTAACAGCAGCTTTTAGGTTCAATCTAGAGGGGGAGATTAAGGGATTTCTTTCTGAAGCCCATCTGTAATTAATGGCCAATCAGTGTCTTCAACTGGCAGCTCTTCTGGAGGAGCTGAATCTGACAGGGCAAAGCTGTCAAGCATGCCAGCTCCACTGGGGCCTTTGTATTAGGAGATGCAGATGACGGAAACTGGGCTCAGGACCATTGGCACAAGGGGAAAGAAACCAGCAAAGCTGCCCCTCATGCCAGGCGGACCCACTGACTGTGTGCTATGAAACGGTCCTCACAGGGGACCAGACAGCTCATGAGCTGGCCAAACAGAAGGGAGGAGGACTTGGGGGAGCTATGGGGAGGGGAGGAAAAATTAAATTGGGGGAGGAGGGGTAGTTGATGAGATGTTTGGGATGCCCTGAAGCATGAGGGTTCGTAGCCTGGGGGGTTCTGCCCTCCCCCCTCCCCCCAATATATATATTGTGAGACTCTAGGTGCGATTTCCCACAATCTGGAGCCTTTCAAAACAAACACGCATGCATCTAAGCACATCCACCCGGTGCTTAAAAAGAATG
Organism: Natator depressus; assembly: GCF_965152275.1. Classification (NCBI taxonomy): domain Eukaryota; kingdom Metazoa; phylum Chordata; order Testudines; family Cheloniidae; genus Natator; species Natator depressus. Next base: position 255,623,041 of record NC_134234.1, read on the forward strand.
TTTTAGTACAGTAGCTTGCCAGGGCCAAATCATGCTCTGAACTTGTCAGCAAACAGTGCACTCCTGAACCACGGGGGCCCAAGTGCCCTTGCCTCTGGGCAGCACTCTAACAAATATTCCCTCTCCTCTTCTATCCCCACTGCTCCCATTTCCTTTGTGAGATTCCACCCTCGCTCTCGTCCCTCCTGCTCCTCCTGAGAGGCTGTTCAGACAAATGCTGCCAAACCTGCAGCCTCAAGAGCTTATGGGGGGCTCCTGCCCACCAAGGCTGGGCTACAGTACTAGTGTGATGTACTCATGTTCCAGTGCTGTGTGTGGTGAGGAGAAAGAGCTGCTCTGTGCTAACTGAAAGCGCTCCAGCAGGAGCCCCTGGGGAAGAGGAATGTCTTCTCATTATTGCACCTCTGGCTGTTGCACAGAGCTGTCTTCCCGCCTCCCCCTTGTTTGACAGGAAGCCTCCATTTGCTTTTCCAGTAACACCCTCCACAAACAGCCCCTCCTCCTCCAGGTCTGGACATGTTTCTTATTCTCCCTGCCCCGGTGGGGTTGGATCCCTCTGCCAGCTGGCAGGGCAGACAAGATTGCTGCATGCTCAGTGCAGGGCTGCACGCTCAATCCTGGGCCTTGCAGCTGGAGACCCAACCATGTGACTTCACAGAGGCTCCCCAGACTGTCTTGAATGGGCCCTGCCCCCACACACCTGATCTCTCTCCCTCACCATCCTCCTGAAATCCACTCACTATTTCCCCCAATTGAACCCTTCTGGTTTTCCCCTATTTTCCTACCCAATCTGGTCTTTTGGCCTCATTTCTCCTCCTCACACACTAAACTGTTTCCCACCAAAAATCCCCTTTCCTCTTCACCCCTCCCATCAATTCCAGACCCCTCCCCAATGTATTCAGTAGACATCCCCCGCCCACACACACATCCCTTCTTCTACAGTACTCAATTCAAACCCCTCAAAATAATTCAGCTGCGGCCTCTCCTTACCTCTGACCTGTCTCCTCCTCCCACTCACCACTGCTGGCCACGGCAGCCCCTCCTGGCCAGCTGGCTTTCCTTCAGAGTCTGTGTTCCCCTATGAGGTTCTGCACCACAGCAACAGGGAAACTGCTGTCCTTTCCTAGACTCACAAGCATAGGTGCTGGAACTAGCAGTGCTGGGGGGGCTGCCACAGCCCCTGGCTTGAAGTGGTTTCCATCATATCCAGGGTTTACAGTTTGGTTCAATGGATCTCAGCACCCCCACGATGCAAATTGTTCCAGCACCTCTGCACATAGGGGTGTCTCTGCTTTCCACCCTCTCTGGGAGGCCATAGAGGGAGGGAAGAAAAAGTGGGAGAAGGTGTGAGGAAATCAGGTGGGATGTCTAGTTGATGGCTAACATAGAGAAAAGGTGGTGGAAATGGAGGACTGGGGAAGGGAACAGTTGAGTTCCAGGCATAGGGATGAAAAGGGGCTAGTGTTTGTAGGGGAAGAGATGTGGTTCAGGTGCAGTGACAAGAGGCAACCGGGAAAGTAGCTGTTGTCCACCTCCTCCCCGTAGTGATGGGCCTGCTTGCCTGGAACTGGTAACCGGAGTCAGAGCCTTTCCACTCTAGATCACTAATTCCAGTACAGGCCTGCCTCATGGGGCCTGCATGATTCAAAGGACTCGGGATCATATCCAAAGCCCTTCAGTTTAGCCACTGATTCCAATTCGGCCCCCAGTCAGGGAGCGTGATTAGCTCAGGGACTTGGGGGGTGAGAAACGGAGCATGTCACAGCTGGATCGCTCTCTGCCGGCTGATGATAATGAATTCTATGAAAGAAGCATTGAGGGGTGCGATGCTAGTCTTTGAGCTGCCCTGAAGGCAAGAAAGCAATTTTTCTTCCCCTCTCTGTGGCACCTGACAGGAGACAAGGAAAAGGGGTGTGTGGGTCACTCTGCAGGTCAAGTCATGGCATGCCACATAGCAAAGTCTGTATCAGAGGGGAAGGAAATGAGGGCTTTGGTGCCCTCTATGGAAAGGAACTTACCAGTGACTAAATATTACACAGGCAAGGGGGCACTGCCAGAATCAGGCAAAAAAAGAAAAAGAATGAGAGAAGGGAAGAGCAGAATCTTCAGTACATCTCTCCAAAGCCTCCAACCTACTTACCCATACAAAGTAGAGGCAGCAGGCTCTCCAGCTCTGGACTGAGGTTAGACTCGTGCTACCAGGCCTGCAGTCTGGCTGTAGAATATGTCACTGAACTACCAGCTACAGCCATCTTCAGAATTAGAACGTTACCAAAGACACCAAGAACAAGGGACCCCACCACATCTCCTGTCACATCATAGGCCTCCCTTTGGCTCCCCAGAGCTCCTCTGAGTCCAGAACACAGTGACCTGAGAGAGTCTAACTCCTGGCACTCCTGCTCACTTGAGTACCTCATTGGCTCTGAGTGGAAAACAGTGAAGGAGAGGGGAGTGGATGGGAAGTAAACAACCGTCTAAAGTTAGTTATGTGGTAATTTTCCAGCACATTGTGTTGGTGGTGTAGTTTTGGGCTTGTTGAGTGTCTGCAATATGGCAGATCTAATTGTGCCGTTGGCTTGAATTCTCCAGCCGTGCGCTGCTTCTGTAGGTGACTCATTCCTAAGCAGTTCAGCTTTGCTGGTGGGCCAAAGTGTCTTGTTTCTGGACCACAGACGCCAGCTTCCTCTGAGCCACGGGGATGCTCAACCCCCCGCTCCAGCCCTGGCCCTGCCCCCTTCCCCCAAACCACCACCCTGCCTCGCCTCACCTCTTTTCCACCCAGTTCTGCCCCCCTCCTCCGAGTGTGCCCCATCCCCGCTCTTCCCTTTCCTTCCCAGCCCCTCCTGCACGCTGCAGAACAGCTGATCATGGTGGGCAGGAGGCGCTGGGAGGGAGGGGGAAGAGCTGGCGGACGGGAGGTGCTGGGAGGAGGGGGTAGCGACGGAGCTGGCTGCCGGTGGGTGATAATCACCCGCTAATTTTTTTCCATGGCTGCACCTATGTTCTGGACCCTGTGATCCCATGACTTCTCCAATCTCAAAGTCTGGTGAAGTATTCTAACATTCTAACCTGTTCTCCACCACAAATCCCTCTCCTCTTCACCCCCTCCCATCAATTCTGTGCCCCTCTTTCCACCTTCATGGACAAAATGGTGATGCTTCTTTGGACAGTGGACCAGTGAAGCCACTTTGCTTCTTTTCCCTCCTTAGAGCAAAAGCTGAGTCATCATTTCTATATGCTTCCACACACTAGAGACCCATGCAACAAGCCTGGAGCCTTGACTGTTTGGACTGATTCATATGAGTGAAGGAGACTGGACTAGATGACCTCTAGAGATCCCTTCCAGTCCTATGATTCTATGATATACAATCCCTTCAATTGCATTTGTTAGATTAGCACTGATCATAAAACACATTTTGCTTTTCCCAAGCCTGTGAAAGATGGACTTTCAATATCCTATTTCACCCACTGGAGATTAGGCTCTAGCTGGGTATATCCAAAATTTAAATTTGATATTGAGGAAGTTTTAAGGATTAAAGATTAGTGACAATGAATCAGTCACGATTCTATGAGGCTATGAACACAAAAGAAGTTCAATAAGTATGTAAAGCTAAGAAAATAGCCCCTTACAGGGAATATCTCAGGTCAAGAGATGAGAGATTTGCTCATGGAATGTGATCAAAAGGCAGCAGCAGAAGCAATCCGAATGCAAATGATAGCAGACAAGCAGCACCTTGAGCATGAAGAAAAAATGGCAGACCTTTGATTGAGGAAGAAGCTAGCAAGTGAGGAGATGGAGGAAAAAAGCTCTCAAGAGGCAAATGGAACAGCTGCAAGTTGAGAAAGAAGCACATCACAACCAGATGCAATCTGCCACACTCCAAATTCAAGTCCTGGGAGTGCAACAGAGGCTGCTACAGCTGGGAATTCCATCCCCTCTCAACAGCAGAGACAGGGATAAAGTCTGTCCAATTTATAAAGATTCTGAAGAATTTTTATCCACCTTTGGGCATCTGTGTCATGTCTAGAAAATTCCAGATGAAAAAACGATGGGGTTTCTCCTGACCAAACTGACTGGTAAAGCAAGGCAAGTGTTCAATGAAATGAGGGCAGAGGATTACAGAAAGTTAAAAGAAACGGTGTTGAAATGTTTTAAGATTACTCCTGAGTTTTATAGATTGAAATTTATAAATCTCAGAATGTCTGATAATGCTGCTTATGTGGAATGTACTTATAAATTGCTTGGTTTTGTTAAAAAGTGGAATACAGGAGCAGGAGCTTATGGTGACTTTGATAAACTGTTAATTACACTAGAAAAGTTGTTAAACATGGCTCCTGAAGAAATCAGAGTAGCAGTCTGTGATACAAAACCTGATTCAGTCTTACAGGCAGAAATAATTGCTGATGAATACATAGAAAACAGGGTTCATGATGGGCATAAACTCCAGGAAGGGTAATCTCTATGCACCCCAATTTAAAAGGGATGAAGGGTTTTAGAGTGAACCAAACTCCAATTTTATTAGAAAGACTATTGGGAGTCCAGAACATAAAACCTCTCACCCTAAGGGGAAAAGGGTTATCTGCCACCGATGTGGGACCTCTGGTCATATAAAACCGAATTGCCCAAACCTTAAAAACACCCCACAATCTGCACCCATAATAAATTCCAATGCTGTTACTCTGAATACAGAGGCTAACCAGATAAGCACCAACACTGCCCCTTTGAGTACAAATGCTAACCTTGCAGGTGTTAATGCTAGCACTTTAATTCCAAATGAGATGGTGAAAGAGGAAAATAACCTCAAATTATATTAGGAGTGAGATGTGGAGGGGTAATGAGGAATTCATAAAGTGTGCAAAGGTCAGTGGAATTGTGTGTACAGGATAGTGAGACGCTGCATCTGATATTACTTTAGTTGAAGGGGAATTGGTCAGAGAGGAACTGCTTTGTTGTCAGATAAGAGTGTGAACATATTGTCTCTCTCTGAGGTGTCTGTAAAAGTGCCTTTGGTCAGAATCTGGGTTTTGAAGGTGATATGGTGGTTCGTATGGTGGTTCGTATTAGAGATTTGTTACCTGCTGATATCTTGATTGGTAATGATCTTTCAGCTATGTTTAATCAGGTTAATATCGTGACCAGGTCACAGGGAAAGTATGACTCTGATGCAGATACCCTGCATGATGTCAGTAAGGGAAACTGAACAGGCAGAGAGTGTATCTCAGCTTGTGCGGATTGAGAATTTGTCTGATGTGTCAGAAATGGCTCTGAACTAGAATGGAACACAGAAGGAGTTTATTATGGTGCAGAAAAACTATGTTTCATTAGAGAGGGCCAGAATTGATTATCAGAATCAAGCCCCAGCTGGGGAAGGGAAAGGCAGATTTTTCATGCAAGATGGTTTGTTGTATAGCAAATCTCTACAGGGAAAAAGCATCCTCGTGGTAGTATTTGCAAACAGCTTGTGATACCAGAGGGATATAGAAAAGTTAGCTCATAACGGTCCATTTGCATGGCACCTGGGAGTGGAAAGAATGTGTGACAGGCTAAAGCAAAATTTCTACTGGCCTTATCTTTTTGAAACAGTGAGGGATTATTGCAGAAGCTGTGATTTGTTGTCAGAAGTGCAAAGAGACCTAGTAAGGTATCCCTGCAGCCGTTACCCATTATCGGGGAGGCATTTGCAAAAGTGTCTGTGGATATTGTGGAACCACTCTCTAAACCTTCCAGTAATGGGAAGAGAGATTTTGCTACCAGATAACCCTGAAGCTGCAGCATTGTCTAATATTGAGGCAAAGACAGTGGCCACGGCACTGCTTACTATTTTTAGCAGAGTGGGTTTTCCAAGATACATTTTGTGAGACCATGGTGCAAATTTTATGTCTGTTGTTTTAAAGCAGTTATGTGAGATGTGTGAAGTTAAACACCGAAAAACTGCTCCTTACCACCCAGAGACCAATAATCTGGTGGAAAGATTCAATGGAACATTGAAAGCTATGCTGAAAATGTATGTGATCAGGCACCAGAATGACTGGGACATTTTGCTTCCATATTTCCTGTATGCGTACAGGAGTGTATCTCAAGAATCTACAGGGTTTGCTCCCTTTGAGCTACTGCATGGAAGGCAGGTCAGGGGATGCCTCGATCTGATCCCTGATTCTTGGGAAGGCAATACTGAGAAGACAGAGCAGCCAGTGGTGGAGTATGTCTCAATTTAAACAGAACTTACAAGCCATGATGGATTTGGTTCAGCAGAATCTTAAGAAAACCCAGGAAGTTCAGAAGGCTTGGTGTGATAGGCATACTTAGGAAAGGGTGTTTGAAATTGGAGATATGGTGCCTATGCTAGATCCTGTGAGAAAGAATAAAATGCAAGATATTTGAAATGGACCCTCAGAGGCAGTGGAAAGAGTTAACGAGGTTACCGATAATGTGAGGAAGCCCCATTGGCAGAGGAGTTGTATAAACAGTGCATGTCAATAGATTGAAGACTTACCATGAAAGGAAAGTTGTGAATATGATTTGCTGAGCTGAGGAAGAGACTTTGTCAGCTTTGTCTGTCCCTTTAATTGATATGGTTACAGAGAGCAAAGAGGAGACACAGCTTGAAAGCACTGAGTTGGGGGAGGGTTTAACTCCAGCTCAAAAGGAAATATTAGCTCTATTGAAGCATCATAGGCAGACATTCTCAAATCGGCAATGGTTAACTAGCAAGAAGATGCACTCCATTCAAACCACAGGTCCCCATCCAGCTATGAGCAGGGTTTACCGAGCCGAGGGAGAAATGCAGAAACAGATTCAGGAAGAGGTGGAGATCAATGAGAATAGTTACTAGGTCCAAAAGCACATGGGCATCTCCTATTGTGATAGTACCCCAAAAGGACAAACCCTTGAGGTTTTGTGTGGATTACAGGAAGCTGAATGCTATCACTCAACCTGATCCTTACCCCATGTCCAGAATAGAGGATCTGCTAGATATACTGGGAGGAGCAAAATTCATAAGCACACTGGATTTAACTTAAGGGTACTGGCAAATTCCCTTAGATGCTGATACCCAAAAAAATCAGCTATCATAGTGGAATCTGGTCTATATGAATGCAAGATTTTTACCATTTGGATTGCAGAATTCAGGAGGCTCATAAGTGAAGTCCTACAGGGATTGGAATCTTTTATAAGGGCTTATCTAGATGATCTAGCCATCTTCAGCAGCTCTTAACAAGATCACATAAATCACATGGAGATTGTGTTACGAAAGCTCAGAGAAGCCAACCTGACTGTTAAAGTTTCTAAATGCAAATGGGAGCCTCAGAGGTATCAGTCCTGGGACACAGGGTGAGCAGTGGGCTGGTTCGCCCAAAACCCTTGAAAGTAGAAGCCAATAAAAGCTGGCCTGCCCCTAAAACAAAGAAGCAGGTCCAATCCTTTATTGGTTTGGCCAACTACTACAGTAGGTTTGTAAAGGGGTTCAGGGACATTGTTGCTCCCACAACTGACCTTACAAAGAAAGGAAAACCAGACAAGGTGATGTGGACAGAGGCCTTTGAACAGAGCTTCCAGAGCATAAATGAAGCTTTATCTAGAGAACCTGTCTTAGCCAGCCCTGATTTTGAGAAACCATTCCTGCTGTGCTTGGATGCTTCCAGTATTGGATTTGGGGCAGTGGTCATGTAAGAAGGGGAGGATGGTAAGAAACACCTGTGACAGGGTCAGGCCAGATGGCTACAGGAGAGTGATAGAAGGCAGATATATTAGCCCCAGGTTAAGTAGGTCCCTTTTCCCTGGGTAAGGTAACAGGGAAGGTTCCAGAACAATCAGGAACCTTCTGGAGACAATTAAGACTGACAGGCTGATTAGAACACCTGCAGCCAATCAAGCCTAGGGAGGTGGTAGAATCTCCTTCCTTGGAAGTTTTTAAGGTCAGGTTTGACAAAGCCTTGGCTGGGATGATTTGATTGGGGATTGGTCCTGCTTTGAGCAGGGGGTTGGACTAGATGACCTCCTGAGGTCCCTTCCAACCCTGATATTCTATGATTCTATGATTTAAGAAGCTGCTAGAATCAATTAAGGCAGGCTAATCAGGGCACCTGGGTTTAAAAAGGAGCTCACTTCAGTTTGTGGTGCGTGTGTGAGTAGCTGGAAGCAAGAGGCACTAGGAGCTGAGAGTGAGAACGCATACTGTTGGAGGACTGAGGAGTACAAGCATCATCAGACACCAGGAGGAAGGTCCTATGGTGAGGATAAAGAAGGTGTTGGGAAGAGGCCATGGGGAAGTAGCCCAGGGAGTTGTAGCTGTTGCACAGCTGTTCCAGGAGGCACTCTAAACAGCTGCATACCACAGGGCCCTGGGCTGGAACCCGGAGTAGAGGGCGGGCCCGGGTTCCTCCCCAAACCTCCCAATTCCTGGTCAGACACAGGAGGAGTTGACCTGGACTGTGGGTTCATGAAAATGGCCAAACTGAGGGCTGCCGTGAAACTCCAAGTCGAGCAAATCCGCCAATAAGCGCAAGACCCACCAAGGTAGAGGACGAACTTTGTCACACACCTCATTGCATACTTAAGCAAAAAGCTAACATCAGCTGAGCAAAATTATGCAACAATAGAGAAAGAATGCTGTGCAATTGTGTGGGCTGTTAACAGAGGTGAAGGTAAGCCGGTACTCCGGGAAGGCGTACAGGCAAGCAGCAGAAGCGAGTTATATGGCTTGTGGCTCCAGCAATATTGAGGGCCCGGGGCCCGGCTCCACCAATGTTCAGGGCCCGGTCTCCCCCCCGGTCCCACCTACAGCCCCCCCCACACCTTCCCCGAGTGTCCCCTGGTCCCCCCTTGCTGCCCCCGCAGGCCTCCCTGGGTCCCAGAGCAGAGCCTCCATGTCTCTCCCCTGCAGCTCCATGCTGCCTCCCTGCCTCAACTGCCGCCGCAGGGTCCTAGTGCCCCCCACCCCATAGTGGCAGGGCAGGCTGCCCTTCCCCTCAGACCCTTTCATTTTCCGGTGGAACCCTCCATCAGTACAGCAGCCCCCCGTGCCCGCAGTCTCCGCTCCTGCCCCCTGTTGGGCAAGGGGCAGCCCCTTCCCCCACCCCAGTGAGGCTACAGTGAGGGGCAGCAGCAGGGGACAAGGTGCACATGTGATGGCAGCCCCCCACCATGGCACCCACCACAGGGGAGGCGAGGGGGATTCCTGGACCTGAGAGGGGCCCTAGAAGCATGTGCAGTGACAGTGGTGGGTGTGAGTATGCTGCTGAGGGGGAGAGGGGGGTTCCTACGCCAGAGCTCACTTCTGCCAGCCAGGAGAGGGCTGGGGGGAGTCCTCCTCTCTGGCTCCAGTCCTGGGGCAGCCTGCCTGCACCCCAAACTCATCGCCAGTCCTGCCCCACCCCAGAGCCCACACCCCCAGTCAGAGTCCTCATCCCCCCACACCCCAACCCTCTGCCCTAGCCCTGAGCCTCTCCAACACCTCAAACCCCTCATCTCCAGCCCCAGCCAGAGCCCTCATCCCCCCCACACCCTAACCCTCTGCCTCAGCCCTGAGCCCCCCCACACCCCAAGCCCCTCATCCCCAGCCCCACCCCACAGTTCTCACCCCTGTACCCCCTCCCATCCCCAAACTCTCTCCCAGAGCCTGCACCTGAACCCCTCCTGCACCCCAATCCCCTGCCCCAGCCCAGGGCCTGCACCCCAGACCTCCTCCCTCACCCAAACTCCCTCCCAGAGCCTTGAGCAGGTGGGGGGTGGAGTTGGGAGGCCAGAGTTTGGGCAGGGGCAGGTTCTGGGCACCACCAACGTTTCTATAAACCTGCCACCCCTGCTGGCAAGAGCCGGTGCGCCATACTGGGGCGGACCGGCTTCCCCAGGCGGCAATTTAAAGGGCCTGGGGCTCCCAGCAGTGGCTGGAGCCCCGGGCCCTTTAAATTGCTTCCAGAGCCCTGCTGCCGGAGCCCTGGGGTAGCCCCGGGCCCTTTAAATCGCCGCTGTAGCCCCACTGCCGCTACCCCAAGGCTCCAGGGACGATTTAAAGGGCCCGGGGCGGTAGAGGCAGCTGGAGCCCCAGGCCCTTTAAATAGCCCCCGGAGCCTGCTGGAGTCCTGGGGTAGTGGAGGCAGGGCTCCAACGGCTATTTAAAGGGTCCGGGGCTCCCACTGCCTCTACCACCCCGGACCCTTTAAATAGCCGCCGGAGTCCAGCCGCTGCTACCCCAGGGCTCTGGCAGCAGGGCTCTGAGGACGATTTAAAGGGCCCTGGAGGGTAGTGGCAGCCAGAGCCCTGCTGCTGAACCCCTGGGGCTCCGTCGGCAATTTAAAGGGCCCGGGGCTCCGCTGTGGTAGTGGCAGCTAGAGCCCCGGGCCCTTTAAATTGCCCCCTTTAAATCGCCCCCCGAGCCCCAGGACTCCCAGCCACCTCTGCAGCTGGGAGCTCAGGGGGTCATTTAAAGGGCCCAGGGCTTCCAGCTGCTGCTACCACAGCCCTAGCCCCGGGCCTTTAAATCCTGGTTTAAAGGGCCCGGGGATTTAAAGGCCCTGCCTCTTCCGGTAGAGGCCACGCCTCTTCTGGTTGAGGCCCCTCCCCCTCCCCAGGACTCCGGAGTATCGGCAGCAAGTCCTTTAAGTTACTTTCACCCCTGGCTGTTAAGCAACTTATACCCTATTTGTACAACAGAAGGTTCACCACATTAAGAAATCGTGCACCTCTCATACGGCTACACAGAGCTAAGGGAACCAATTCCAGGTTGCTTCGCTGGAACATAATTCATATTAAAGGGAACAAAAATGTAGTGCACATGTACTGCCGAGAATGGGGAACTCCTAAAGTGCATCCAGCAGTGTCTGGGACACCCCTTTCTGCATCAATTTTGTATTGGGAGGGGGTGACACTAGCAAACCAGGTCAGGTTAAAACCAGCAGACCAAATAAGCTATGTATGAACCTTAAAAACATCTCAGGAGACATTGCAAGATAGGCCAATTGTTTCATTGTGTATACCTAACAAAGGGATGTTAAATGGGCTGGTAAACATAGACCCATTCACTTGCGTTGATAATCAAGACTAAATGCTAATTGTATTTGTCTATATTTACCTACATCTTGTTAGAAGTGTATCAATGTAATCAAATTAGCTTGTAGTTGCTAAATCCTTTTCATGTCTTGTAATGCTACATTACTGTACTCAATTGTTTCTAGTTCAAAAAGGATATGTTGGAATTTAGATGAAACTGGTGAAGTACTAATTTTATTGTCCTCATCTCTCTTTGAAACTTGTGAATCTACATTGTGGACCACCTGCAAACCGTCTTGGTAGCTTGAATGGCTATTACTAAGTGTATTGTTGTTGAATGGCTCATTGGGTATGGATCACAGACTGTGGGCATTTGCTTTTCATCAAAGCCCATATGGTGAGGATGCCTGTCAGCTTGTCAGCCTGTTTCACCTATAAAAGAAAAACCTTGGGAAGAATCCTGCAGCTCTGATCTTTCTGGGTGCTGTTAGAGGGCTATTCTAGATGCATGACAGAACTCCCCAAATCCATTTCGGAAAAACCCTGAGGCACTTATGAAAGGACTCTACAAGACTTATGCAGAATTAGCAGACATTATTTCTCTGCTAACCACAGGCACCGACTTTCCATTGTGCTGGGGAGGTGCTCGACCCCCGGCTCTGCCCCATACCCCACCCCACTCCACCCCTTCCCTTAAGGCCACACCACACCTCGACGCCCGTCCCATCTCTTCCCACCCCCACTTCACCCCCCACCCTGCCTCTTCCCGCCCCCGCCCCCTCCCCCGAGCGTGCTGCATCATCACTCCTCCCCTCTTCCCACCACCCCCAGCCTCCTGTATGCCATGAAACAGCTGATTGTGGGGGGCAGGAGGAGCAAGGAGGGAGGAAGGGGGAGGTGCTGATAGGGGGGCAGCTGGTGGGTGCTTAGCACCCACCATTTTTTCCCCATGGGTGCTCCAGCCCTGGAGCACCCACAGAATCGGCACCTATGCTGCTAACAACTGGACTCATATAGCCTGATCCAACTGTAATGAATCTTTTCTGCTTTAACTTTTTAATAACTCTCCTTCCTTTTCTTAATTAATAAATTTTCATTTCAGATTACTAAAGAATTGGGTTCAGCGTTGTATTTGGTGAGATAGGGAGTATATTTTGACCTGAGGTATGTGGCCAGCTCCTGGGAGTTGGAAGAACCTACTATATGTGATTTCTCGTTGTAATAATCATTTATCACAGCAGTCCAGTTTATCTGGGTAGTAAACCAGAGGCTGGATTGCCTAAGGGGAGACTGTTTGTCACTCCATGTTAAGCTGGTGTAGTAATACAGGAGTACTCATTTGTTGCTGGTTTTGTTAAATCTAATTGTAGAATATACCATCAGTGTGGGTGTATCTGCCCTATTTTCTCAGTCTGTCCTGAGTTGGGCATTCTCAGTTGTGACCCGCTCTAGGCACCATGACAGATGGTTACAGAGAAAAGCCTGAAAATATGAATTGAGTGCAACCTAAATGCTCAGAAACCAGACCAATAAAAAGAATTCACTTTTTTTTTTTTTTTTTTTTTTAAGCTTTAAGCCAATCTCATGATTTTTTGAGAGGGAGAGGCCTGACTCGTGATTTTTAACACTGGGGTGGGGAGGTAGAAGCACTGCAACCATCCACACCCTTAAAAAGAAGATAATGCAAAGGAGGAATGAACCCTGATCTGATATAATAGCTTGTCTAAAGTGATCACTCTCCTTACAATGTGTATGATAATCAAGTTGGGCCATTTCCAGCACAAATCCAGGTTTTCTCCCCCCCCCCCCCCCCCCCCGCGGATTTGTGCTGGAAATGGCCCAACTTGATTATCATACACATTGTAAGGAGAGTGATCACTTTAGATAAGCTATTACCAGCAGGAGAGTGGGGTGGGAGGAGGTATTTTTTCATGCTTTGTGTGTATATAAAAAGATCTTCTACACTTCCCACAGCATGCATCCGATGAAGTGAGCTGTAGCTCACGAAAGCTTATGCTCAAATAAATTGGTTAGTCTCTAAGGTGCCACAAGTACTCCTTTTCTTATAACACTTTTAATTCCCAAAGTAAGTGTTACTCCTGGGTATTTAAGCAACCACTGCTTAAATACCACCAAGGCACAGAGAGCCCAGCCCCCAGGACACAGGTGAGGAATACACTGATTCAAATACCACTCCAAGGGGAGGGGGCAAGTCCACGTTGAAGAGGATTGGCTGAGCTGTGGGCTGGGGCATCAGGCAACAACCAGCCAGAGGGTGTTACTCTCCCTTGAGTCCCTCTTGTGTTTTGTCTTAGCAACACAAACATAAGCTTACAGTACTGGAAAAGTTTCAGAGTAGCAGCAGTGTTAGTCTGTATCCGCAAAAGAACAGGAGTACTTGTGGGACCTTACAGACTAATAAATTTATTAGATCATAAGCTTTCGTGAGCTACAGCTCACTTCATCGGATGCATAGAATGGAATATTATATATACACACACATACATACATACACACACACACAGATAAATTGGACATAACCATACAAACTGTGAGAGGCTAATTAGTTAAGATGAGCTATTATCAGCAGGAGAAAAAAAACTTTTGTAGTGATAATCAGGAGGGCCCATTTAGACAATTGGCAAGAAGGTGTGAGGATACTTAAGGAAACAGATTTAATATGTGTAATGACCCAGCCACTCCCAGTGTCTGTTCAAACCCAAGTTAATGGTATCTAGTTTGCATATTAATTCAAGCTCAGCAGTTTCTCATTAGAGTCTGTTTTGGAAGCTTTTCTGTTGCAAAAACGTCCAACTTATCTGTATGTATTTATGTATGTATGTATGTATGTATGTATGTATGTATGTGTGTGTGTGTGTGTGTGTGTGTGTGTGTGTGTGATCTTACTATATGTTCCATTCTATGCATCCGATGAAGTGAGCTGTAGCTCACGAAAGCTTATGCTCTAATAAATTTGTTACTCTCTAAAGTGCCACAAGTACTCCTGTCCTGAGTACTGGAAAACTTGCCACATACACTTTATTAAAAACAGTTTAACGTAATTAACCACACTGTAATGCTGATGGACTAGCACTAAAGAAGTCGCGCTATAGAAAAAATTCTGATTTATTGACAGAATGATGCAAATAATATATTTTTTTAAATTTGTCAACATTTTATTGGAAATATCTATGAAGAGGTATTGAAACAAGGATTTGTTTTTAATTAAAAGCGATCTTTCTGGCTTTTTGGCTGCAAAATCAGTGATAATGTCATCGTATGACAAAGACAAAGTGATGTCTTCTTCGATTGCAAGAATACCAAGACCAGTCAATCATTCCTGACTCATTGTAGAACGGAGATAATTTTTAATGAGCTTTAGTTTTGAGAAACTCCATTCTCCTGATGCTACTGTTACAGGAATTGTCAGGAGAATACGAGTGGCAATGTACACATTAGGATATATGTCAACAAATTTGCTGATATGAATAAACTGTACAATGTCCATCACCGATTTTGCATGTGGCAACATTGATGCAAAGGTACTCAATTCTTTGAACAGTTCAAGTCCATTTAAATCAAAACTATCACCGTGCTTCAGGAGGCTCTCTAGGTTCTTGCACTTTGTCATTTGCTGCTCTTGTTTTCCTATTTCGTTGAATTTAGTTATGTCATACAAAAATCCAAACTCTTCATGGTGTGCTCATAAGCTATTAAACCTTTCATCAACTGCAGATATTGAGTTATCCATGACAACATTAAAAAATTCAACCTCAAATTTCTTTTCTGGATCGTCTATGGGCTCATCTGCGCCTTCGTATTCCTCTTGCCGTTTTTTCCTTCAAACTCGTTTCACGTTCGGACATGGAAATTTTGGTTCTACACCGAGTGCCTGTGCAAGCTCTCTTGGTGTAACCTGTGCTTCTTTGAATCCATTTTCTCTGTATTAAAAAGTCTTGTGTGTTGTTTAGTAAGGTAAGTGTTGAATCAAGCTGCATCACTGGACTCTGCATTATTTTGCTTACACTTGAGATTTTAACAAGAATGTCATACCAGATTACGACTGATGTTAGAAACTTGAAGCTGGATATTTCAGAGGCCAATGACTGTGCTTCACTTTTAGCTTTTGGATCTCTGGCTTCTTCCAAAATAGCAACCAGTGCTTCGTAAACTTCCTCAAATTGATATCTCAATGTTTTTGCGCTTTCTACTCCGCTTTCCCAGTGGTAATACCATTGACATGTGCTTTGAATATTTGCCATCGTTGAGTGGAAGCTGAAAAGAGCACATAAATGCATTGCAGCAAACCAAAAAAAGAAATAGCTTCTACAGAACACTTGGCCATATCACACAAATCAAATTAAGGCTGTAGCATGCACACAGAACAAAAAAGGCTCGTGGATTTTCTGCCAGCAATCTAGCTTGCACGCCAGAAATGCATCCTCTCATATTGGCACCATTATCATAGCCTTGTCCTCTAATGTTCATTACGGACAATCCCATTCGTTTTAGTTCATCAAGGAGAGCTTTGAAGAAGTCGAAAACCTGTAGTGTCCTCTACTTCTAAAAATGTGATAAATGATTCCTTAACTGTAATCTGTGCTGAATCACTAATGTCGACAAATCTCACTACTAATGACATCTGTTCTTGATGACTTATGTCCGGAGTGCAATCTAGAATTACGGCAAAATATTCTGCCTAAGTAACCAATGAAACAATTTTGTCTCTCAGTTTATCACTCATTAGCACGATCAATTCATTTTGAATTCTTGGTCCCAAATAGTGGTCAAGTATTTCATTTTCAGTTAGTCTTCGGAGATGTTCACTCATCACTGTGTCAAATTTTCCCAGCAGTTGTACAAGGCCCCAAAAAGTTGCCATTTTGGGGCTGGAATAATTTCTCAACGCTTCCTCTAAAAGCAAGATTGTTTGTTGATAGATATTCAACAATAGATAATAGACATTCAAGAACACGACACCAATGCGGCTCCTCTGACTCCAGCAATCTTTGATTTTGGGCATCAAGAGTTGTCTGATTTTTTAACCTTACACTCAGCTCACAACATTTGTGCATACTTTCAGTGTGGTGTTGTGCCTTTTCATGTTGCGGTAATATGTGACTAAGATTTTTCCAATCATTAATACCCATGGTTGCTATCTTAAAATTGCAACTATTGAAAAGCTTGCATGGGAAACAAAATATAGCATCCTTGCATTTAGAGTACACAAGCCACTGTCTGTTTACAATTTCACCATTAGAAAGTCTTTTGTAGTCATTGTTTTCTGTGAATTTCCTACCTCTAATGTCTTTAGGATATTCAAGACCTTTTATTCTCCCAGGGCCTCTCTCAAGTATAATGGCATGGAATTCATTGTTTAAAGGTTGCGGCCATGTGCCAATGTCATCTATATCCCATGCTAGTACAGTTTCAACGGTTGTAATTTCTTGTTTTGTGTCTCCATCTCTTTCAAATGATTGTTCTGTGTGTTGTTGCGTTTCTTGAGCTTCGTCTGCATAAAAATTTTCTTCGGCAGTTACTTGATGATCTTGATCAACTTCGTTGTTTTCATGACGTACAAACTTAAGTAGAGAACCCTTCTGTGCTTGTACAGCTAATCCTATTTCATCTTTCCCTTTTCCTTTTTGTGACCCGGAAAGTTGTTTTCGATACGACATAACTAATAAGGGTGTTTTTTAAAGAAATAACTGTTTCAATTATCAGATTATCAGAAATATTATTTAAAATAACTAATATAAGATAGTCGTGACTCTTTGACCTTGAGCTACTGTGAAGACACCTCACAAGGCGCTCCACCCTGACTGAGACACAGTAGAGTTGGAAACCCATGTCATTTTTACAAAGCCACTTTTTAGTTTTAAATGTATAGTGGGCATCAGTCTTAATGCTAGTTACAACTCTCTATAAACCTTATACTGTAACTAGATCAATGGCATTATCCAGTTTAATAAGTTGGGTTTCCAAACAGTGGCAAAATATAACCCTAGTTTTACTCCTAGGTAAAGCACAAAGTGACCAAAATGAAGTCAGCACAGAATCGTCTCATCTCGATTAAGGTAGCACAGAACGGTTACAGAAGTCCTATTGTGCCTTATTTTTGTTTGGAAAGACATTAGCAATAGCAGCACATTTTGGGCACAGCCAGAAATACATGATAAATCACTGCCTCTAAAGTTCCATCAAAACCTGACATGTTCACAGCTCTTGCATGCTCTGCTGCACAGATTCTGCACAAGGAAGTGTCCCTGGCCTTTTTAACTCATATTAACTGTGTATTTACTTTATGAAAGTTGGACAAAACACTGTGAAAACGTAAGACATTGGCTGCCCAACCTCTGGGCTGGCAAAAGCTATACTGACTCACTGGGGAAAAAGAGCAGGAGAATCTTAATACAACATACGGTCACTCTATACACTAGTAAGGAGATGCGCATATTACAGTTGTTGGAGGGCTCTATTTAGCAGTAACAGGGCTATTGGAAAGCCAGTCAGCATTTTTTGTTTCTCTGATGAAAACTGGCCCACTCCCTGCCCCAAACAATTGTCAACAACTTAATTTTCTGGTTTTGGCTAAGATATTGATTTAAAAAAAAATATTGAAATTGGATTCAGGATTGTTAGCAAGCATTTTTGGCACACAAAGTTGTTAAATGACAATCTAAATGGCGACACAGTACTGCCTTCATGCTTGGCTCACTCACGCCCCAGGCTGCTGCTCCAACAGCTGCAGCAGAGGAGGAGATAGGTGGAAAACTGCAGGACCCCAAAATCCACCTCTTGGGGTGCAGAGTGGCAACAGCAGCAGCAAACCCTCAGGTCCGATCACACGCCAATGGGCACCACTGCCAGCCTAACGGACCATGGTGAAGTTAGCACAGCATCTGATTTCAGGGACGTGGCACCTACGGAGCCACAGCAGGTCATCCTGCCCTGCGCAGCTCCCCGCAGATGAGATGGATCGCTGCCAGCCCGGGGGAGAGACGTGTTCCCCAGCTAGGGTGACCAGATGTCCTGATTTTATAGGGCCAGTCCCGACATTTGGGGCTTTGTCTTATATAGGCACCAATTACCCCCACCTAGGGTGACCAGACAGCAAGTGTGAAAAATCAGGACAGGGAATGGAGGGTAATAGAAGCCTATATAAGAAAGAGACCCAAAAATTGGGACTGTCCCTATAAAAGTGAGACATCTGGTCACCCTACCCCAACCCCCGTTCTGAGTTTTCATACATGCTATCTGGCCCAGCCAGCTGCGTGTGACCCTTCCAATCCTGGCTGGCTGCCGAGGAAGTGAGTTACTTTCACTTTCATTCCTCAGCACGCAGCCAGTCAGCGCCCCCCTTCCCCTCACCCAACCCAGACTGCCAGAGGGGAGGTGGGAAGGGGTGCTCCGTGGGGAGAAGAATGGACCTTATGGGGGGGGGGCAACAAAGGATACTGCAGCCGCTGAGCCTGCCTCACCTCACGCCGAAGGAGAGAGTCACACTCACAGGTGAGTTCCTCCTTCCCCCTCCCCTCCCCTCCCCAGAGACCCCAGCAGCCAATCTCCTCCCTCAGACTGTGCCGCATTCGGTTCTCTCTAGGACCCAGCATCCCTGCTCTTACATGCTCCACTGCTTCCCATCTGTCCGGACTCCCGGCAGAGTGGTGCCCTACACGGCTGCCTATGGCTAAGGACGGCCCTGGGGGGCAGCTGTCATGCAAGTGTGCAGGGCCATTAATTGCCTCCTACTACACAGGACTGCGACTCTGGGAAATGTGCAGGACATAGTGAATGGTTTTGCAGCAATGGGCTTCCTGAACTGTGGCACACAATAGATAGCACACATCTCTATTTTAGCACCAAACCACAGAGCACATCGAGGGAGAAGGCTATTTTTCTATGGTAATGCAAGCACTGGTGGATCATCATAAATGCTTTCCTGACATCACTGTGGGCTGGTCAGGGAACGTGCATGATGCACACATCTTTAAGAACACAAGACTGTTCAGAAAGCTACAATCAGGGACTTTCTTTTCCAGCTGGTGGATTATCATCAGGAATGTTGAAATGCTAACAGTGATCCTGGGAGACCCAGTCTACCCCTTGCTCCCATGGCTCATAAGGCTGTACACCAGGTACCTCAACAGCACCAAGGACCGTTTGAATCACAGGCTCAGTAGGTACAGAAAAATAGTTGAATGTGCCTTTGGTTGTCTCAATGGTCAATGGCATTGTCTATTTACGAGACTGGACCTCAATGAAAAACAATGCCAAAGATTGTTGCTGCCAGCTGTGTGCTGCATAATATCTGTGAAGCGAAGGGGGAAAAGTTTCCACCAGGCTGGAGGGTGGAGGTGGAGTGAACAGCTGCCCGCTGAATGTGAATAGCCAGATACAAGGGCTATAAGAAGAGCTCAACACGGAGCTATATGGCTCAGGGAGGCTCTGAAAGACCATTTTAATAGGGTTCATAGTAGTGTGCTCTAGCTGGCCTTGGTCTTTTGCAGCCCAGTATGAATCTTGTAGCGAGTGCTGTGTGTGTAGTAATATAACTTTGTCAATGCACCTTTTAATACTGTCTGAGAATGATATTGTGGGTTCTGGAATAAAATGAAGTAACAGGAAATTGGGGAGTGTCAGACATGCTCAGCACCAGCCAGCATATGTTGTGAACGAATAAAGATGAATTATGTTTCAAAAAATAGAATTTTATTCTGTAATGTGAACCAGGCAAATGATTAAACATTTAGAACTTTATAAAACTTGATAAATTAAGGGAACACAGCTTACAAAGGGGAAAGAACTGCCATTTTATATTTCAGGTGCGCACACACCAACCGTGTCTCTCACAGGTCCGTGTATGTGCAGCTGTGATGGTCTTTAATGTCCCCCGAATTGGATTGGTAGGGGCAGTGCAGTGGTCCCTGATGCCATGTGGAATGTTGAGGGGTGGTGTAAGGAGGTCCCAACATTGAGTTGTCTACGGGCTGCAGAGGGAGGTAAGCCTGGGATTCTTGGACCTACAGCTCTACCAGAGTCTGCAGGATCTTGGTTTGCTGCCTGAGAAGCACCATTATGCTCTGGTGCATCTCCCTCTCCTCTCCACTCCCTCCTTCCCCATGATGTCTGCAAGGGTCATCCTCCAGGCCATGTTCTCATTCTCTGATGCAGCACAGGCTTACAACATGTCCTGAACACATGATCCTGAGTCCTCTTCTTTCTCTTTATCTGGCTCAGGCTTTCTGTGGGTCTGGAGGGGTAGACCCTAAAGGCCCCAATAGCAGCAGCTGCAGACAACACACAGGAGTACCACTGTCAGTATATTCACAACAGAAATCAAACTTTAGGATACTGGACTCACACCTCTTGATCCCCAAAAGTTGTGAGCACTGCATTCTCACTTCTCCTTGGGATGATACAGTCCTGTGCCAGTCACAGCAGCAGCCATGGCGAGTATGGCCCTTGGGCTGGGGAGATGGTTGGGGAAGTGAAGGAGGATAGCTCAGTTAATATAGTTGTATAGAGCAAAGGAAGTGAATAGTGGCACTGTTTTCCACCGGCAGGGGTGATTTTAGCTAGTAACCCACTTCTGAGGGTAACAGCTGCTGCTGGCATCCCGATGCCCCCTGGGCCGGTATGCTGCTAGCCTATGTACTACAATGGTGCCTGTTGAAG
Organism: Natator depressus; assembly: GCF_965152275.1. NCBI lineage: Eukaryota > Metazoa > Chordata > Testudines > Cheloniidae > Natator > Natator depressus. The sequence goes on from NC_134234.1 coordinate 255,643,706, forward strand.
TAATCACTGAGTGGCATGGAAGAGTGTTCTACTGCAGCAGAAGAAATAAGGCAGCCCTCCCCAGAAACCTTTGGCAGAGGATTGCAGAGTACCTTCATCACAGTTTCATCACGATCTCCTTGGAGAATTCACAGGACATCCTGGAGAACATAAAACAAACTGCTCTGCATGGCCCCCTCTGTCTAACTCTAGAGGGGGATGAGAAGCAGATAACACCACCACGTCTCTTGGTTGTTTCACTACCTCTTCTAGCATAAATAAAAAGAGTGAATCAACAGATGTGTCCTGCTAGTTTGGGGGGTTCCATCTCTAATTTCAAAGCAAACGGCATAATTACCCTGCATCAGGCTCGCTCTTGTTTGACTGTCAGAACTGGCTGGACTGCGATGGGGTCAAAAAATACCCTGGCTCACTGTGCAGCTGGATCCCCTGGTCATCTGTCCCCCATACTCCTCCTTGCTGTTCATAGCAGGGTCCTGTGACTCAGGCTCCTCCAAAGTATCCACAGGGCTCAGGTGTAGGGTCTCTCCCAAGGATGGCATGGACCTCTTTGTAAAAGTGGCAGGTCTACAGCTCTGCACCAGATTGATTGTTGACCTCCCTCGCCTTCTGTTATGCCTGCCACAGCTCCTTGGCTTTCATGCGGCATTGCTGCTGGTCTCTCTTCTAGCCCTTCTCCTGCATGCCCCAATGAACCTGCTCATAGATGTCAACATTTCTATAGCTGGATCGGAGCTGTGCCTGCACTGCCTCTTCTCCCCACAAACCCAGAAGGTACAAAACCTTCTGTCTACTGCAAGTAGCTGGCATGGGCAGGTGAGCAGTTGCACATAACAATGGAGTGTTGCTAGGTATTTGCCAAGCCGGGCAACCAGGAAAGGGAGTTTCAAAAATCTGTGGGGCTTTAAAGGGGAGGAATAGTTTCCTGTCCACCTGGCCCATGGGAAATGGAGTTCACAACAGTGACCAGAGTGGTCACCATGGGGCATTGTGGGACAGCTCCTGGAGGCCAGTAACAGTTGATGTAAGTAACACAGTATCTACACTGACACTGCGTCGACCTAATTACATCAACCTTGACTCTCCACCACTCAGAGAGGTGGTGGCGTTAAGCTGCCATACCGGGGCAGTTATATTGGCAGGAACAAAATTTAAGTGTAAACACACCCATAGCTGGGTTGATGTAAGCTGCCTTGTGTTGACCTAACCATGCAGTGTAGACCAGGCCTTAGTGACCAGATCTGGTGCCCACAGGCTCTTCTGGGCCAACTTGCAGCAAGCACTGAAGACAAAAGGAGGGGAAACAGATGATGAGCATAGACTTGTCTTGCCCCACATCTAGATGGGTTTTCAATATGCCTCTCATTAAGCGTTTTAAATAGAAGGCAGGAGTTCGGCATTTCCACATCATAACACTGAGATTGTTGTTTTGCTTTTAGTAGAAAAAGGGCACCAGGCTTCCATCTCCTCTTCTTCTAGTTACGATAGATTTTGAAGTCCAAGAGCTACGTATGAGTCAGTATCAATAACAAATAGCCGTCAGGTTTGTCCAGGTAGTTAACAGGTCACTTGTTGCCAGAGTCATATTGGGATTCCAGGTGAATGGATGCCTCCAGAGGAAAACATCTGTGTGTCTGCCTCTGAGAGCAGCAGCCCAGTTCCTTGTGTTTTTGTTTTTGGGCAGAAGTTTGGCTCGAGCTTTGTGCTTCATTTGTATTTGCTGCTGTTTTGTTTTTAAATATGGAAACTACCTAAAGAGCCAAGTTAACAGCTCTGCTAGTCTGTCCCCAATTACATAAAAATTGAAGGGCAAAAGACCTATTAAGACCTCTAGTCCATTTTCCAACACTCCTCGTTAGACAAGACTGTTACCTGCAGTATATTCTCCTGTGCTTTGGCGAAGCTAGCTGTAAGTAACAGAAGTGATGGGGCGGACACTGCTTCCCTTGGCAGGTTAAAACATCGCCACTCACCTTTGAAAAATCACAAAGTCATATACACACAAGGCAGGCAACAGGCTTTGGAATGTAACAATTTATTGGGGTTAATATTTTTCTTTAACTCCCCATTTCTGGCATCGATACAATACTCAAGAGCAGCAGAAAGAACAAAATGTACAAGAATACGAGAGTAATTAGCACAAACTGCCCCCAAACCCAGAGCAAGCCATTTTTTCCGCTGGAAACGCCAATGGGAGGGGGATCCTATCGCCCCACCCCGCGTCCCATCCATCCACTCTAGACAGAGTTTAGCCAGCTGGGAACTGGATTAAAATAAACAAACGCAAACACTATATTTAAAAATGAAAATTACAAGACAAAAAAATATATAGATATACAATTCATTCGTGCATGATTCTTTAATTAAATGCATTTTTCAAAATAAAAAAAAGTTACAAGATATTTAGGTTTATTTTAAATTAAAAAAAGTCACCACCTCCCCTCTCTGGGTAGGTCTCCAGTTGGCTCTGGGTGTGTGATTCCCAGCTTGAAGAGACATACTTGTGCCAGCTCTCAGAGCTTGCATACTAAAAATAGAGTGAAGCCATGGTGGCACAAGCCACAGGACGGGCTAGTTGCCCCGAGTACATGCCCGTCTGAGACCCTAGAGTAGCTAGCCAGTCCTGAAGTTCGCACTGCCACAGTTACACTCTATTTTTAGTGCATTAGCTCAATAAGAAATAGTGTGAATGTCTCCTTGAGCTGGGAATCACACAACCAGGTTAAAGGGTAACCATACCCTGTATGCCAAGTGTGGGGTAGGTATGGGGGGGTATATGGGTTGCATCAGGACCATCACCATTATAGAAATTAAATCAAAATCTCTCTCTGGGATAAAGAGTAAGGCCCTGATCCTGCAAAGACTTATGCACATGCTTAGCTTGAAGCAAGTACTTCTAGACATCAGTGGAACTACTCGCCTGCTTAAAGTTAAGTACTTGCATAAGTCTGCAGGATCTGGGCCTCAGTTTGGCACCTGGGGAGGTGGAGGGAAGAGGCAGATGTGCAAGCCCTGATTCCCACCCCCCCTTGCAATTTTCCACCCAAAATTTAAAAAAAAAAGAAAAGAAAAAAAAGAATCCTCTACTGTTAAGAGGAGAAGGGGGGGGCATGGCAAGTAGTTTAGCTCCAAAATTTAGATTTTAAAAAAATATGATGGTAGATTTATTTATTCTCAGAACTTGAATGAAGTTTCCTCCCCCCACAACAAGGAAACCCACCTGTCCCTGCTACACTGGAAGAGTCAAGGCTACTCCTGGGGAACCAGGAAGTGATACTGACCAAGTTAATTTCACCATCCTAGCGGAAGTGCAAAGAAGAAAACTGCAATAATGGGGAAAATTTACTTGGATTTAAAAAGACACGTTTCCTGTATGAGGCCCCAATCCAGTAAAGTACTTAGATCCATAACCACCCGCTTAGAAGTTTCGTGCATGCTTTAAGTGCTTTGCTGAACAGGGATGGATTTAAGCATGTGCTTCGATGCTTTGCTGAATTGGGGCATCATGGGGTGTTAGCTAATACAGGGATTAATGTTTAAACTACTTAACCTGCCATTACCCCCCATCAAATTAATCTCTCTTGAATCACCCACTACTGCCAATATTTAAGATCACATTACTCTGATTTCTCTTACTGATGTTCTCCTTTGGGGTAATCACCCTGTTTCTTTCCTCTGCCACACTATTTCCCCAGTTGCAGCCATATCTCAATACCCTCTTCCCCATACCAGTCTTAGATTGGCCAGAGAGTGCAAAAGTGGGGCACTCCACCCCCCAGACTGAACATGCTGTCTCTGCAGAAGACCCCAGACAGCACCCCCTTGAGGGACAAGAGTGGAATATCCCTAAGGGATTGATGTGTCCTGTTAGGGTGGAAAGCAGGTCTTGGATGCAGTTCTGCATCGAAGACAGAACTCTGGATGGTCCTGTAGGGTTTCATCCTGTGCTAGGCAGCAGAAGGTGGGAAGGACAGAAGAACTGCTAGAGGTACAACCCTGGAAAAACTGGTATCTTCCTTTGTTACCTGACAGATTCTTTTTGGGGGGCGGGGGAGAGAGAGGGGAGGAGAAGAGAAGGGACTTCCTGGTCTCCACTTCTTGTAAACCAGTGAGGGCTATCTCAACCTTGGAAGTGAATAGCATGTTTTAATGAGAATACAGGACCACACAGTGTCAACACAACTGCCTCACTGTGGGGGAGGAGACGACTAGGAGCAGTAGGGACGCCCAGATCTGATGCTGGATAACTGACGTGGGGAGGTTATGCAGCAAATGGAAAAATAAGGGTGGGGGAAGAGGAGATGAGAGATTCTGCTCCTCAGAAATGTACACACTGCACTTTTGGAGGAGGGCCAAAACGCTCCCTCATTCAAAGCCAGAGTGACAATGCAATGGATTTATAAAATATCTGGGAAGGAATGAGTTGGTTCTGAAGCAATACTCAGCCCTTCTATAGCTCTGTATGCACATTACTAAATTTTAGCCTCCCAGCATCCTCTACAGGGCATTGCCCCCATGGTACAGACAGGGGAACGGAGGCAAAGGGCAGTGAAGCAACTTGCACAAGGTCACAGGAAATCAAAAGAACCCAGGAATGCCTAGCTCCCAGCCCCAAGAGCAACCCTCTGAACTATTATGTGTTTGACACAGGGATTGGGACGGATTACGCGGGGGGTTCTTTTATATATATATATATCTATCTATCTATATATATCTATATTCATATAAAAAGTAAATAAGATCCCAGCTCTTGCATGATATTGGGCAATCCAAAAAGCAGCAAAGCAAGCAACACTGGAGAAAAGGATACATCAGGCCAAACAGTGCAAGGCCTCAGTTAGAGGTGCAGGGGTGGGAGACGGACAAGCACTCCTCCAAAGGGACATGGAGCACTTAGCCAGACACCCATTCTTGGTTTGTTGCGCCTCCCTGCTCAAACCCTGGCTATGGAACTGGAATCCCACACCCGCTGGCGAGAAGGGCCACCCCAGTTGGTTACGCTACTTTCTCCTCCCACCATCCCACATCCACAGACACCACTGCTGACGTGGTGTAGAGGGCGGGACTGTGGGGGAAATGACTACCTGCCAGCACTGCTGCTCCCCCACCCCAACCTGTGCTTTAGCTTGGATATCCACAGGGAGTTCCGACTCTCCATCCCCAGTACTGTCAGGTCCATGAAGGAAGTTAGATTGACTGTTGGGAATATTGCAAAGCGCCTGAAACTTCCTTTAACAGCAGAGGCGAGGAAGTGGATTTAATGACCCAGGAAGACTCAGCTCAGACAGCACCCATTTGGTAAAGGAGGGAGGGTACCTTACCTCCATCCCAGCAGGGGTGGCAGGAGAGGGGTGACTGAAGTACAGGAGATGCGGAGACACTCCCCCATCCCCTGAAAAGACACAGCAAGTAAGTGGCTCACCTAAGATTAGAAGACAGAACTCCCCACTGGGTCTACATACATCCTGCCATCCCTGCAAAGGCTTTGTATCCTTGTCAGCTCCATGCCCATATGCGAGCTTCAGTGAGACCAGAACGGAGTGCTGAGCAAAGGTGGGAGATTAGTATGTATGCTCAGCTCAGGACTGAAGCTGTAGGTCAGGACAGAGGAGCACTGGCAGAACTCAGGGGTGAAGAGTGGAGAAAATGAGTTCCCAAGAACAGCCCAGAGAAGGGAAGATACAGTTTTGTTTTTTTACCCAAAATGCACAGAGGAGACCCTGACAAGCCAGAAATCTTAGAGTCCCATATCTAGTAACTTATTACATTCAGACACCAACGCCTGGTTCCCATCCTCTTTCTTACAGTCACCCCAACATGGCAGATGAACAATATGCAGCAAAGAAACACAGTGCAGCCTTGGCTGGGAAAGCTCCCTCCACCACTATGGGACATTCACACATCCCACAGTCCAGGAGACTACAATCCTGCGCTAGTAAAAACCCACCAACCCCATCCTGGCTCTCACCCCTACATGCACTCGATGCACCCCAGCCTTCCCAAGGAGAGGGTGATCCCCACTTGTCCAAAACTTCAGGTACACGTAGCGGTTTCTGCTTCCTCTGAAGATCTGGTAGTGGCCATTGCCAGAGGTGGGACACCAAACTAGACTGGGCTACATCGGGTTCTGCTGTGGCAAATTCTGTATTTAAAATGCCATTTCCACTAAGCACTGAAATCAGTGAGCTGATAAGACAAGGAAGGGAGCTTTGCCTTGTTCTGAGTGAGCGTTTATTTTGCTCTTGGGGTGGTTATCTAGCAAGAAAGATGCAAGCCAATCCAAGATCTCAGTAGCTCCACTCACATGCCATTTCCATTTTACCAGCCTGGCCCAGACCCCATCAGGTCAGGATTTACCATTCTGCAACAACTTTGGCACCACTGTACCTGGGAAGGGGAGAAAAATACAGAGCCTCCGTCTAATTTCTGGAGAGGGGGCAGGGAAGGGAAATGGTAGTGCTGTTGGATGGAACTCATGCCAACACTTGGGGAAGTGGGGAAGAGAAGGGTAAATTACATGGGTTTTCTCCAAAACAGGACTTGCCTCTTCAAATCAAAAATTGCTGGTTACCCCAAGGACACCTTCCTCCGGTTCAAGTGAGCCAGATACCATCCCAGACACACACTTCAACACTACAAAATACTCTCTTCTCTAAGGACCATCTAATACCACTACAGTTTGTGCAATCACTGCATTTATTATTCATTTTTAAACTCTCTCTCTCCCCCTATAGAAATTTCATTTTTTAAAAACTTCTTTTTTCTTTTCTTTTCTTTTTTTTTGAAAAACTATTCATTTCACTTTTTCCACTTTCCATCATAAAATCTCCTCTAAAAACACAACAAGAGAATAAACATGGCACAGACACAGACTGTTCCCCTGGTTTTGGGGGAATGCTTTTGAATACTCCCCCCCACCCTACGCCCTCTCTGAAAGGCATGGATTGGACCTCCCTTTTATCTTCCAGTAGGGAGGGAGGAAAAAATAAATGGGAGATGGAAGGTGAGCATAACCCACATTCATACCAGCGTGGGGTTTTGTCAGCCTCTAGTGGCTGGACCACACAAAGATTTATGAGACTGCTACTGCCTGTTCTTTAAGCTCAAGCAATAGAGACTCATGCTTTTAGATCCAGAGGTTCAGGGTTCAATCCCCACAGGTGATCCACCCAGGTGGGTGGTGACAAATGGAGTCAAGCTACTTCCCCTGACTGGATTGCACGTCTTTCCTACTGAGAGAAGATCTACGATACGCGTTCCTCCAAAGCCCACTGCCCCTCTCCCGTCTTTATAATTCCAGGAAGAAGGGTCACCGAGCCCCCATGCAATCCTCTGGCCAATGCTTCAGAGGAAGGCGAAAACCACTTATGGAAAAATCCAGGAACACCAAACAACAGACATCAGGAGGGAAAAAAAAAAAAAAACCCTCTAACCAGTGATCATTTCTTGGCTAAAACATGTCAAGAGTTTCCTATTAAAGTTCCCTTTTTTCTCCCACTTAAACTTTTCAAATATTTCTGAACTTTATTACCACGAAACAAGAACGCCATCACATACACGCCAAGAGTAACCAAGCAACCTAAAAAAAAAAAAGTGACTGGCTGGCATGCATCTACTCCGTAAAATAGTTCCTCTTATCTTGCAGCCTCATAAATTAATTCCTTTTTAAAATCATCTCTTTTTAAACACAAGTCTCCTTGTTATTCTCCCAATATAGATCTCCCACCTCTCCAAGGCCTGCTTGTTTTTGAAGTTACCATGAAATAAGAGAACCCTGCATGCGCAAGGTGAAGGAAAGATGCAAAACAAAGCAAAGACAACAGGCAGGTATTAATTCACATACACGCATACATATCCAACAAATTACAGGAAGCCTTGGACTGATGAATGAATGGGGAAGTCTCCCCCACCCTGTATTTGGTTTTGAAATATTCTGCTGGATTTTAAAAGTTTTGTTTAAAAAACCCATAAAAGATGGGCAGTTTTGTGGAGGTGGGTGTTGTGGTTATGTGGGTATACAACTAACCACATATGGGATCATCTCTCAGATTGGCTACACACAAACTGGAGCTAAACTCATTTGAATTCACGTTTTTAAAATTTTGATGCAAGTTTCTGTGTAGACATTTATTTTGCAGTAGGTGAGTTTTAAGGCTGGTCTACACCTAAAAATTAGATCACACTAGCCACGTTGCTTATGGCTGTGAAAAATGTTGTGCCCTGTGCAATGTAGTTAAGTCAACCTAACCCACATTGTAGGCGCAGCCAGGTCAGTGGAAGAATTCTTTTGTCAACCAAGCACCTCCTCTTGAAGCGGTGGTTTTATTACACCGACAGAAAAACACCTTCTGTCACTGTAGCAAGTGTCTACGCTACAGTGGCATAGCAGCAGCCATAGCGCTTGTAGTGTAGACATACCCTTCAAATCCAGGGTGTCTGCATGCAAAACCACAAAAGGGGTGAATTCCACCCAATTTAGTTATTTTGGTGGCTGCGTGACAGAGAGAGAGACTCTCCTTAGAGCTGAGTTCCTTTCTCCTTCCCCCAGTACGCGCACCCCTGTAGGCATATAAAGAATTATGGATCCCACAACAGGCGACCCCTCCCACCCCCTTTTTCCCCGTGGTCAGGGAATCAAGGCAGACACTTACTGCAACACTAATTTAGATGGACTTTATCAGCCCCTCTTCCCCACACCCGAGTGTTTCACAGATTCGGCAACAGAGGAGAGGGGAAGTGAGGGAGGGGTATCTAGCCACAAAGCTCAGCACTGACACAGAGTCAAACAAGCCACGAATGGCAAAGAAGAGCGCTTTTGCACACTTGGACATTAAGAGTATGTCTCAGGGAACTGGAGGAAGCCACATCATCGCCTGCTTCCAATTACAGAGGGTGGGGGCGATTCCAGATCCAATTTCACACTGAACATGTAAAAACAAGGAGTTGGGGAGTGGGGGGCGGGGGGGGGGGGCAGATGAAGGAGAGGCAGGCAGGCAGGCAGGCACGTACACACACACACACACACACAAACAAAATGCAAGACACGGTAATTCTTACAACAGGTTCTTAGCACCTTTGGTTGACAATTGTAGAGGCAATTTCAGATCCTGGAAATGGTTGCAGTGAACCCTCTCCAACGCACCCACCACAAACAGATGAAACCAAGCAGGAAGAGTAGCAGATCTTCCTTCACACCCACAAGGCTTGTGAAGTGATTCAGTAGACCCAAGGAGGCTTATATTTTTCCTGGGAGGTAAGACCTGTTGACCTCATCCTGCTGGGGTAATGTCATGCCAAGCCATTGCTCCTCCTGAATTGATGGACGGATGTGTGGCTTTCCCACTTCCACTAGGAAAAGGCTTAGGAAGGGTACGGCATGCCTCAGACCCGAGCAAGTGCAAGTGATGAACACAAGGAGGAAGATCCAGGCTGGAAGTGACAGGCCCAACAAAGCTCAGACGACTGGAAGATCTGGAAGGGAAGGAGCAGAAGGGAGGAGGAAGGGCCCAGGCGGTCTCAAAGTGCCCATACAACTGCCAAGTTAGCACCAATAGTAAAAGCAAGAAGGAAGTGAGCCTGGGGCATGTGTTGTAGGGGTGCAACCCCCCACTTGAGCTCTGTTGCAATTTCGTTCTAACCCTGATGCTTTACCTTCTGATCTCCTTCCCTCCTCTTCCTCCCCCTCCCCCCGATAGTATCCCTCTCCCAGAGATACAGCCAGAACTACTGAAGCTGGATCATAAGAGACAGCTAACCCATGCCACAGAGAAGGGAGAGGGTCAGAGCTGCCCTGGGAGAAGGCAGGGTGAAGAACTGGAGAAGTGGAGGAGTGTGTGTACAGTGCATGGCAGAGGGAGAAGGTGGAGGGGAGCACAGCCCCTTTCAAATGCCTTATCCATCTCTCCAGTAGTAGGAGTTCCCCCAGACCTTCAGAAAAGATGGGGGGGGGATCCTTACCCACCCAGCCCCAACACACACACACACACCCCCGTTGTCACCCAGGCTCCACACCAGTTTGACAACATGTTCTTTGAAGACAAATGATCATTCCCCAGCCCAACCCCTCGCAGCTGTGACATCTGGGAACTTCAGACACCTCTGCCCTCCAACTCCCACCCCAGTCTCCAAGCAGAAAGAAAAAGAACCGGGGAAGGGGATGGGGGGAGAGCAGGAGAAAACTAACAACAGCCATTCACACCATGACTTCTTCCAGCAGAGCCTCCCCTACCCCCCCGAAGCTGGAAGCCAACTTCTCACTTGCTGCCTCCTCCACCCGCTGCCACCTTCTCGAAATCCTCTGCGTTGCAGAACTCCTTGATGGTGACGGTCAGGAGATTGCTGGTGACATCTGTGACCACCACGTTGGAGCAGGGGGACATCTCAGGGCGCCAGTCGCCAGCCTCCTGCTCCGGGTCAGAAGAAGAGAGGGATGATGAGGGCGTCTGGCCCCCAGCACATCCCCCGGGGGGAGAGCGCTTGCTGGTGGCTGCTGATTCTGGTGGGATCGACAGGTCCAGGACCTCCGACTCGCGCCAGTCAGGAATGGCAGGGCTCAGGGTTTCGGGAAGCAGCTTTGGGGGAGAATCGTCTGGGTCGGAGGAGGAGTGAGGGGTAGGAGAGGGGCAGCCTGAGGAGCTGGAGCTGTGGGCATCGTAAGGGGTGGAGCCCATGACAAGCCCGCAGGAGGCACCTTGTGAGCCTCCTGCCTCCATCTTGCCCTCCAGAGATGTGGCTGGTGCAGCGGACGGCTTGTTGTACAGCGAGAAGGTGCCGAACTTCATGTGGCGGATCTGGGTGCGGAGGATGCTCTCGCTGAACTTCTTACTCTTGCCAATGACGCGGTTTCGTGAGGGGATCTTTGGACGGGCCAGGCCCCCTCCCCCACTCGCGGCCTTCCCGCCCTTGTCAATAACCTTGAGGTTGAGGATGATGCGGTTGCGTTTGGGCTCACGAGGCTTCACCTTGCGGTTGATGATGCGGACGGTCTCGGAGAAGGGCGAGACTGGCGGACGTATGCCAGCCCCTCCTCCCACTCCCCCGCCGTTCTGGGGGTCTGGGCGGGGCAGGGGGCGCCGGGACATGCGATGACATCGCCGGATGTCTTTCTTGAGCCGGTGCACTGCAGCGCTGGAGTGCAGCTTGGGTGACGAGGTGCTAGAGCCAGGCTTGACAGAGAAGTGTACATCCCCAATGTGAAGGGCCTCCGCCTGGGCCCGAGCCTGCGGTGGTGGGGGAGAGAGCAGAATGGAGTCAGAGACGACCTGAGATTTGCCAGGCCTTGAATCGGGGGCACCTCAGCTTGTGGTGACAAGACCACATGAGAGGCACCCTGTCAAGAGCCAGAGGGCTACACCTTGTTTGTATACAAATTACACATTTAAATGAAGAACTAAATGCACAGGACCCTAGTACTAAGGTAACCCAGTGGTGAATGGCTGCCAGAAGTCCCCCTCAGTGCCTGTCACAGCCCCTAGCTATGGAGCTTTGGTTCTTTAGTTCAAGCTGTAGCAGCTCCTGCTTTAGCTCCGGAAGTCCCCTGTTCAATCCCCAATGCATCAGCCAGGACGGCAGCTGTGACACTTGCACCATCTTTGACAGATGAGAGAAACGACCTGCCGGTGTGTGTTCAGCAGCAATGAAAACAACCAACCAAGGAACTCAGAGCCATGGGAAAGGAACAGCAGACTTCATCTGCAGACTGTTACTATCAATCACCATGAACGGCTCCCTCCACAAACAAGGGAAGTTAGTGCAGGGCAGCCGGTCAGGTTCTAGGACTTACCAAGGACTGCACTCGGAGGAAGTCTGAGACTAGGTCTACACTACAGACTTATGTCGGCAGAACTACGTCGCTCAGGGGTGTGGAATATCCTCACCCCAAGCGACACAGTTATACAGCTCTTACCCCCTGTGTAGACAGCGCTATGTCTATGGGAGGGCTTCTCCTGTAGACAAAGCCACCATCTCTCGAGGAGGTGAAGTACCTACGCTGACAGGAGAAGCGCTCCTGTCATCATAAGTACCATCCTCACGAAGCATGCAGTGCTGCTTTAGTGCATTTCCTTGACCTCCCCCTTCTTACATGCTCCCCTGAAAGAGGAGCACAAAGGAAAGTGCCCAGGGAGCCTGGTGCCAGAGATTCTAAAGCTACACTCAATTGTTACTATACTCTGTCACCAGGAGAAGGGGCCAATCATCCTCATAAGCATCTGGTGGTTGTTGGTGGGGTTCAACACCAAGAAGTTTATTTGTGGTGAGTAAGCACCCCAATGCGCGCTAGGCACTGTCTGAATGTAGGGAGCAGGGACTGCGTCCATAAGCTCACAATCTAGAAGACAAACAAGACAAAGGATAGGAGAGAGGAATAAAGCAAGCAAAGTCCCATCCAGACTATTAGTTGGTTAATTTCTTGTAGGTGTCATGGGAGAAATGGATCTTTAGGAAGGGTTGATGGAGAAGGTAGTGGTCTGATGGATACTGTGAGAGGAAAGTCTCAGATTCAAGGTTCAAAAAGATACTGGACATAGAATCATAGGAGTGGAAGGGACCTTGAGAGGTCTTGTAGTCCATTCCCCAGTACTCAAGGCAGGACTAAGTATAGACCATCTCTGACAGTTGTTTGTCTAACCTGCTCTGTCACTGGAGATTTTTAAGAGATTTCACAACCTCCCTAGGCAATTTACTCCAGTGCTTAACCGCCCTGACAGTCTGGAAGTTTTTCCTAATGTCCAACCTAAACCACTTTTGCTGCAATTTAAGCTCATTGCTTCTTGTCCTATCCTTAGAGGTTAATGAGAACAATTTACTTTCCTTCTCCTTGTAACAACCTTTTATGTACTTGAAAACTAATGTCCCCCCTCAGTCTTTTCTTCTCCAAACTAAACAAACCCATTTTTTTTTTTTCAATCTTCCCTCACAGGTCATGCTTTCTAGACCTTTAATCATTTTTGTTGCTCTTCTCTGGACCTTCTCCAATTTGTCCACATCTCTCCTGAAATGTGGCCCCCAGAACTGGACATAGTACTCCACTTGAGGCCTATTCACAGCACAGCAGAGCGGAAGAATTACTTCTTGTGTCTTGCTTACAACACTCCTGCTAATACAACCCAGAATGTTTTTTTCTTTTTTTGAAACATCGTTACACTGTTGACTCATATTTAGCTTGTGATCCACTATGACCCCCAGATCCTTTTCCGCAGTACTCCTTCCTAGGTAGTCATTTCCCATTTTGTATGTGTGCAACTGATTGTTCCTTCCTAAGTGGAGTACTTTGCATTTGTCCTGATTGAATTTCATCCTATTTACTTCAGACCATTTCTCCCGTTTGTCCAGATCATTTTGAATTTTAATCCTATTCTCCAAAGCACTTACAACCCCTCCCAGCTTGGTATCGTCTGCAAACTTTATAAGTGTACTCTCTATGCCATTATCTAAATCATTGATGGAGATATGGAACAGAACCAGACCCAGGACCGATCCTTGCGGGACCCCACTTGATATGCTCTCCCAGCTTGACTATGAACCACCGATAACTAACTACTCTCTGGGAACGGTTATCCAATCAGTTATGCACCCACCTTACAGCAGCTTCATCCAGGTTGTTTTTCCCGCTTTTGTGTATGAGAAGGTCACGTGAGACAGTACTGAAAGCCTTATTAAATCATATAGATATGATATACCACTTCCTCCCTATCCACAAGGCTCATTACCCTATCAAAGAAAGCTATTAGGTTTGTTCTTGATAAATCCATGCTGACTGTTACTTATCACCATATTATCTTCTAGGTATCCGCAAACTGATTGCTTAATTATCTTTCCAGGTACTGAAGTTAAGATGACTGGTCTGTAATCCCCTGGGTTGTCTGCATGGAGATCAAGAATATGTGGAGTTATCATAATTAATGAAAATGCAAATTTTGGAAGGGATGTTAAACCTCACGTTTTAGGATTTTAGCGTAGCGTGTGTGTCAGGGTGTGGGAGGAGGGGGAGAAAGAGCAGATTATCTCACACATGCCTGCTGCGGGGTCCCTACACCTTCCTCTGAAACATCTGGTGCTGGCCACCGTCATAGACACGATATTGGGCTAAATGGAACTAGGGCAGGTGTAGTCAATACGCGGACTGCAGGCCAAATCCAGACCATGAGATGCTTTTGAACAGACTGCAAAATCTTTTTATTTACTTATTATTACTGTGGTGTGAAAAATGTTTCTCTGGAATCTGGACCTTGACCAAGAAATTTGGACCTTGACAAAAAAAATAATTAACTAACCCTAACCTAGGGTCTATCGTGGTTTCCGATGCAATTCTTATATTCCTATTCCACCCCTAGGTTCCTATGCAATTCCTTTGTTCTTATTCTCCCCCTAAAAACCAGACTTGTCCTGCCCCTTCAGATGAGATATTCGTTTAACATGACAGATTAAGTAGTGAAAGGCACCTGCTTTTCTCAGAGAAAAGAGAGCTGCTCTTCCCCCTCCTCCCCAATAAATGTATCAGGAGTCATATCTGCTAACATTTGGGACAAAAGTTTTTAGTTCTTCTTAGTCCTGTAGAGCCATGACAGCTCTGGCAGAGTGAGCTGGAATTTACTCTGGCTCATGCATCAGCAACAGGATTGTCTGCAAGCAGCTAACTACATTTTCATTTGTAAATTGAGATAGTCTGATTTGGAGACAACAAACACGGAACCCTACAGCGTAATTTTACACTCGCTTTTCAGAGCAGAGCCACACTTTAAATGGCGCCCTGCAAGGATAAGATGCCCCATCCCCTTTGAAACAGACTCTCCCTCATCCCAAACAGTCACTCTATAATTCCCTTCCCCCCAAAACCCAGTCCCGGACAGAAGTAACCAGACCTTTTGGCCCCACACCCATCATTGCCTTGCCAACTTAGAATCAAATGATTCTTGTACCATCTAGTGACCACAGTGAGAACTGCAGTCCCCAGGATACAACATCCACTTTCTCACTTCGTCCTCCTGACACTGACACTGACACTCACACGCACACAGCTCAGGACAGGCTCTGGGGAGCTAAGGTTTTAAGCTGCACTATTATCTCCCCTGCCTATCTCCCCAACTCCTTATATCTGATCCCAAAAGATTCCACTCCTGCTGATTGCCCCTACCCTGCCCACTCCAATCCCAAGTTATGACAACAGCACAGGCTGCAGGAAGCCCCAAACCTCTCAAACAGCCCTGCCACACAATGGGAGAAGTTTGGCATGGAGACTTGAAGGCATGTAGCTCATCTCTGGCTAATACAGGGCTGTTCCCTACAGTAAGCTCTCCAGTGCTTTGTCTAGTCTAGCTGTAAGTGGCTCCAGTGATGGATGGGGGCTTCTACTGCTTCGTCTGGAAACAATTCCACAGTCTAAAGGCTCATGTACACTAGGCGTTTTATACCTGGAATTAAACGATTGTCAAATAACTCAAGGTGGTTAATGTATTTGTAAGGACAGTGTTTGCCACTCCCCAAATGCTTACTACAGGCCACAAACATGTGTTTATCCTCAGCAAAGCTAAAAATCTCTAGCACACACAAATCCTCACAGATTTCACTGTCAGGCATGACGTCCTAATGTGCATCCAGAGTTTCTTTGGCTCAGACTCATCCATTATTCCATGGCCTATGTGCCTTACAGCACAGATATTCAATTCCTAACCCAAAGAGCCTACAGTCTAGTATGTTTCAATAGCTCTTTGAAGCCAAATAATTCCTCACTCTTTTCATCACCATTTAAATACATACAGATGGTAGTGGTTCATAGAATCTCAGGGTTGGAAGGGACCTCAGGAGGTCATCTAGTACAACCCCCTGCTCAAAGCAGGACCAATCCCCAATTTTCGCCCCAGATCCCTAAATGGCCCCCTCAAGGATTGAACTCACAACCCTGGGTTTAGCAGGCCAATGCTCAAACCACTGAGCTATCCCTCCCCCACTGGTTCTCTTCAGACATCTTTTAACCAAGCTATTCTGGTCCATATTTTACTTTGAATCGGTGTCTTCTCTCAAACATCATTATCACAGCTCCTCAAGCATTTTTACTGCTCTTCTCTGAACTCCCTCCAGTTTGGGATTATCTAGCGGTGTGGTGAGGTGCAGGGACTGACATCTCTTATTCCAAGCGAACTGAAGCCATATAATGAGGGATTATTAACTCCCTGATAGCTGGCATGGCTCCCCCTGTACAACAAACCCATAAATCCCCTTGTCTTTTTTGCCACTATATCACACTAATCTGATGTCTAATTTGCTTTTCTCTATCACACCATGGTGTGTGTCACTCTCTCTCTCTTTTAGAAGTATTTCTGCTCTCAAAGTTTCTTATGCTCATTGAATACTTGTGTCCCAGATTACTTTACATCCCAGAAGCACTTGTCTGCATTTTTCCTGGTTGAATCCATTTCTTATTTCCTGCCCATATTTTATTTCCCTACCCTCATGAAACCTTGTATTTTACTATCCTATGAATGGAATTAACATGCTGGTTTTCTCCTCTGACAGATTTACAACAAATAGGCTAAAATGGAACCTAACACTCCCTCCAACTCAATATACTGCTGTTACTCATTGCTTAGTTTACATTCTTTGCGACGCTTAGCAATTCATGTTAGAGTACACATACCCAAGTCAGCTTGAATTCATTTCTCAAGTAAAGTTTCAAGAAACAATATCAAACGCTTTAGTGAAAATCCAGATGTCCCAACTACCGTGTTCCTTCCAGACACTAGTCCAGTAATTCTACCAAATATGTGATCAAGTTTGTCAGATATCATTTACAAACGCTCCTCTCTTCCCCGGAAGTTGATAGTTTTACTGACCCATTCATTTTCTCCTACTCCTGGTTATGTGCCTGCTTCCCTCTATACCTGGAGCTACCTCCCAATCCCAGTTTACAAAGTCTTCTTCTCACTCAAATCTCTGCAAGAAACACACTTCTCCCTGCTGAAGGCTCAGTTCTTCTATGGTGCTCATAAATTGTAAGGGTTCATAGTTTAAGAAAAAAAAGTTGATCCTTTCTCTGAACTTCACAAGTGCATCTTAAATGCCTCCTTCAGATGGTAAATTCCTTGGAGTGGGAACGGTCTTTACCTTGGTGACTTAAGAGTGGAAGATGTGTTCAGTGCTGTACATAGAATACCCTGTTGGTGAAAACTGAACCGGGATCAATCAAGATAAAAGTCTGCAAACGTCTAGAGATTTTGTTCTCATTTAACAGAGAACAAAGGTTGATTTACAGCATAGTAATTGCTAGGATCACTTTTTTCCCTTCTTTTGGAAATCTGGATCACATTTGCTCCGCCCCCTAATGAATTCTCATCAGCTAATAGCTCCCTACTTCTGTTCTTTTTTAAATAATTATTGCTAGTGATCCAACAAATAATTTAATCAGTTCATTCCCTTCACACTCTAGGATACACATACTGAAGACAGGGTGAGAAGTACATATTCAAGTTCCCCACAAATCTTACTTTACCTAATTTATGTCAATAACTCTACAAATAGGAAGTAATAAAGGATGCAACTCTTTTTTGTTTTGATTCAAAAGAAAACACTTTAGTAGCTCTGCCGTATTTACACGAGTCCCCCCTTATTTATTAGTGCATCTGCTTTGTCTTGTACTCCCCCCTCAAATAATATATTTATAAGAGCCCTTATTTCCCCTTTCACCTCTTTGACTAGCATTCTGCAACCTTTAGCTGACAGAGCAACAGAAAGCTGTGGCTCCTAAGCAACCCTACCATAAACTGTGTTTCCCCACTGGAGGGAAAATGAATGCTATGAGGGAACAGATTTCAATTTCAATCCGCTGAGGGGTAATTTATGAACAGGGAGATCAAAAGCGGAGTTTGAGGGAGGAAGTTGCTTAACACCATGTTGCGCCTCCCTCCACTTCAGTTTACAGACTAAAGTAGGTCTTGCAAGCAGCAAGAGGGAAATCCCCTATCGTCTATTACCGCACGCTCTCAGTACTACTACTTCCTCCATTAACACCCTCCAATCTTTACCTTATTATTTAGAGTGACTGAGAATAGAGATCTCTGCAAGCTGAGCAGGAGGGTCAGGGACATGTCCTCCGATAGCACATGCATGACTTTATGGAGTTGCATGTGACCCTTGCATTTCCCAAGCCAACAAAGCTGTGAGGAAAGAAGTATGTCAGGGAGGTGAGAAAGGAAGACAAAAGTTGCATGCAAAGTATATGTGTGGGACAGTTAATGTGTCTCTATTACTCTGCATGAGCTTCCATTTTTCCCCAGACTGAATCTTATTGATATTTCTAAACCCTCAAGTAACCTCCTACAGACAAGATCTATCAGGGATGTCAGATTAATAAAGGTTGGAAAGGACTGCCCCACATCAGCCACTCCAAATTCCCCTCCCAAAGCAACAACTTACGTTTTCCATAAATTAGTGTCACCTTACAGGCTATTGCATGCCATGATCCCCCCTACAAGTAAACTTGTCCTCTGGGCTTCAGCTCTTCATCCATGGGAAAGTTTGACTAATATCCAGGGAATACAGCCAAACCTTCTACCCAAAATACTGTAGCTGAAGCCCACACTTTCAGTCCTGCCATCCATGATGCAAGAGCGTGTCAGTGATATCACAAACACTGGTGTGATATCCCTTAGCGATCCGATAGAAAAGTCAAGCATTCGAAGCCTGACTTAAGGCACCAATGGCCAGATTTATAAAACAATCAGGTGCCCTAAAATGCAGATAGGCACCTAGTGGGATTTTAAGAAGTGCCCAAGCAGATTAGGCACATAACTCAATTCAAAGAGTAATTCCTTTGTAAATCTGGCTCCAAATCAGTATTAAGATAACTAAATAAATAAGCAAACGGAATTTCAAATCAGGCCAGTTATTTAGATGCTGTAATATGGATTTAGAAGCCTAACTTTAAACACCACATTTGAAAATCTTGGTCAGAAACATTATATATGAAACCATTCATTACAAGTGCATGCTAGCCTTTTACAACCAGTCGTGGTTTGGTTCTGTATTTAATCTCCATGCCTTCCAGTTCTAATCGGTTGAGTTTGCCAGTCAAAAAGAATATTGTTCTAACTGCCAGCTCTGCAAACTCCCCCGGGGACCCAAGAGTCAAGTTTCTCCCCCGTGCTTCAGAAGTCCTCATCGGCAAGAGATTCTGCAGTCAAAAGAACTGACAACATGTTTAATGTGCAAGACAGAACAGAACCCTCCTTCTCCTCCTGTAGTGGCATCAGTCCTGCAGCATTTACAGGAGTCAAAACCTTGGCTTTGGCGGACAGAAAGATAGGACTTCAGTACAAAGGACTGAAGGGCTCTTTTAGCTGATTTTCTAACTAAAATCACATTGCAAAATTTCCTCAAAAAAAGTTTGGACAAGTTCAGATGGTACTAAACCAAAAGAGAGTTATTTCTTGCTGTCTAGTCTGACTTCTGATCCAGCCCTAAAAATAACACCCCAAAGAAACCAGCAACTAAGGGAAGTCCCCAACACAACCTCATCTCACCAGACCTCCTCCCCAGAGGAGACACCAGCAGCTCCTGCCCTACTCAGTGCTCCCCACAGTGAGGCATCAACCTAGCAGTGGTGATTTTTTGTTCCACGCTTCACTCTCCTCTCCAGCGTGACAAGCTAACTATAAGCACAAGTCAGAGGATTACAGTAACAGTCAAGTAGATTTCAAGAGTTGGGGAGGGAAAAGAATTAACGCAAGTCAAGACGCCAGTGAAGGAATATTGTTTGTTGTGGTAGTGTTTAAGAAATTATAGGAATGCTTATTTCTTGAAGTGTCAGTGATTTGTGTCCCCCAACCCCAATATCTTTTTAAAATAGAAAACCATTAACTAGAAATCTAATCAATTTAGACAGTAAGTCAGAAGTAAGGTGGATTCAGAATCTGCACCTGTTTCTGAGATGCCCTGCCAGCTCTTTGCAACTATACAATCACATGTTGCTATATATAGTATTACACATTTAAATTTTTTAACTAAATGTTTCCTTTCCATGTTGCTCCGTCCCACACACATAGAAGAGGAAACCCACTGACTATTCAGGGAAACTGATTAGAGCTGTCAAATACTCAATGTAAATAAAGAAGCAAAAATTAGAATGTTTCTTTTCAGATTTCAAGTGTTACAAGTAATAGTAGGTTAAAAAAAATCAAACAGAAATGTTATTTTTAAGTCAATGGTGTCGCCTTAAGCTTTCCTCTGCATTATTAGACTCCCAAACACAAGAAGATCTAAAGCATAAGTGTCAGAGATAAAAACTGACTATAGAATGAAACTGACTAGCTCCATTTCAGGGAGTGAAGTGTAAAAAGAAACACACTCATTAGTGGGGAAAGCAAACAGATTTTTATCGTTTTCAGTTTTTAATTAAGGAAAGAGTAACAATGTAGACAAGGTGGTGGTGGTGGCGGCGGCGGAGGGGGAGGGGGGAGAATGTTCCAATCACAAGCAGTGCTTCCTAAAAATTTTCAGAGAGCTCCCCAATTTTTACCAGAGCATCCAGAAAACCCCAGGAAGATTCTCCCCACAATGTTTAAACTATGTCTGCGGTCCTCCCATATGCTCTATCCTTCCAAAGCAGATAACAGGGGGCATCCTATTGCAATGGTTCTCAACTTTCCAGAATATTGTACACCTTGTAGGAGTCTGATTTGTCTTGCGTACCCCCAAGTTTCACCTCACTTAAAAACTACTTGCTTACAAAATCAGACATAAAAATACAAGAATGTCACAGCCACTATTACTGAAAAATTGCTTACATTCTCATTTTTACCATATAATTATAAAATAAATCAACTGGAATATAAATATTGTACTTACATTTCAGTGTACAGTAGATAGACAATGAGTTGTTTATTCTGCTCTGTGCGAAATTTTAGTTTGTACCGACTTCGCTAGTGCTTTTTATGTAGCCTGTTGTAAAACTAGACAAATATCTAGAGGAGTTGATGTACCCCCTGGAAGACCTCCGAGTACCCCCAGGGATACGCATACCCCTTGTTGAGAACCACTGTCCTATTGCACAGAACTTTGAGTGCTGCCACTTAGCGCTTCTCTTATGTTTCAACAGAGCTTTGAAGATGTGAAGCCTCTCAACACCCGTGAGGCAGGAAAGCAAAGTATTAACCCCATTTTACAGATAGGGAAAGCAGACACAAAAATGTAACTTCACTTGCCCAAAGGCACAGAATGAGTCAATGCCTGAGATAGGAGGATTAGATGCACTGCTACAGCACCCATCTCCATAGCATCTGGGTATCAGATTAGACCAGAATTGAGAAATTCTGGACTCCCCATGCAAATTTGTCTTAAATACACTGGATGATATTCTGGCACCTCCATTCATTTATGATCCAGGATTGGGATTTGTAGGGGAGCAATAATGCAACAAATTTGTCTGCAGGGTGTCAGTCAGAGAGCAGAATATGGCAGATACCAACTCTTACAGGAAAAATCTGTTAACTTCCGCTACAAAGGTCACCACCACCACATTTTAAAAAGAGGAAACTGGGGACTCCACCTTTTTTTTTTTTTTAAAGTCTTCCTTCTGAGACAAAACACGACTATGCATGAAGAAACAAATATCATGAAAATGACACTGTCAATGGGGACGAAGTGGAGTCTTTATGCCATGAAGAGGTATAGTTATTCCATGAATTCCAGAACAAGCAGCGAGCCCCAAAGGGCCGCCAATATAGCACCGGTGGGCATCTAGCATACTGACATGTGAAGAGGAGGGGCAGCAGCAGGACCCTTGTCATATCTTAAAAAAACAACTACAAACCCTTTTCATAGCCACCAAGTATGCCACTATATTATCACATACAGATCAAAGGTGGGGAGGGAGGAATGAAATACCACTGTGGTGTGGAGAGAGAGCAGATAGGTGCATACACCACAGGGACAAACATCTGGGGGTGGACGGAGGAGAAGGAGAGGAGGAGATTGACAAGAAGAGAACATCCCCACAAACACATGTTCACACACCCTAGCTTTTACTATCTCATTGGTGATAATCCCTCACTACCCCAAGCAGCATCTCATGCACTTACTTCTATTCCCCCCTTTTATTTAGTTGCACCAGACACGCAGACTAAGGGAGGCCCAAGTCATTTGAGAGTTAAGTACCTCCAAAAGTGGACAGGCAGAGGGATTTTGGATACATCTAACTGGGCCTAAGTTATTTAAATAAAAGTTACCTTCAGGAGGAAAGTTTTAGGCTTGGGTCCTCTCTTCTTGGGCCCATACAGCTCACGCTCTCGTTCCCTTTAGGGAGTCAAATTTTAGAAAGTTAAACTTTTTCTTAAGAAAAAACACACACATACACATTTTTTTTGCAGGGGTAGCTCAGATGTCAAATAAACAAACGTGGTTTCCCCTGTTAAACTCACTTCTGCTCAAAGGCTGCAATAAGTCGGGAGTCCAGGATGTTCTCTTCAGGTTCCCAAGTGCTGTACCTGCCAAGGCACAAAAAAATAAACAAAACACGAGCACCCGCATAAAAAAGGAGAATGTGGGCGGGGGGAGCAACCCCAGAGTACAGTTTGCGCGCACGGAAAAGGGATGCATAATATTATCTCAGCGCGGACTTGGGGAAAAACCCTTCAGACACACACATACACACACGCGCGCGCACACACACACACACACGGAGAAATACTCAAACAACTCACTTGATGGCCCAGCCTTTCCATTTCACCAGGTACTCGATGCGCCCCTGCAAAACACAGATGAGGAGGGGAACGGAGGAGGGGGGAGAAGAGAGAGAGGGAGGGCGGATTAGCGAAATGGCCATTGCAACAAACCCACAGCCGCGGGGGGCCGGGGCCGGGGCCGGGGCCGGGCTCGGGCTGGGCGGCTGCTCACCTTTCGGATCCGCCGCTTGATGATGGATTCGGCCGCGAACACTCGCTCCCCCACTGCAGACAGCTCCATCTTGCTCAGCAGCAGCACCCACAGCCCATAATAATCCCGCCCGCTTCTTTCTCCCTCCCTCCTTCCTTCCCTCCCCCCAGCTCAGGCTGCCGCCGCCGCCGCCGCTACTAGAGCTGCACCGGCTCGCGCACGCTCACGCTCGCTCTGCGGCCGCGCGGCCGCACGTGACCCTCCCTCCTCTCTTTCTCCCCCTCCCCCGTGCACCGTTACCAGGGTCTCCCCGGCGGCGGTTGCTAGGGGAAAAGGAGGAGGGCGCAGGCGCGCGCGCGCGGGCTGCAGGGAGCGGGGCGCGAGCTGGGTCGCTGCTCGGGCGGCAAAGCGCGGGGTCGGGGAAGGGGGCTGGGGGTACAAAGAACGGGGGGGGTTGGGGTGTAAACGCGCTGGGAGGCGGGGGGCAGTTTTAGAGATACAGCCCCCGTCCCTCGGTTCCTGTGAACCGGTTGCTAGTGAAGCTGCCTTCCCCCCAAGAGATCCCGGATCCCAGGGTCAAGGGGGCAGATGTGTAGGCAGCCCGTCTATCCCATCAGTGCAGTTAGAGGGACCTGCCCGTAGCACGTTGGTCAGGAAAAGTCTGGACACAGATCAAGATAACAAGGCTAGCGCAATTTATAAGTAAGGCATCAAAGGGGAAGAAATGGAAACCCTCATGCTTCAGGACATAAACTGCCCGCAGAAGAATGGGGGTTAGGAAGAAAATTTCCCTGAGATCGGGTTGTCCTATAACTCCCACTGCAGGGTTTCTTGCCCTTTCTCCTGAAGCAGCAGCTAGCGGGTCAGAATGCTGCACTACATGGACCATGGGTCTGACCCACCCTGGCACTCCCTTTCCCATTGTTCTTTTCTCATGGTTAAAGCCCATTTTCCTATGACACAGCAGGTAATACCTAACCATGTTCCCTTGAACTACCCAAGGTCCTAGTTTGATTCTTGAAGCACAATTAGATTCCATTTGCTCTGTTACACTCACTATTCTGTTTGAAATCAATAGAGTGCTCAAAATTAGGGCTTATCTACACCCAGTTGTTCTGCTGTAACTATACCAGTACTGGTAAAGCAGTAACAGCCACTAATGTGGACGTAGTTATATCTACTTGAGGGTGCTTATGCTCCTATAGCTTATTCCCATCTTGGAAGGGGAATAAGCTTTGCCATATATGTATCTTTATGCCAGTATAATTGCATTCATGGTACCAAATATCCAAGAGTTGTACCAAATAACACAAATTCACACGCTTAACTTAAATAATTATATTGGTACAAAAACTGTAGACCAGGACAGCGTGTAGATGTGTTTCACCTCAATGTACAAAGAAGCAGGGATAGTCCTAGGCACAAACAATGCAAATGTCCTCTTGAGGTCCTGCATTTTTGGAGGGTCTTTGCCCCCCAGCAGCTTCCACTGATTAAGGAATTTTAAGGTCACTTTAGCTGTTTCTGGAGAAAAGCCTGGCGAAGGGGAAGAAAAAAAAATCAGTCTCCCTCTCTATTCCAGCAATTTGGAATCCAGTCAATCTTAAAGCAGTGTGTGCACAGAACATTTGGCAGCAAAGACCATGGATTTACTTTTGGGTGCCCTACAGGTGCATTCCATGCACTTCTCTCCTTGGTGAGAGACCCCCAGACACTTCAGGCAAGAGGCATGGGGATCTCCTGTTGGCATGGGCTTAGAGCAGAAACTGCAGGGCTTGAATCCCAGAGCTTTGGGCATGAGCCCAAGAGAAGAATCTGGGAGGAGGGGAAAGGCCCAGCAACCCCACTAACACTAAGTAAACCACCTATAACTAACAAACATACATAACTATAAACTATCCACTATTAAGTATACGCTAGGGAGAGTGGAGAGCAAGTGAAGCGGGACTCCACACTTCCAATGACCATCACGGACGGTAAGAAGGAACTGAGGAGGCGCTGGGTCGGCTGGGGTATATATCGAATGCCATGAAGGCGTCACTCCAGGGAGCTCCACAGCCAACCCACTGGGTGTTGCTAGGGTAAAAATTCTCCAACGGCCGTGCACGCAGCGCACGCACACCTAATTGGAATTGATATGAGCAAGCGCTCTAAGAAGAACAGCAATATAGGACTGAAAGGGATCTTGAGAGGTCAGCTAAAACTCACTTTCCACATTTAAAAATTAATTAAAAAAACCTAACCTGCTTGAGATGATCCAATAAGGGAGGTATTGTCAGAAAATGCCCTTACTGCCCTCACTAAACATGGTTCCCTGTACATCATACACATATGATTTCCATCTCTCCTAAGCCAGTAGCACTACTGCACATTCATTCCATAGGCCAAGAGGTCAGCAGCAGAGATAGAAAGAATGGAATTGTAGCATTAAGGGGGAAAATGACAAGACAGAAACAGGCCATTAGTTAAATGTCAGTTATCATATTTAATATTTTTAATAACTTTGTTTGCAACATTTACCACATAAATCATCTAAATAAATAGATGCTGTACAGTCTTATCCATATCAGTACAAAAATAAAACCACACTTTGCATCAAATTGTAACTAGACCTGTCCTCCCATTTGTATTACAATCTCCATTTACAACAAGCACTCACTCAGAAAAGGCATTATATATGTAGGGGTTTTTTGTTTGTTTGGAATTGATTCGTTCCCTCAGCCCCCTCTGCCCAAATACATTCAATTAGTCTGTACAAAAGCTAGAAGCTCATTCTGTGCAAAGGAAGCTTTCTTGTGCAAAGACTCAGGTGCTCTATCATGCCAAGAATAAAAAATAAAGTAACCTTCCCCAACCCCATCCTTGGTGGAAAACAAGCATATAAAATAGGCAATAAAGTCACACAGCAGTCTTAGAAGAACCTAGATCAAGCAGTGCAGGAGCATGGTAGAGAAGGTCAACGCTGAAAAGCTGGGAGGATTAGGCTTCCTCCAAACACAGGTGCCTGCTACTAAGTAAAACACCCCATATAGCCAGCTAAAATGTTCAATTTAGATTTTTTTTAAGCCTAAACTTTGTGATTAGTTTTTTTTTAAGCAAGTTCCTTTGCACCTGTTCTGCTGGACGTGAGGGGAGACATTAACCCACTGGAAGAGTCCAGCAGCCACTGAAAACAGCTGTTAGGTTGCCCCGACCCCAAAGAGGTACACGTGCCTCCCATCCCCATTAAGCTACTAAAGTGCAATTTGTCCAGAAAAGGGAACTAAAAAGAGGTCTCCATAACTAGAGATGGAAGAAACCCATTGGATCATATCTCAGCCATCTCTAAGCACTGGGACTACTTAACATGGGAACAGAACCTAATAACTCCCCTATATACCGCAAGTGGTGGGGGAAAACATGTTCTGAAGGTGGATGTGGAGTTTTAAAGTCTCCTTCCCTCCTTCATTATGCCCTTGTTCACTTGAGATGCCTGGAATGGCAAACCCACCCTACAACTGTAGAAGGGATCCCAAGGGCTGGATGGCAGCTGTGGAAAGGAGATAAGGAATAGCCAGTGGTCTGAAATGGATACATCTTTCCCTTTTCAAATGCCACTTTTTTAAAGAGGCAATACGAGTACTCAGCGCTCCTAGTGCTTTGCATCTTCAAAGTGCTTCAAACATACTTAGGCCTTGACTTAAGAAAAGCCAAAAAGCAGACTAACTTTTTTAGATTTCAGAGAGTTTTTGATGCTACCTCTACATTTCTGGTCAACCCTCCCCCACTGTTAGCACTAAAATGATACAGAACAGATAGATTTTAAAAGGTCACGTTTCTGACCATCACACAGTGCACCCCCTCCCACCCAAAGATGTCAATCTGGCACCTCCAGCACACACACAGTTGTGGGAGGGGAGCGTGCCTCTTCTCTGAAAAGACAAGCAGGGTAACAAGTGGCCCACAATTAATGAAAGCAGCAAATCCTCTCTCTGAGCCTGAGCTTTCTACCCATCCCATTTCGCAGGTAGAGTAATTCAGTCTTCCCATTCAATGGGAGCCACTACCAGCTTCCATTATTGGGCTCAATCGCTCTGTGCTACTTCTGATCATCCAGAAGCTATTGCCCATTCAGAAATCCAGGAAGTGGCCAACTCCCCAGGAAACATTCCTTCTCCTAACAAAGAGTCTGAAATGGATGTTGGAGGAAGATATGAGGTTCTGAACGAATGCTATGTCTGCCCTTCCCCACCAGTGACTGTTCTGATGAGACTGGCAACCTACCCCTGCTTTACAAATGCTCATCTCTTGGGCAAGTCCCACAACCACTTCCACCTGCTTAAGAGCTTAGGTTTCATCTGAGTGGTAAAATAATTTGGGACAGTCATTCTCCTTTTGCATGAAGGCTACAGCCCTGGCTTATGGGCATTTGAGCTCAGTGGGGCAGAGGACAACACGGACCCTCTGACATGAGAAAGAGCTGATTTTAGACCATTGTGTTCTGGGAGATATTGACTTGCAACAATCTGTCCCCATCACCTGCATTTGCCAATGGTAGATTTTCCTTTCTAATAATGGCTCTGATCTGAACTGTCATTCTCCTGTTTGGCTCCCGCCCCCACAAAGATAAGTCTCTGCTTTCCCTCCCCCTGAAAGACCCAGCTACTTAACACAGAAGCAAACGACTCTCTCCACACATGCTCACTTACTCAGTACCCATTCAGAGCACACAGAAGAGTGCCAGTTAATCCTTCTAAAATGCTGATGCAGGGCCGTGATGTCCTAAGAGGGAGAAGGAAGTGAAGAGATAAGAAAATTGTGCATTTGAATACACTAGGCTACACTGAACCAAAACATACTCCATCTCCTAGATACTCCCCTCTCCATGCACACCCCCATCTAATATTCACTTTTTTCCCCCCCATCTGAGTGAAAAGATGAGAACAAATCTGTGGCCAAACCAAAGCTGTGACAGGCCACTGTGTAATGCACATCCCAGCTGAACGAAGCCATTAACTAGTCAGAATTGGGACTTACAAAGGATGGGAGCAGAAGTCTCCAACAAGAACAAAGGTTTTGGATTTCTCACTTTGGCATCTGATTTTATTCAATGGGAAGTATCAGCATGATGCAGACCCTGGAAGGGCTTTGGGAGTTAATGAATGCTCCCTGCATCGCAATGCACTCTCTTCTTGAAGTAACAGGCACTCTACCCAACAGTCTGTCCTGAACAGTCTAGCAAGGGCATTATTGACAATGGGGATATGGTACACAGATCCAGCACAACTCTGGAGTCCAAGGAATGCCAGACTCTACAAGTTAGGGGCCCCATTCATCGAGCAGCCCCTACACTGTCCCAGGAAGCTACACTGCCCTCCTTCCTAGGCTACAGGAAGAGTATATGGAATAGGAACAGAAGAGAAGGGAAAATATTACCATTTTTAGAAAGGAGGTTTGCTTCTTTCCTATTTCAAAAGCATGAAATTAATGTTCAGCAAAGGGGCCCTGCTTTAACCATCAACCCTGGGCTGTTGCCCACAGCCATCAGCACTGTATTTCCTCACCCCAAACCTTTGTTGTGGTGGTTGCATTAAGTATCTCCTATTAGCAGCCTGCCTATTTTTCAGCCTACATGAGGCCACTCTCTCTATTCCAGTTAAACTGTCAAACAGTACTAAGCGTGGGGCTGGGGTAGAGCAGGAAGCAGTACTAGGGCCATAGGCCCCATGAGGTCAAAACCAAGTTCACACATTCAGTCAAACACACCAGAAGAATCTTTCCAGACAGTTTCACAACACTAACAAAACAAAAAACACCCTGTTCTGATATGTTAAATCACATCTATGTTCGTTTCTGTCTCAGGCTCTGACTTAGTCAGGGTCACTTCACTGGCAGACTTGGGTTTATTTTGGCAAAAGGAACTGCATTTGGGTGTTCCCACAATATCCTGTCTGCCACTGAAAACAAATTTGGACTTGACACGTCCAAGGGCCCAAGTCATTACAGGAGAATAAGGGGTGTGCTGGAGACACAGGGCTACTAAGGGTAGGTCTACACTGTTTAAAAACAAAAACAAAAAAAACCTGGGGCAGCAAGTCTCAGAGCCCAGGTCAACTGACTTGCGCTCATGCTGAGGGGCTAAAAATAGCGGTGTAGATGTTCCTGCTTGGCTGGGCATGGGAACATCTACACTGGTATGCTTAGCCCTATAGTGGGAGCCCAAGTCAGTTGACCTGGGCTCTGAGACTTTGTTCTGAGGAGTTTTTTTTCCAGCATAGATGTACCTTAAGATACCACAAATGATTTGTAGTTGGTGCTCGAAGGAATCAGAAATACTGGGGTGTGGGGATGGAAGGTATTGGGGGGGGGGGCCCGAAGCAGTCTTCGGCAAGTGTTTATACAGTGCCTTGTACAATGGAGTCGAGTCCCAATGTGACAGGGGCCCCTAAGTGTGGGCATGATACAAACAATACATAAAATACCACTATGAACAGATGCATGAAACAAGCGTTGCCTGCCCTACGAACTGCTGGCAAGTTCTTACAGTGCAGTTCTGTTCTGAAGACTGACTCTATAAGAACAGTCCCTTCTTACTCAAGGGACCTGCTTTTTGTGCGATTCTGCTGGCTGAAGCCAGTCTGCATTGCTTCAGCCTTGCAGTCAACAGAGCTATAGGGGAGTCAGTTGGATTCTATTCTGGCTCATATTTCAAACAGAATCATTAAAGTAAGCTCCAACTGGACTCTATTTTGGCTCTTGCATCAAACATAATAGCTAGTGAAGCTCTAATCACAGAATCTTTGATTTTTGTGATAGCAGCCAAAAAGGCCCCCGCATGACTTTCAGATTCCAGGCTGAGTTTGCAGTTAAACTTTGCACTTGTAAACTGAGCACATTTGATTTGAAAATCATTGACATTCCACCACCCTGGAGCCCACGCCACCATTTCTCTAGTCACTTTTCAGAAGAGAACGACACTTTACAGACACTAAAAACAATAAAACCATTCTGTTAGAGAGCAAGAATGATTTTTGCAACATGCAAACCTTGCTAAGGATGTGTCAAAAAAAAAAATAAAATAAAAATCGATAAATACATGTTTAGTTTCCTACCACAAAACACCCTCTCCCCACTTGTTCTCTCCACGCCCCCAAAAAAGCCAACCCACACATCAGCAAAGTTCTGCATCTCAACTGGAAATGAATTAACCCCCCCAGTGACTTGGGCATAAGGTAGTACGGCTACCAAGATACCTCCTTAATCCTTTTAGGTCAGGAGAGGATATTAGTCATCAGAAGCAATACAAGTAAACATCTACAAAAGGGTTAAAAATGAAGCAGTGCGTGAATCCTGTTTGCAAGGGCTCCAGAGCTTCCACTTATAGTCAAGTTTGCAAAAACAGTGTTCTTCAAAGAAAATGAATGTCAAGACAGAATTCTTTGGTCTGGAAAATCTCAATGGGTGCATAGACGGTGACACCAAGGAGAGAGAAAAGCAGAACGGAAGTCTGGTGAGAGAAGAAGCTTTTTTCTTGCCCTTTACAGGATTTCTGCTGCTTCCCAGATTTTGGCCAGGGCTGGAAACATCCACAAACAAGAGTTTTTCTTGCAGTATTTCTGGACTAAACTGGGGAAAGTGCATAGAAGGCCGTACCCACATATAAAAAAAAAAATAAAAGTTAAAGCCTCTCTTCCAGATCCTACAAAGGTTTGGAACAATGAGTTGGGAAGTAAGTTCTTCAAACTCAGGTGCCTAGGATTAATCTTCTAAATCTAGAGTCACCTGGATCAAAGTCACCCTGATTTTCAGACATTCTGAGCACTTACAACTCTCAGGGAAGTCAGTAAAAGATGCAGGTGCTCAGCACTCTTTTTTTGAGGGAAGGGATGGGGAAAGAGGACACTTCTATGTAGGTGACTATATATGTATTTAGAAACCTAACTCTAGGCAACCACGATTGACAAACTTTGTCCTGAGTCTATGTTTATCCCACAGGTTGCACTGTTTCTATTTTTTTTTTTTAAAGGATTCAGCACTCCCTCTTCTCATCTAACACCTACTCCCACCACTTAAAAAAAAAAAAAAAAAATCAACTCAGGTTTCACCCCCTACCCCTCCTCTCAAAATTCACCACTCATTAAAACTTGGAGCTGGGGCAGTCTCCTGCATCCCCCACTTTGTGTTTATTTTGAGGGACAAAAATATTTGCACCGAGACACCCGAAATATAGGGCGTGTCAATCCATCCCGCAAGTACCATGACCTGATGGAAGGCAGTCTAGTTCAGACAATGGAGGGTGAATCTTAGTATCCTGTAAGCAGCTAGAGCTTATTAGAGGTAAAATGTGCATTTAAAGCAAGCTTAGGGGCAGTCCAAAACCTTTGTAAAAAGCAAGTGTTTGCAGGATCCAAAGCATCAGCGTTGCAGAACTCTGAAGTTCTGCAGGAGCTAAGCCCTCCAGGGGAAGAGCTGCAGAGAAACAGCATTTAGGATTTACACTAACACTTAGCTTCAGCTCTGTATGAAAGTAGCTTCAGATAGCACAAAACCAGCAGATGAAGTCTTTTTTTTTTTTGGAGGGAAGGAAGGAATTAAAGGAGGGGAGTAAATGAAGAAAGAGTCAAGGCTGCACTGTATCACATTGCCCCACAATTCCCCCCCAAGGCCCTAGCTTTCCCTTCTTGTTTTCCACAGAGAGAAAGATTTTTAAGTTTAAAATAAAGAAGGAAGAGAGTGAGCATGCAAGAACAGATGCTAAACATCAACTTTGAAGATACAGCAATTCTTAGAAACCCCAAAATGTCACAGGTAGAATCCAGCACAAATCTCCAGGCGTTTTTAAGTGCAAGATCAGGTGCAGTCTATAGAACTGCAGATGGCTTTCCTTGGCAAAGCTTTTTAAACCCTCAAAAGGGAAACTCCCCTGGTAAAGGGAACAAATAAGGATGAGGTCACAGATACAGTAAGTTGAGGAGGGAAAATATAAAGTAGGACACTCAGTCCAAGAGTCCTTATCACTTTAGAGGATAAATTAAAAGTTAAAAAATGTTAGAAGTCTAGTAGACTCCTCCCAGCCCTTATGCTATTCACTTTTGCCCTTTAAATTTGATCAGAGAGCAAAAAAGACTACCTAAAAGTGGAAACTGACCAGCTAAAGTCCAGTTTCACTGCTTACTTCTCATGCACTGGCCTCTGCCGTTATCTGCGGTTTTCCAGCACTGCCAGGCAATGTTTCAATCCCTCTATAAGCCCTTCTTCCCAAGAAGAGAGCCACCCTTTTCACTGACTTAGTAAAGCATTTTCAGGACAATATTTATATACAGTCTGGGTTTGGTAAATCTTTTAGTACAGGGGTTCTCAGCCTGGGGGGAATCCTCATCCCCCAGGGGGTGGGGTGGGGGGTTACATATAAACACCTTTCTCTTCCCATATTTCTAGATCATAGAAGGGTTCTGGTCAGAGAGAAGAGTTCTGGGAAGGTCTCTGGATAGAGAAAAATGAGTACCACTATGTTAATATATACAGTTATCCTCCTAAAGGGCAATTAAGTTACAGTGATGCCTTTATTAAAAGGCTCAGAAATCTAAAGTGAGCATGTGTAGCTAATATACCACAGCTAGGAGATTACAAAGCTATGTGTTACAGGATAAATGGATCATGCAGACAAGGAAGACATCCCTTCACTCTTCATGGAATCACACTGTAACCGTCAGTCCCGTTCATTATTTGCCATGGAGTTTCCTACCTTCCCAGGCAAACAAACAGATTACCTGCAATACCGCCACAGATAAAACATTTGGAAGGGAGGAAGCTTGTAACAGACTTGAGTTACCTAAAGTGATCGGGTCCATTACATCTCACTGCATTAGCTGGGCGGGAGGAGGAAGATGGGGAGGGTGATGTCCAGAGGAAGCATCTTTACCCAAGGGACAACAACTGCAAATCAGGGAAGCAAGCAATAGGTCCAACCCCTTCTCCATCTCCGTGTCCTCTCTCACCCTAAATGCAGCTGTCAGAACTAACAGAGTAAAGGAAATACATAGAGAAAAAAGGTTCTCAAAATGCCCTGCCAGGGGAGTCTTTGCCAAGGAAAGGGGTATCAGTTTCTCAGATGGACAAAGCAACAACAGACAAGTATAACAAACAAAAACACGGGCACCGCGTACATTGCCTTTTGTTTTTGCATATCTGAAGGGGGAAAATGAAAAATCAATGAGATTTCAGTAAAAAAAACAAAAAAAACCCTCCTCTGTAAACATTTTTTAAAAGAAACATTTTGGATATTTTTAAAGAGTGAAATAATCACCCCACCCCCAAAAGAATCTGACTAGGAACATTAAAAATGGAGATTCAGAACTGCACGCTTCGGTCTCGGAAGAAGCCCTCGGCCACTTGTGCTTCTCTGAAGGTCACGGTAATGGAGTTCGCCGTGATGTCTGTCACTGTCACTTCGCTGGGGGACAAGGTGGGGATCCAGGGGAGGCTGCCATCAACTGCATCCATGCCTACTGCAGAGGGGGAGGTGGATAAGAGCACGTTAGAAAAAGAATGAAGGGCTAACAGAAGAGGAGCACCCTTGCTGGCTATGGGTGGGTGACATCAACCTGTGCCAAGTTTGCACATGCTCCAAGGCACTGTAGGTGTCTAACCCTCCCACACAGGAAGTAAGGGGCACAGGGAAGAGGTGGGAAGATAATAATGGGACATTGAAAGGTGAGGGAAAGAAGGGGGAGCGGCAAGAAGAACGACAGACACACAATCAACTGTGCAGGCTGATACAACAACAGCCCCCAACAGCACCACCATGCTTACAGGTCCATCAGCATTTTCATTATACATTCCCCACCCTCTTTCCAAATGGGAGTCAAAATATCCCACTTTAGGGGAAATATCTGGAAACTGGATCTCAGCCCACTAGGTCTCCTGGTTAGTGCACGTGTTCACTGTAGTGTAAATTCAGCCCCCACCCCAACCAACCAACCAAAATAAAAAACAAACAATCAGAACTCATTTTTTTCAAGCTCATCCCCGATACCCCATGTTCCCTGGGCCTAAGGGGGCCCTAACAAACTGAGGATTTTCCTCCATTGTACCTCCAAATCCAGCCAAGGGAAGGGCTGGATGTGACTCTCTCCAAAGCCCATCAATGCCACTCCTTTGGGGGTCCAAAGGGTACAAGAGTCTTCCTCTTTGCTCCTCCCCACCGAGGGGAGGAAGCTAAAAACATCTACTCTCCCTTGAAGCTCCTAATCTCTACCACTCAAAGTGAGGGACCCAAATACCCCCCACTTCCACTTCCCCACAGTGTAAAAAACTCAAGAACAGATTGAACAAACCCGCACCCAAAGAGAGCCACAAAAATATATGGAGAGGGGAGGGAAACATCCCCTCTCTATTACTTTACCTGTACTGCACCCTGTTGTCCCACCTGGGTATGGAATGTGGACCCCTTAACTGGGCATTTCCTGGCTTCTGTCTCAGATATCTGAGGTGTCTCTACTCTCACCTCGGAAAGAGTCCATTCACCCAGACACTAACCGGAATTCCGAATGTGCACACGTCGAGGGGAGAATAGAAAAATAGTTTTACATTTCTCTAGCACCTTTCATCCTTCAGATCCCAAACTGCTTTACAGACTGCACAGCTAGGGATCACATCACCCACCATCAATATGCAGCACGACAGCCATTCTGCATTGGTGGTGCTACAGGACAGTCGTGGAGGGGAAGTTGAGTACTTTCTCCAATTGAAACTAGAAGGGAAAGTTTAGATCGCCAGAATCTAATTAGCCCCATGGCCCAACCTAATTCTAACTTGGGTAACACCTTGCTCCTACCAGGAGTGCCATGACATTGATTTTACATCTCGACAGGAAAACTGCACCTTCAGAAGCTCAAACTATGCAGGGGTAATGAGGTTTGCTACTGAATCTGAAGGATATGACTCCTGAGATGCCATGAGCCCGCCCTACAGCTTCCGGGGTTTGCCTGGTGGTCTGCCATCCACTTACTGCCCTACTTAGCTTGTGACATTTGATGAAATTCCAGTGACCTTTGCACCCCACCCTCAAAGCTGGTGATTTAGCACAATATTAATGTAAAGGGATTTTGGGTGGAAGAGAGGAGGGCAGGGTTCCCACTGACATTTGCACACATGCCTCAAAGTGGCACTGCTAGAGGATGATGAGTATGCGAATTTATCCCTTTTAAGATTCCCTTTATCAGGGTGTGGGGAAGGACTATATGCTGGAACATGACAAGACACAGTTTCTTACTGCAACAGACAGCCATGTCATCCCTCTGGAGAAGCAGTGGGGAGGAGAAGCAGCACTAGCTTTCACATGCACTCTGATACTATGATGATGGTCACCAATATAAGAACACATAGGTGGCAACACCACAGAAGCAGACTGATAGATTAACCGAGTTATTCATCCAGACAACTTGCAGAGGTGTTTGGGGACAACCTTGCCAATTATAGTCTTTGCACACATTGTAAAGAGCTGACCCAAAACCACACTCCCAGGATGCAGTAGGCAAGGAGGAAGAGTGTGTGTCCAGTAAACAAAATCAGACAGCATCACGCTCATGCCCCTGAATTCACAGTCAAATGGGGTCCCTGGCCTTACCTTCTTTGCTAGCATGCTGCGTCGCATCCCAGTCATTGGGAGTCTGCCTAGTTTCTAGTGCCACTGACTCCTTCAAGAAGAACTCACGCCTGTGGTTACGGCTCTCCAGGCTTGACATGCGTGGAAACTTCTTCCGCGACAGCCGGAGATATTTCTGGTTCTTGCGCTGCTTCCGGAGTGGGAATGGTAGGACGCCTCCCCCACTCTTTTCAGATAGCTCTGTCTGTCCTGGCTTGGCCCCTGCCAGATTGCTTCCTCCTCCAAATCGCCGTGATAGAGAGAAACAGAGCTTCTCCTTTCCCTTGTGGGCACTCCTCAGGTCCATACCATAAAGCCTCTGTGAATGGAAGCGGAGCGAAGAATGGAAGCGGAGAAAAGCCAGTCATCCCAGAGTAACAGAACTAAAGCACCTGTGTGTTTCAATGCCCTTGCAGAGACAGAACCATGCTAAGAGGAAGGGGAATAACTGTCTACAGGTGCCTAAATGCCTAGGGAGGAGACAGTTGTACAGCAAGGTCACTGAGCAGAGGGAAAGCTTGAGATGAATGCATCAAGTCAACAGTCCCAACAGCAAGAGCTGTTACTGTACAGCAGGTACAGTAAACTGTAGGTCGGGACCCCAAAGTGGGTCGCAAACAGCAAGTCTGAAGCCCAAGCCCCACCTCTCAGGGCTAAGGTTACATGCCCCCTGCCCATGGCAGAAGCCCTTGGGCTTCAGCTTTGGCCCCCACCACCCAGGGTGGCAGGGCTCGGTCTTCAGACCCTGATCCTGAGGTCATGCAGTAATTATTCTTGTCAGAAGGGGGTCATGGTGCAATGAAGTTTGAGAACCGATGCTGTACAGAATAGTCTCGAGACAGCCTGGTCCATCCCTAGGCACTGGTCTAGGTGTCAGGAAACCTGGTTCTACTCTTGTGTCTTCTAAATGACCTTGGATAAGTCACTTCACCCCTCTGTGCCTCCATTTCCCCTCCCATCTTTTGTCTGTCCTCTAAGGTCTCTCACAGGGTGAATCCAGTGAGCACATAAACAGGTAGCATCTCTTTTATGGCAGAAATCTAATTGTTTAGGTACTTACCTGGCCCTAATTGCCCTGCAGGGCACCTACAGCCATCCCTTCTGCACAGTGGAACCCACCTGCCCTAATCTGATTCCTCCACTGCCACAACGACCCTCTACAGGCCAGCTCCATCTGAGCGTGAGCATGGTTTAAGTTTTGCTGAAAATAAACATTAACACGGAGGCACAAGCTTCACTGGAGAGCTGTTTACAAGACATAATATCCAAGTGCTGCCCAAACCTCCTCCATCCCTCATGTAGGGATAATCTCCAGCAGAGGGATGCTCTCAGTGCCCTCTCAGAGCCTTAAGCAGCAAAGAAAGGGGACATGTGCACATTAGAACAAGAGATGTTGAACATGCCAGCTGACACATTGTACAATCCTTGCATACACAGGGTACACTCTAGTTTTAACACGCGCTAGCCAGTTTCTGCCACTGCTGCAACGTCCACACTGTTACTTTTCGTGTGCTAGCGTGAGCCCTGCCAACACAAGTTTGCATATCCAGCCTGGGAGTATAGGCACGCCCTCGATGGGAATGCCTTGGGTTCATTTCAACCCACTAAGTGGGTTAAAACTGCAGCTTGCCCTGTCTACACTAGGATTTTAAAGCGTGTTAGCTATTATGTTTGAAACCCACCACCTTTCTTCCTAGTACAGACAGTCAGAGGATATACCATTGCAAACAGAAAGTCAGCTCCACCCTGGAAGATCCATAGACGCAGTACCAAAGGGGCTAAGGATGGGAGAGGACACGCCAGGAAGAGTGAAAGGTTACCTGTAATAAGAGGCGCTTCGGTTTAGGCCCTCTCTTCCTGTATCCTGATGCACGGTCTCTCTCTTCCCTGTAAGGAAAAAATGTGAGACACAAGATGACAAACTACAATACAGAACAACACAGCTCAAGGCCCAACTAGGGCTTCCACTCTCCGTATCTAGCTAGTTCCCTTAATTCCTTCACCAAACCCCGCAGGCCAGCATCATGAGCGAGGAGAAAACCCCAGAGCTGCTTCTTGTGGGAGTAAAAACCTTGTTGGGAAAGAAACGTCACAGCTCAGTTGATCTAGGTTGGGATATGGTGCCTCTAGGTCACCTGTTTATACCCAGCCCAGGTGGCAGCGACTGGAAGTTATTCACAATAGCTCTCCAGCAGCGTTTGGGCAATGAGAGGAGAAGTGTCCTTCTCAAAAAACCGCCATGACTGGCACGGACTTCTTTCTTGCCAGTCTCAGCAGAGTCCCAGGGCTGAATAAGCCATGGAGAATGAACCAGACGTTCCAAGAGGTGGTCACCCTTGATGGCGATTCAGGCGTATTGGCAGGACAGAAGAGATGCTTATGCCCCTGCTGCCCATGCTATGCCCATTCTATGCATACAGGACTTTTTTATTTTAAGTTTGCCTCGGGGGGGGGTTGGAAAAGCGAGCCCTCTTACTTCTCTTCATAAGCCACTACCAGGCGAGGATCCAAGATGTGATCCTCCGGCTCCCATGTGCTGTATCTGAAGAAATAAAAATGAATATATTTTAAAAAGGCTTCAGTGAAACATCTTCTCTGCAAGGGCTGCTACTGGCATTGCTGAAGCCCTGGAACCTGCCTCCCATGCATAGATCACTCCTCAGTGGGAGGTCAGGGATCAGCCACACCACTTTTAGAGCTTTGGGGACTTCCCATCACCCATTTTCACGTGTACATACACCCCCCTGAATCAGTCTAAACCCTACATCATCCATTCTTTGTAAGAGAATAGAGAGAGCTTCCCACCACAGGCCCCCTCAAAACCTCTCTTAAAGTCAGCAGGAGCATCATAAACTACTCCCACCACTGAAGGCTGAGCAAATCTACTCTGCAGTGCTGCTCCCAACTCGGGGAGCAAATCCAGCTCTCCCCCTTGGCAGAGCACTAACCACTAAGGCAATGGGCCCGGCTGGATGGGATTTTCAAGAAAACAGGACACTCGAGATTAATAGAGTCCTAAGCAGAAATATTAATAAGTTAACAACACAGGTGAAGAAACAATCTCGGATTATTGAAGATGAAAGGATTATAACAGCTGAATGGATTTTTCATCACAGATGCCGATTTAAAAAACAAAACAAAAACAAAAACACACACCTAGATTTGGGGCCTAAAGTAAGTTGACTGTGAGCCTTCAGACCTTTTTGCTATTTCTTATGCACCTAACTCCTCCTACAGGTGACAAGACGCTGATCAATTAGCTTTTATACACCAGTTCTAGACTGGGATAAGAAAAAAGGGATGCATGCATATTGTTTTCACCAGCACAGAAACCATCTAACATAAGCCAGGTGTTATGAGGGGGGAGGACTGGAAATAGTGCTTCCGAATTCGGCACCCAGAAAACAGAAGCTAGCCTTGCAGAGCTGCAGAGCAGAAAGGTCATCAACCCATCTTCCTCCCTGCAGCTGAGACAGGAACTAGGGGTTAGGTGTGGTATCAGTGAAACGCTGTATGGGGAAGTCCTTAAAAACTGCTTTCAGAGAAGAGCTAGAACATGGAAGAGCTAAATGCCAGAGAACAATTCTGGAAGGGTTACCACTCGCAAAGGTCATGTTTGACTGGGACTGGGGGTGGTATACGTCTGGAATGCCCATCCCACCAGGGAGAAGAATATAGCTCTAGAACAAAATGTTCCAGAGTGATTTATTTTCTGGACTAAAAAGGTCTAACACCCATGCAGTGGGGCACACAAACTCATACATTCCTGAAGGGGAGAGAGAAGTGGTACCAAAAACCACAAGCAGGGCAGTGGTGTTTGTACAAACATCTCTGAAGCAGAGCAGCAAGCCAAATTATTACAGAACGGTCTGGTTTTTGGATGAAGAGGTGTACATTGTGCGTGTGGTTCTGGAACATTCACTTCTGAGGCAGAAGAGAGTACCAAGACAGGGTTTCTAGACTCATCCTCGGGAATCTCCCCTAATGTAGATTCCTCAACAAGGGAGAAGGACAGGTATGAAACCCAGGAATTCTAAGATGTGCTTTATTCCAGAAGGTTATGGACAGAGCACAGGGTTAAGAACAGACAGGCCTTCACCATTCCCTGTTAACTGACTCTTCCCTCCCTTCTCACTCCACCATCACCAACTCTCCCCCATCTTTTCACCCAAGCCTCCTGCAGCAGTCTCGGCATCCACAGGCTGTCAAAGTCAAGATGTTATTTGTGCAGAAGAAGGTTCCTTTCTCTCCCTTCCAGAGATTTTGGCGTTCATTTTTTACAGAGGGAGGGAGGGAAAAAATCAGCCAGATGATTCCTTTTCTGATGGCAGAGGAAGAGGGGGATTTGTTACAAAAAACCTGATGGGTATTTCCTTTTCCTCTGCAGCTCAGCTCCCTGCTCACTGCAGTGGCAAAACACTGCATATAAAAAAAAAAAAAAAAAAACCAACATGGTGCAATTTGCGCCCCACACACACACACACAGAGTCCAGGCTGCAGCAGCAGAACTGCAGAGAGAGCACACACTCTGGAAAACACAGATCACATGATCTTCCTTCCCCCCTCCCCCTACCTCAAACACAAGTTGTAAACAAGCTTGTGGCTGAGTCAGATCTGTAACCCTTCCAGTCCCTGCCTGCAGCAGCACAGCCCAGTGATTTGATAGGTGTGGCAAATTAATGAGGGAAATTTGAGAAGAGTATGTGGAATGCACAGGAAAGAAGCAAATGCACTACTTGTACCCGACCCTTTACCCCTTTCCATCAACACCACAGTGGGAGTAATTGAATAACGAGTAAAGGAGATCAGAAATGGCAACACACACACACACACACACACACACGAAGAGAAAACCAAGATGGGTAGGGGGAGACGGGATGTGCTGGAAGGCTAGGATGTAAACACCTAAGTATGCTGTACACCTCTGCATGTACAGAGCATTCAGAGATCAAGACAGAGACTGATAAAAGGAAGGAAGAGAGTTAACAACTGAAGCATTTAGGTTTCAAGCAATGCTAGCTCTGGAGAGAACAGGTTTCAAAAATGTGATACCAATCAACATGGTTTGATATTTTTATGTTTTGAGGTGTCATGGCAGCAAAACAAGGAATCCTCTCGCCTATGAGCCAGGAGCCTGTGAGGGTTCAAATGCCCATGCTAGGATTTTGTTTCGTTGCGGATCTCAAGGTCTGGGGGAAAGGAAGGAAGGAAGAAAAAGGCAAAAGGAGGTAACTGCTGCACTGTCCTTCAGAAGAGCTATTAGACCAAACTCAGTCCACCCATTCCTGCTGACTAATGATCAAGCAGAAGTGAAATAGGCACCACTGGAGTGACTGCACTTGTGGAAAGTAACAGGGGACAAACACCAAATTTCTGTGCTTCTAGCAGTGCAGACATGCTACCAACCTGAATGCCTGAATACAAAAAGCTGAAGTTAACTCTAAAGTCAGCAGGTCCACAGAAAATGGCTTTGGTGCTAAACTGCACTATAGAGATTGGTACTCAAGTGCACAGGGTTAAATTGATCACAGAATTTATAGCCAGGAAGAAAATCTCTCTTCCCACACCAACCAGAGAGATAGGGACTGTATACGCGCACACGCACACCTGGGAAGTGGAGGTTGGGGGGTGAGACAGGGCATTTGGGGATGTTTAAACTTTTTAGACGAGTGAAGACAGATGTCCATAGTCCTTTTAGGCAGGCAGTTCACACAGTAATAATTTTACATAATGCCTTTCATCTTACAGCATTTTACAGATTGTTCCTTGCCAAAAAAGTCACTCCCAATTGAAATGCAGCCACTTCTGGGGAAGACTAAACTAACTACTAAAATAATTTAGGACAGGAACAGAAATATACCCTAACCAATGGAAAATAGTGGGAATCCTCAAAAGGCAACACAGAGGACTGTGACCAGTAAATCTGAGTCAGTGCCTCTTCTCTCATGAAAGGAAATCTTTAATGATAAAAGATAATGCTCACAATTTGTGTCTTATCCAAAAGGAAGCACTTCTAGAGGCAACCCACCCTCTAATAATATGTTGGGGGGGGGGTCTTCTCAGTATTGACCTGGAAGGAAGAATACCTCCTACTGAATGTAACACTTAAAACCCTAGCACCTGGGTTTCCCTTGGAGTTTTCCTGTGTAAGATGGATGGACTGGAAGTAGTTAGCAAGTGAACAGTTACAGAGGGGAAAGGATAATGGAAAGAAAAGAGACAGGCAACTGACGGATATGGGCCCACGCTTCAGCCTCACCAGTCATTAAGTCAGTCAGGAATGTGGGTACATAGACTTTGTTTGGGGCTGTCTTGTCTTTTTTGGAGCAAGGCACAAGAGAACATACGTTAATAACATGGGGAGCAGAAATACAGCCAAAGCCATTACTGACAAGCGGGGTGGAGGGAGGAGATACTTACTTTGGGGGCCATCCTTTCCACTTCACCAGGTATTCTACTTTACCCTAGAGAGAGGGAAACAAAAAGAAGAGGTAAGCCCTGCAACCCAAAATGGGTACTACAGGAAGAGGAGAAACTGTGTCAAGAGAATGCCCTTTGTTCTGCACTGGCAACAGCGCGCACTGAAGAGCTTGCTCCCCATCACCACCTTTAAAAAAAATTAAGCCTTTTCTTCATCAAACATAAATCCATAGGTTTCACAAGCAAACGCACACGTATTCCTAGTGCTCTCAAATGACCCTACTATCAACCAGGGAACACAGCTCTGCAGGTGCTTCAAAAGTGAGTAATGTACTAGAAGGCGGAGCCCCAGCAACCCTCCAACAGGCATACTGCATATGCACAGCTCCACAACTCATGAGCATCCCTACAACAAGTCCGCATGCATGAACATGATGGAAGGAAGACTCATGCCAGGAATGGAACAAGTGTCTGAGGGGCTAGTTATAAGAAGCCAAAAGAAATACAAAATTTTAGAAGCTATGAAATGCCTCTTTGGCATGTCCCCTTCCAGTTGCTACATGCTTTACCCAAACACTGTCCCCCTCCATCCAAGCCACTCAAGGTTCTGACCTGAACAAACAGCAATTCAAAGCTGAATTTAAAGGTATCCACTTAGTTGTTCACTATATAGGGGGAGATGGAAGAAATGGGAGAGTATGGAAATCAGTTCAAGAGCCCTGAGTATGTGTACAACTGATATCATATTTGAGTAATAATAAATAACAGCATCACTTTACCCTTAAATTTGCCTGAAGTGTGGTGTGTACACACATACTTATGGAGGCAGGGCATTGAAAATATACAAATTAAGATACACTTAACATACACAATGGGTTGTAGAAGGAAGGGAGATCATGGAATTGATTTCATTTTTTTGAAGGGGGGTGGGGGGGTTCAGCTTTCAAATATGTGAAAAAAAAATACTGCCTTATAAGATGCCTTCCACTGAAGGCTCTCAAGACACTTCGCAGATGTTTATGGGTTAATCCTCACAATATCCCATAAGGTGGTTAATACCCTCTCCATCCTCATTTTACAGCTGTGAAACCAGTCACTAAATTCAAGACCAACATTTTCAGGAGTGTCCATTGATTTTGGGTGCCCAATCTGACACATCTTGGCATGAATTTCAGAAGTGCTGAGTACCCACAATTCCAATTCAAGTCAATGGGAGCTCAGCACCCCTGAAAAAATTCAGAGCCCCCAAGCATTCAAAACCAGTACATAAAATTAGTGGCAATTTAAAAAAAGGGGGGGGGGCAAAATAACTTGCCCAAGGTTACCAAAAGAGTCAGTGTCAGAAGTAGGAACCCAGCTCTTTCAACTCCCGCTTCTATCATTTAAGCACAAAGCCATGCTTTCTTATACAATGATCCATCCTAGAGTCCCACATCAGCATTTCAAAACAAATTCTGCATTCATTGCACTTTTTCAAACACCCCATCATCTACAGAAGTGTCCATTCAAACCACAAGTATAGCTCAGCACCCAAGAGTCAGGACATGGTTCAAAAATGACTTGTCTAAGGTAGCCGAGGTGAGAGGTTAAACATGTAGCCATCTCTTCCATGTCCATCTGTGCCTCTCTCCCCACACCCACATTTTTCCAAAAAGAAATGAACCCTTACTACAAATTAAGATCCTCAAGGAATTGAAGATATAAGCCACACTTAAAAAGACTTGCATCTACAGGCATGAAAAGTCAGGAAGGGGAGGTCAGGAAATTTGGCAAGGTGGCCTATTCTTGACCAGGTCATTACTCATTTAAGGGGAGGTGGTAAAAGAAAAAGATGACATCGTTGTGGGAGGTGGAAAAGGGGAAGAAGAACAGTCATGGATCCTCTTTCCCTTACAAGCCTCGCATCTAGCTATTTTTCTCTCCACCCCCGAAAGGAACAGCATGCAGAGACGCATGTATGGAAATGGTACCTGTCCTCTCTATGGGACGTCGGAGGAGTAGGTGATGGTGACCCGCACCATACAGCTCTACTTGTAACATGGTGACAGAAAAACATACCCATGCCCTGCAGCACTGGGGCTTGACAATGATCCCCTTCACGCCCCCTGCCCGCAGCATGCTGCTA
Source organism: Natator depressus (assembly GCF_965152275.1). Taxonomy (NCBI): domain Eukaryota; kingdom Metazoa; phylum Chordata; order Testudines; family Cheloniidae; genus Natator; species Natator depressus. Next base: position 255,687,739 of record NC_134234.1, read on the forward strand.
GTACCCATCACCACGCCCCCCCCCGCATGCAGCATGGGTGGGGTACATACTGATGCCCCCATACCCGATGCCTGCAGCATGGGGCGATCCTAGTGTCCACCACGCTCCCTACAGCACAGAATATGTACGAGAGGCAAGACAGGGGAGCAGGGCCCCTGCCCTCCTTCCCTGCAGCGTGGTGCACGAATGGGAGCGATTACAGGCAGTAGGCTCTGGAGCCCCCCCTGCCTGCAGCAGGGGAGGGCGAGGTGGGGAATAGATGCTGGTGCCCCCCGCCCCCTCCTCACCTTCCTTATGCGCTTCTTCCTGATACTCTCCACCGCAAAAACCTGCTCCCCGATAGCAGAGAGCTCCATGCAGGGGGAAGGAGGAGGCGGCTGCTCCCCGTACCGCTGCGGGGGGACCGGCTGCAAGAAGGCGGCGGGTGCGGTGGTGACTACTGCCGCTGGTCCCTGTCTTACTCACGCTCACACACCCCCTCGCGCTCAATCACGCCGCCGACAACGTTCCATTTTAGAATCTGCGCAACATTTTCCCAGGCGCGCGCGAGCCCCCCCACCCCCTTCCGCGGGCGCGCGCCTTGCCGGGTCCCTCCTCCCGCCCAGCGGATCATGAATGTGAGATATTTCCCGGGCCTTCGCTCGCTGTTCCCGATGGGTCTCTATTTGGCGCTGACTAGACGGCTGAGGTTGAAGGGTGGGGCCTAGGCCAGTTTTCTCTGGGGAGCCCGCTGAGCCCGGAGCTCCTCTACTCCCAAGCTGTGTAAGAGGAGCTGGGGGAGCGAGAGGCATTGCGCTCCCGATCCTCCCTGCCATAGGTTCTACCCCCTTCTAGGAGATGAACTGCCCTTGTTTGAAGGGGCAGAGGGCCCATGCAGTGTGTTCCTCTCATAATTGGAAGATGATAGGGAGGGGGATCAAGCAGATGGGGATGGAGTGCCTCACCCCTGTCTTTCCCCTCCAGCAGTTCTCATTCCATCTGAAAGCCCAAGAGCAGCACTGCTGAGCTCTGTGGGGTGTAGAGCAGGGTAGGGTTCTTTTTTACTATTTAAGAAGAGACTTTAAATGAGGAAATGCAGTGCAGTAGGTGGATAGTGCACTGGACTGGAAGCCAGGAGACCTGGGCTCTGTTCCCAGCTCTGCCCCTGATGAGCATGTGGAAGTAATGCTTTCTACCATCTCCATTGGGCTAGGAGATGCATTCTATCCTGGCGCACGATGATCTGACCTCAGCTGTTCACGCTTTTGTCACCTCTCAGCTAGGCTACAATAATGTGATGTATCTGGGCATGAAGCCTTCAGCTCTCAGGAAACTCCAACTAGTATAGAACATTGCAGTGCATCACCTCAGCAACACGGGCAACTGTGAGCACATCACACCTGTCCCCTGCTCTCTACCCTGGCTTCTCAGAGAATATCGAGTTCAAGGTCTCAGAATTTATCTTCAAGGTGTTCCACGGCCTGTGCCCAGGATATCTAAAAGACAATCTAAAGTTACAGGATGAAGACCATGGTTGACAGCTTTGCTTCTCTGGCACAATGGAATCTCTACCACAAGGGTAAAGTTTGTCTGTGCATGAGACAGAGTTTTCTCGGGGGTCAGTTCAAGAATGGAATGAACTCTGAGGGCCATCACAAACCTCATCGCCTTCTGCTCAAAGGGCAAGGTGCATTTCTTTGACCTTACCTTCTCGAATATAAACACATAGCTCTGTGTGTGTGTGTGCGTGTGTGTGCGCGCACCGGCAGCCCTCCTATCAGCTCTCCCCACTGCCTCCAGTGCCTCCTGACCACTGGCGGGCCCTGCGGATCAGCATCTCCCCCCGCTACCCCCCAGTGCCTCCTGCCCACTGCGCACAGCTGTTTGCATTCTGGGGGCGGGAGGAAGGAGCGAGGATGCAGCGCTCTTGGGGGAGGGAGCAGAACTGGGCGGGAAGAGGCGGGGTGGGGGTGGAGCAGCGGTGGGGCCTTGGGGGAAAGGGATGGAGTGGGGGCAGGGCCTGGGGTGGAGCTGGGGGTCGAGAACCCCCGGCACTTTGAAAAGTCAGTGCCTGTGGTATGTTACTATTTAAAAAACCCTTCCAAAACATTCCACGGGACACACTTCTCCCCCTGGGGAAAGGATGAGAGAACAACCACCACATAACAAATGTTAGTAATGTGCTACTGGAAGGTGCTCAGATACTACAGTGATAAGCACAATATAAAAATCCTATGGAGAACAGAATAGACCTGCTGTGTGATTTTAGGCAAGTCACTTCACCTCTTTGTGGTGCTATTTCTGTAGTAGGAGGATATAAACATAGAGAGCCATGCTTTAAGCAGCAAATGGAGAATTCCCTAACCACGAAGTTCCCCCACTTATTAAGATCCCTGCTTCTACACATCCTGGTCCCCTCTGGTACCTGGTGAAGGACCAGGTACTCTATAAGATTAAAACCTAAATTATAAACCAATGTGTATACACACAGCAGTTCAAAATAAACTTCAGTTCCTTAAAACTATTTAAACTTCTATGTTCCCCTTTAAATAGTCTTGAACAGTATTCTAAAGATCAGGTCTTTAAGGGGGTTTTGATCAATCTTCCAGATGTGTTCTCACTTCTGTTGAGTTTGTGCATGGCATTCCCTGTGGAGGGGGCTCACTTCCTGACAAAGTACCAGCAGGCATAGGCGCCGACTCCGTGGGTGCTCTGGGGCTGGGGAGCTGACTCCGTGGGTGCTCTGGGGCTGGAGCACCCATACGGAAAAAATGGTGGGTGCTGAGCACCCATCGGTAGCCCCCCATCAGCTCTCCCCAGCCCCCAGCGCCTCCTGCCCACCGGTGGACCCTGCGGATGAGTGCGTCCCCCTCCCTCCCTGTGCTTCCTGCCCGCCTGCCAGCCTCAGTCAGCTGTTTCACAGCATTCAGGAGGCTTCCGGGGGGGAGGAGCATGCTCAGGGGATGGGCGGAACTGGGTGGGCAGAGGCAGGGCAGGGGTGGAGCAGAGTCAGAAAGAGGTGGGGAGGTGGTGAGGCCCTGGGGGAAGTGATGGAGTGGGGGCGGGGCCTGGGGCAGAGCCAGGGGTCGAGCACCCCCAAGCACTTTGGAAAGTTGGCACCTGTGCCAGCAGGTCCCAGATCCTCTCTTCACTGGGTTTGGAGTTTTCACTAGTTAGGATGTGGGAGATTGAGGAGTTCAGAACAGTTCCAGATATCTGAGAGCTTTTGAGCCAAACTTTGTTCCCTAGCTCAAAAGGTAGTGCTTTTGTTCGGTAGCGCTTTTGTTCTGTGCTGAACATTGATGTTTTGTTGCTGCTGAATTTTTATTTTGGCAACCTATTTTCAAAATTCCTGCAGGTTGGTCTACTTAGGTTTAAGTTGTATTTGTGCCACAGATAAAGGCATCCTTAGTCATCTTCCCGTGAGAAATTCTGCTGGAGATAGTCTAGATGCAAGTGGTGTTGACTGATATGCCAGGAATGCTTTATATGAGTCCACTGATTTTTCAGAACATTTTGTAGTCTACACTCACTGGCAGATTATCCAATGGGCCCATGGGGCATGTGCCCAGGGGCCCTGGGGAAACAGGGGCAGGGCTGCGGGGGAAGGGGCAGAATAGGATGGGGCCATGGGCAGGGCTGCAGGCAGAAGGGGTGAGGCAGGTCCATGGTTCAGTGCTGGGACCACTCCACTTGCTCTGGCCCTGGCCCCAGGAGACCTTAATCCGCCTCTGTCTGCACTGCTCCTTCCACCTCCCCCTGTTGGCTCTGGGGGTAATGTGGACTACTAGTCTCATGTTCAAAATCAAAGTCCTGTGAAATTCTGGGAATGTTTCAGAGGTAAATTGAGGGTCATTATCAGATATGAGGATTTCAGGAACTCCATGACTTACATATATTGACTTTAGTTTCTGTGTGACCTTTGCTGATGAAGTCTGCGTACCTATAGCCAAGTCAAATATATCTGGAGAAGTAATCAACTACAATAATGTATATGTGTCCTTTCCAGAAAAACATCTGTGGCTACCCACCTCCAAGGTCTGTCAGGTAGCTTTGTAAAAAGTAATGGTTCTGGCAATTGTTTTTTTTTTTTTTTCTTCCTCTTGTTACATATATTGCAGTCCTCTACTAAGGTCCCAAGGAATTTGCCTACTCAGACTGGGCCACCATACAGGTTGCTGTGCTTGTGCCCTGCACTTGATTATACCTTGGCATACCTTGTGGATTGTGGAGAGTATCTGTTTCTGAAGTACTGCAGGGATAAGAATGAACTGGCCTTTGAGAAACAGGCCCTTGGCCATGTGAAAGTCATTTCAGTCCTGTCAGTATGATAACAGATCTGTTGGAAGTTGACTGCTTTATCTCCACTCTCTTTGGCAACATTGAGTCATTTTCTGGCAAGTCTGATTCTTTAGTTGTTCATCTCTAATTTGCTGAAGTCAGCTGGCAGATGCTGCAATTGCTGCCAGAACACGGTCAATGTAGACTTTGACATCTTTCTCTGAAACCTCTTCTGTTGGTGGCTACTCAACTGGGACTCTAGATAGAGTGTCCGCTGCTATGAGTGCGTTCCCTAGTATGTATGTTGCAAGAAAATCACATTAGCCATAGTCAAAATCTTTGAATCCTAGGTGAAAGGTCATCCAATGGTTTTGAACCAATAGTGCTATTAAGGGCTTGTGGTCTGTTTCTGTGTTAAAATTCAGGCAAAACAGATATGCACTGAGCTGTTCACAGGCCCACATGACTGCTAGAGCTTCCCTTTCCATTTGGGCCTACAGTTGCTTGGTTTCTGTGAGGCTTCTTGAAATGAGGCAGCCCCAGTAGCCTAATGGATAAGGCATTGCCCTCCTAAAACAGGGATTATGGGTTCAAGCCCCATCTGGGGTGAAGAGAAGTTTTTTGGGGGGGGCGGGAGAGCTCAGTAGTTTGAGCATTGGCCTGCTAAACCCAGGGTTGTGAGTTCAATCCTTGAGGGGGCCATTTAGGGATCTGGGGCAAAAATTGGGGATTGGTCCTGCTTTGAGCAGGGGGTTGGACTAGATGACCTCCTGAGGGCCCTTCTAACCCTGATATTCTATGATTGTATGAAGGAGCCAGTCTGTGGTCACCTTTTGTCTGCTTTTATGTCAGCACTGTTTCTAACCGCTATGAACATACACTGCTGCTACAGTTGTTGGGTAGTTTACCGAATATTGTGCCAAAACAGGTGGAGATGCCTATAGTTCTTTTATTTTACTACGTGCATTTTGTTGCAGCTTCCCCAAATCCAGATATTTTGACCATTAAGGAGATCTTTTAAGGGTTTTTTTAGATGAGCTAAATCTGGTAAGAATTTCCCAAAATGACTAATCATGCCCAGGAATCTTCTTATAGCAAAAACGTCTGTAGGTTCAGGTAAAGCGAGTAATGCCATCAGTTTGTCTGAATTCAGCTGAATTCCATTTGCTAATGATGTGTCGTATCTGCTTCTTTCCATGTTCACATTTCTCATTTCAGAGTGAGGCCAGCTTGTTGAAAGCATCTCAGAACTGCATGTAGTTGCTCATCATGTTCATTTTTATCTCTGCCGTATACTAACCCATCATCTGCATGGCAAAGGGTGCCAGGCAAACCTGAAATGATCTGAAAGAGTTTCTTCTGGAAATGTTCTAGTGCTGAAGATGTGGTGCTGAAGATATGGCAAAAGGAAGATGACCAAAACAGTACCTTTCAAATGGGGTGATGAATGTATTAATTCTTAGCAAGGGGGATTTGCCAGAAGCCTGCTGTAGCATCTAACTTTGAGAAGACTTTGGCTTCTGATAACTGAGTTAATTTCTGGTTAACTGAAGGAAGCAAGTATCTCTCTCTGCACATGCTTTTATTAATTTGTGTGAGTTCCACACAAATCTGGATTTTGTCATTGGGCTTTGGTACTACAATCATCCCTGGACTCCAGTCAATGGGTTCTTCTATCTGGGAAATAAACCCTCTATGCCCTGGTCTACACTAGGACTTTAGGTCGAATTTAGCAGCATTAAATCGATGTAAACCTGCACCCGTCCACACGATGAAGCCCTTTATTTCGACTTAAAGGGCTCTTAAAATCGATTTCCTTACTCCACCCCTGACAAGTGGATTAGCGCTTAAATCGGCCTTGCCGGGTCGAATTTGGGGTACTGTGGACACAATTCGACGGTATTGGCCTCTGGGAGCTATCCCAGAGTGCTCCATTTTGACCGCTCTGGACAGCATTCTCAACTCAGATGCACTGGCCAGGTAGACAGGAAAAGAACCGCGAACTTTTGAATCTCATTTCCTGTTTGGCCAGCGTGGCAAGCTGCAGGTGACCATGCAGAGCTCATCAGCAGAGGTGACCATGATGGAGTCTCAGAATCGCAAAAGAGCTCCAGCATGGACCGAACGGGAGGTACGGGATCTGATCGCTGTATGGGGAGAGGAATCCGTGCTATCAGAACTCCGTTCCAGTTTTCGAAATGCCAAAACCTTTGTCAAGATCTCCCAGGGCATGAAGGACAGAGGCCATAACAGGGACCCGAAGCAGTACCGCGTGAAACTGAAGGAGCTGAGGCAAGCCTACCAGAAAACCAGAGAGGTGAACGGCCGCTCCGGGTCAGAGCCCCAAACATGCCACTTCTATGATGAGCTGCATGCCATTTTAGGGGGTTCAGCCACCACTACCCCAGCCGTGTTGTTTGACTCCTTCAATGGAGATGGAGGCAATACGGAAGCAGGTTTTGGGGACGAAGAAGATGATGATGATGACGAGGTTGTAGATAGCTCACAGCAAGCAAGCGGAGAAACCGGTTTTCCCGACAGCCAGGAACTGTTTCTCACCCTGGACCTGGAGCCAGTACCCCCTGAACCCACCCAAGGCTGCCTCCTGGACCCAGCAGGCGGAGAAGGGACCTCCGGTGAGTGTACCTTTTAAAATACTATACATGGTTTAAAAGCAAGCATGTGAAAGGATTACTTTGCCCTGGCATTCGCGGCTCTCCTGGATATACTCCCAAAGCCTTTGCAAAAGGTTTCTGGGGAGGGCAGACTTATTGCGTCCTTCATGGTAGGACACTTTACCACTCCAGGCCAGTAACACGTACTCGGGAATCATTGTACAACAAAGCATTGCAGTGTATGTTTGCTGGCGTTCAAGCAACATCCGTTCGTGTGTTATCCTCAGGAGAGTGAGATATAATCCATGGTCACCTGGTTGAAATAGGGTGCTTTTCTTCAGGGGACACTCAGAGGAGCCCATTCCTGCTGGGCTGTTTGCCTGCGGCTGAACAGAAATGTTCCCCGCTGTTAGCCACAGGGAGGGGGGAGGGTTGAGGGGGTAGCCACGCGGTGGGGGGAGGCAAAATGCGACCTTGTAACGAAAGCACATGTGCTATGTATGTAATGTTAACAGCAAGGTTTACCCTGAAAGAGTGTAGCCAGTGTTTTATAAAATGTGTCTTTTTAAATACCGCTGTCCCTTTTCTTTTCTCCACCAGCTGCATGTGTTTCAATGATCACAGGATCTTCTCCTTCCCAGAGGCTAGTGAAGATTAGAAAGAAAAAAAAACGCACTCGAGATGAAATGTTCTCCGAGCTCATGCTGTCCTCCCACACTGACAGAGCACAGACGAATGCGTGGAGGCAAATAATGTCAGACTGCAGGAAAGCACAAAATGACCAGGAGGAGAGGTGGCGGGCTGAAGAGAGTAAGTGGCGGGCTGAAGAGTAAGTGGCGGGCTGAAGAGAGGGCTGAAGCTCGAATGTGGCGACAGCGTGATGAGAAGAGGCAGGATTCAATACTGAGGCTGCTGGAGGACCAAACCAGTATGCTCCAGTGTATGGTTGAGCTGCAGCAAAGGCAGCTGGAGCACAGACTGCCACTACAGCCCCTGTGTAACCAACCGCCCTCCTCCCCAAGTTCCATAGCCTCCACACCCAGAGGCCCAAGAACGCGGTGGGGTGGCCACCGGCCAACCAGCCACTCCACCACAGAGGATTGCCCCAAAAAAAGAAGGCTGTCATTCAATAAATTTTAAAGTTGTAAACTTTTAAAGTGCTGTGTGGCATTTTCCTTCCCTCCTCCACCACCCCTCCTGGGCTACCTTGGTAGTCATCCCCCTATTTGTGTGATGAATGAATAAAGAATGCATGAATGTGAAGCAACAATGACTTTATTGCCTCTGCAAGAGGTGATCAAAGGGAGGAGGGGAGGGTGGTTAGCTTACAAGGAAGTAGAGTGAACCAAGGGGCGGGGGGTTTCATCAAGGAGAAACAAACAGAACTTTCACACCGTAGCCTGGCCAGTCATGAAACTGGTTTTCAAAGCCTCTCTGATGCGTACCGCACCCTCCTGTGCTCTTCTAACCGCCCTGGTGTCTGGCTGCGCATAACCAGCAGCCAGGCGATTTGCCTCAACCTCCCACCCCGCCATAAACGTCTCCCCCTTACTCTCACAGATATTGTGGAGCACACAGCAAGCAGTAATAACAGTGGGAATATTGGTTTCGCTGAGGTCTAACCGAGTCAGTAAACTGCGCCAGCGCGCCTTTAAACGTCCAAATGCACATTCTACCACCATTCTGCACTTGCTCAGCCTGTAGTTGAACAGCTCCTGACTGCTGTCCAGGCTGCCTGTGTATGGCTTCATGAGCCATGGCATTAAGGGGTAGGCTGGGTCCCCAAGGATACATATAGGCATTTCAACATCACCAACAGTTATTTTCTGGTCTGGGAATAAAGTCCCTTCTTGAAGCTTTTGAAACAGACCAGAGTTCCTGAAGATGCGAGCGTCATGTACCTTTCCCGGCCATCCCACGTTGATGTTGGTGAAACGTCCCTTGTGATCCACCAGAGCTTGCAGCACTATTGAAAAGTACCCCTTGCGGTTTATGTACTCGCCGGCTTGGTGCTCCGGTGCCAAGATAGGGATATGGGTTCCGTCTATGGCCCCACCACAGTTAGGGAATCCCACTGCAGCAAAGCCATCCACTATGACCTGCACATTTCCCAAGGTCACTACCCTTGATATCAGCAGATCTTTGATTGCGTGGGCTACTTGCATCACAGCAGCCCCCACAGTAAATTTGCCCACTCCAAATTGATTCCCAACTGACCGGTAGCTGTCTGGCGTTGCAAGCTTCCACAGGGCTATCGCCACTCGCTTCTCAACTGTGAGGGCTGCTCTCATCTTGGTATTCATGCGCTTCAGGACGGGGGAAAGCAAGTCACAAAGTTCCATGAAAGTGCCCTTACGCATGCGAAAGTTTCGCAGCCACTGGGAATCGTCCCAGACCTGCAACACTATGCGGTCCCACCAGTCTGTACTTGTTTCCCGAGCCCAGAATCGGCGTTCCACAGCATGAACCTGCCCCATTAGCACCATTATGCATGCATTGGCAGGGCCCATGCTTTCAGAGAAATCTGTGTCCATGTCCTGATCACTCACGTGACCGCGCTGACGTCGCCTCCTCGCCCGGTAGCGCTTTGCCAGGTTCTGGTGCTGCATATACTGCTGGATAATGCGTGTGGTGTTTAATGTGCTCCTAATTGCCAAAGTGAGCTGAGTGGACTCCATGCTTGCCTTGGTATGGCGTCCGCACAGAAAAAAGGCGCGGAATGATTGTCTGCCGTTGCTCTGATGGAGGGAGGGGCGACTGACGACACGGCTTACAGGGTTGGCTTCAGGAGGCTAAAATCCACAAAGGGGGTGGCTTTACATCAAGGAGTAGTTCAGGCAGGACTTCACGGAGGGTTCCAATAAGAAATGGTGCACCTAAGTTATTGTTCTTATTGGAACAAGGAGGTTAGCCTGGCCTCTGATTGATACATGGCTAGATCTACCTCGCAGCACCTTCTCTGTGAGTGACTGCAGTGTGACCTAGAGGAATGAGTCCCCTAGACAGGGGAGGAGGCAAATGAGTACAAAACAAATCTGGTCTATTTCTTGTTTTGATCCACTCCATCTATCTTTTACATCTTTGGCTGGCAGCAGACGGTGCAGAAGGACTGCAAGCCATCCACATCTCATGGCTGCTCGGCAGAAGATGGTACAGTACGACTGCTAGCCATCCTCATCTCTTGCCTGCCTGGCAGAAGATGGCACAGTACGATTGCTAGCCATCGTCATCTCTTGCCTGCCCGGCAGAAGATGGTACAATACGATTGCTAGCCATCGTCATCTCTTGCCTGCCCGGGAGAAGATGGTACAATACGACTGCTAGCAATCCGTATTGCCTGCCTGCTCACCATTAGACGGTTCAATACGACTGACTGCATCACTAAAGAGAATGACCTGGTCAAGTCACCAAAAATTTAGTCCCTGCGCCCATGTCTGCCCAGGCGCTCCCAGCCGACGTGGCCAGGAGCACCTCGGACATGACGAGGACGGCTACCAGTCATACTGCACCATCTGCTGCCAGAAGGCAATGGGTTGCTGCTACTGTGTAGCAATGCCGTACCGCGTCTGCCAGCACCCAGGAGACATACGGTGACGGTTACCTGAGCGGGCTCCATGCTTGTGGTGGTATGGCGTCCGCACAGGTAACTCAGGAAAAAAGGCGCGAAACGATTGTCTGCCCTTGCCTTCACAGAGGGAGGGAGGGAACGGGGGCCGGACAATATGTACCCGGAACCACCCGCGACAATGTTTTAGCCCAATCAGAGTGCTCCATTGGGCTGCTCTGGACAGCACTCTCAACTCAGATGCACGATTGTTTGCCGTTGCTCTGACGCAGGGAGGGGCGACTGAGGACACGGCTTACAGGGTTGACTTCACGGAGGGTTCCAATAAGAAATGGTGCACCTAAGTTATTGTTCTTATTGGAACAAGGAGGTTAGCCTGGCCTCTGATTGATACATGGCTAGATCTACCTCGCTGCACCTTCTCTGTGAGTGACTGCAGTGTGACCTAGAGGAATGATTCCCCTAGACAGGGGAGGAGGCAAATGAGTACAAAACAAATCTGGTCTATTTCTTGTTTTGATCCACTCCATCTATCTTTTACATCTTTGGCTGGCAGCAGACGGTGCAGAAGGACATATTGCCTGCCTGCTCACCATAAGACGGTTCAATAGGACTGACTGCCGGACTAAAGAGAATGACCTGGTCAAGTCACTAAAAATTTAGTCCCTGCGCCCATGTCTGCCCAGGCGCTCCTGATCGACCTCACACAGGCGACCAGGAGTACCTCGGACATGACGAGGACGGCTACCAGTCGTATTGTACCGTCTGCTGCCACAAGGCAATGGGTTGCTGCTACTGTGTAGCAATGCCGTGCTGCGTCTGCCAGCACCCAGGAGACATACGGTGACGGTTACCTGAGCGGGCTCCATGCTTGCCGTGGTATGGCGTCCGCACAGGTAACTCAGGAAAAAAGGCGCGAAACAATTGTCTGCCCTTGCTTTCACGGAGGGAGGGAGGGAAGGGGGGGACTGACGATATGTACCCAGAACCACCCGCGACAATGTTTCAGCCCCATCAGGCATTGGGATCTCAACCCAGAATTCCAATGGGCAGCGGAGACTGCGGGAACTGTGGGATAGCTACCCACAGTGCAACGCTCCGGAAGTTGACTCTAGCCTTGGTACTGTGGAAGCACTCCGCCGAGTTAATGCACTTAATGCACTTCTGTGGGGACACACACACTCGAATATATAAAACCGATTTCTAAAAAACCGACTTCTATAAATTCGACCTTATTCCGTAGTGTAGACATACCCTATGTTCCAGTCTCTTTCATTCTTCTTTAACTTTCCCTAACAAGAGTTTAGGGATGTGACCTGGAGCTTTGAGAGCAAAGGGAGTTGCTGCTGGTGTCAATTTTATTTTGTGCCCCCCTGACAGCTTTCCTAGCCTTGTGAAGATTTGTGGATACATCTCCTGTATAGTTTGCTTTCTGCCATTAATGCATTCCAGTTTGTCTACTAGCTGTATTCCTTGTATTGCTGGCAATCCTAGTAGGGGAATTGTCAGTCCATGTATTACATATATTTGTTGAAGAAATTTCTGTCCTTTCTCCAGTTTCCCAAGGAACTGGCCACAGACATCCAATGGAAATGGCCCACCTTCATTATCGCTTCAAAAGGTTTTCTGTCCCCCCACCCCTCTCTCCTGCTGGTAATAGCTCATCTTAAGTGATCACTCTCCTTACAATGTGTATGATAAACACCCATTTTTTCATGGTCTGTGTGTATATAAATCTCCTCACTTTATTTTCCACTTTATGCATCCGATGAAGTGAGCTGTAGCTCACGAAAGCTTATGCTCAAATAAATTGGTTAGTCTCCAAGGTGCCAGAAGTACTCCTTTTCTTTTTGCGAATACAGATTAACACGGCTGCTACTCTGAAATGCAGTGTTACTAGCCCCACGGAGATTCTTATTTTGTCTTTGCAGATCTCCATCCCTGGATCAGTTATAATCTTCTTTTGGAATTGCAGTGATTGCTGCCCCAGTATCAATTTTAAATTTAAGGTTTCAGCTGTTTAGAGTCATGCTTGCATAACAAAGTTTGTATGTTCTGTTGAGGATATAGTCCCTAGAAATATGAACTCATTGTCAACTGATGATAACGCTCCCTCTTGGATTGTTCCACTGCTCTTGGTGAGGTGCATGCTATTGCAAAATGTCTCATTTTATGGTATCTCCTACATTCTGCCTCTTTACACTGTTGTCATCTGTGGCTTGGTGTTTTGCCACATCTTCCACAGCTTTTCCAATCTTCCCTCCTATGAAGGTTTTTTGGTTTCCCACTCTCTAATTGTGCACTGTTCTTATGTTTTAATTTGGTTTGACTGCTGCTTTCACATTTGTGCCTTTTCTCTTATTGTGTTAATGTTGTCTGATGCAGTCTCCCCTGTGCCGTTAGCACGTAAGTCAGTTTGCTGTTGCTTTATGGTTTCTTGTATTCTCATTTTTGCTGTATGTAAGCGGGGGAATGGTCCTGTTATTGTGGGGAACTTTCCTGGCTTATAAATAACCCCTGTGAAATGGGCTAGTGAAAGGATCTGAGTCCTTGCTCCCACTTCCTTTACCCAGAGGCCTGCCTGACCTCGAGGGCTCCTCTTCCACTTTCCTGTGTGGCAGAGTCCTTGTAACCCCAAGGCTGGGCCCAAGATTCTTGAGGGGCTCGACCCCCAACCTTGTCATGGTCACTTAGGAGAGGGGCTGGGGTGTCCCCACGCTGGGGCAGTGTTCCCTCTAATTTTTCCCACCCAGGTGCGGAATGAATTTTATTATGTGTGCCAATATGGATGTGTGGTGGGGCTGGGTATGAGTGGCTCAAGGCTGGGGCAGAGGGTTGGGGTCATAGGTGCTGGAACTAGGGGCGTGGGGGGCATAGGCGCTGACTCCGTGGGTGCTTCGGGGCTGGAGCACCCATGGGGAAAAATTGGTGGGTGCTCTGCACCCACCGGCAGCCAAGCTCCCCGCCCTGCCCCACCTCACCTCTGCCTCCTCCCCTGAGCGTGCTGTGTCCCCGCTCCTCTGCCTACCTCCCAGCGCTTGCCGCCACCAAACAGCTGTAGCAAGCTCCGGGAGAAGTGGCTGCACTTCTTTGATGCTGTATGTATGTAAGTTTTTAGAGGACTTTGGTATGAATTCTGCTACATAAATTGAAATGTTAGAGAAAAGGACGCCTATGTGAGGAGCAGACTAATATACAGCGTGGGGTAATTTGCAGGTACATTTGAACTCCTCAAAAAAGTGAGGGAGGGAAGTTTTATTTAATTATCTGCTTTAAATATGTTGCATTTGATCTATTTCATTTGAACTTGCAAATAGTTTTTATATTTACTGCAGCTACACGCTCATTCAAAAACTGCACAAATAGCATAGCGTAGAGGTTGTATTCTTTTTGCTGAGTTTTAAGTAGACACTGTTAGGTTAGAAGTCATTTTAAAAAGTTTCTTAACCACCATCTAACAACTTAGATTATTAAAATTAGAACAAAATTTCTTTCACCACCAATATTTGATTATTTTCTGAACTGCATGGTGAAATAAGACTTTACAATTTCACATTTATTTTGAGTCTGTTTCATTTTCTCATGCACTTGCACAAACTTCAATAGTTTTGGGGTTCAGATTCTACAGAGAATGTTTTAAAGGGCAGCAGTAACTTAAATTTGGCATAAAGTTTAAGTTTGAGGTACACAAGCTTTCAGAAAGCAAAAGATGAACAAATTGGAAACATTTCTCTGAACTGCAACAAATCCATCCGATTTTTAAACAACTTCCTTTGTAGTGGACATTGTAGCACTATGATCCTGAGAATGAGAATAATAAAATTGACATAGTTCAGTGTGAGACAGACGCAGAAAAACAAGCAGCATGTGAATAGCAAGAACCAAATTGAATTTTTAAAATGTCAATGTTTAGTAATCTAAGCCATTAAACATAAAAGATTTACAGGATGATTTTTAGTAGATGATATTCCTTGAATTTTGAACGCGCACTGTTTTCATTGACATTTAAGAAATATTTTGTGAACATTTTTAATACTAAGTTTTCAAACTTTTATTTTAAGCAACCTGCATTTGGGGCCTGACCAACCTGGCAGTGTCGCTATAAATTAGGGTAATCCAATAGAAATGGTCACATTTGACCCCATTAGTATCATTTATTTATCCACAATCACAAAATCCCCAAATTAATATTTGCCTAAAATTTCAAGTTTAATGAATGTCACTTATTATATCACTGGTATTACAGGTATTGAAATGGCACTTGTATCTCACCTGGAATGACTGCAAATTAATTCTTGGCACCAGATGACATCAGTGTAGCAGCGAAGTTCCAGTTTGATTCCAAGACAGCACAAAATGTGTAAGTTGGCTGTTTTCTGTGTGATGATTATGATGGTGAAGAGCCTGATCACAACCCTTGCTCAGACAAGTAGCCTTTATTTACATGAGTAGTTCCACCGCTTTCAGTTAGACCAGTGATTTTCAACCTGTGGTCCGCGGATCCCTGGGGGGCCACAGACTATGTTAGATCCCAGAGTAGTCATTCCATTTTTCTGATCTATCAAAAGTATGTGAATACTCCCACCTACAGGTCAAAACCCGGAAGTGTTACCGTAGAAGCCAACAATTTAGCGCCCTTTCTCATGCTGCATCAAATGCCATGCCATGCCAAGCAACTGCATAACGTTTATAGTTGAATTCTGTTCAGTTAGTTTTCAGTCTAAGACTTCTATGGTAGTGGTCCACAGACCACAGGTTGAATTTCTAAAAGGGTCTGCACCTCTGTTTGAAACTTTTTAGGGGCCTGCAAATGAAAAAAGGTTGAAAACCACTGGCTATTTCCAAAGGAAAGGATTGCTGATAGGGTTCATAATCCTTATTTAAGACATCTAATAGATGTAATTTGTGGTACATCTTTTTGAACTCTAGAGATAAACCATCTAAATAATTTTTTTTGTCAAACATGTTCACTCGATTTTATCTTATATGTCAGAGAAAATAATTTACATTAGGTTTACATTTATTGTCACTGGAGTTGCTAATCACTGGAGTGTAGTAATGGTTTGAAGTGGGATTCCACTTTTTCTACCTCTGGTCATCTATCCAGAGGAAAATTAAAGAGGAAGGGGAAGGAAAATAATGGTTTTTACAACTTGAATACCAGGTAAAGGCTAGTAAGATTCATTTAATATTGACTAGGTATAATTAAGACAGATAACCAAGGTGTTCAGATCCTGCAGTCTATTTTAGAAGTGCTTGAAAAGCAATTTTATGATAAAATACTGTTTCATAGCATATCTAGGACAGGTAGATTTGAGATCTTTTTTGAAAATATGCCTGTTATGACTTTAAGTGTGCCATAATAGCACATGATTTAAAGTGCTGTTACACTAAAATACACGGTGGTGTAGGGTCCCAATATGCAAGTGGTTTTAAACTATTAAATACCAGAACAATTCAAAGCAGATATTATCATAGAATCCCAGAAATGTAGGGCTGGAGGGCAACCTTGAGACGTCATTAAGTCCAGCCCCCTGCGCTGTGGCAGCACCAAGTAAACCTAGACCATCCCTGCTAGATGTTTGTCCAACCTATTTTTAAAAACGTCTAATGATGGAGATTCCACAGCCTCCCTTGGAAGCCTGTTCCAGAGATTAACTGCCCTTGTAGTTGGAAAGTTTTTCCTAATATCTAACCTAAATCTTCCTTGCTGCAGATTAAATCTATTACTTCTTGTCCTACCTTCAGTGGACATGGAGAACAATTAATCACAATCTTCTTTATGAGATCCCTTAACATATTTGAGGACTGTTATAAGTACCGCCGCCACTTGTGCCCAGTTTTTGTAACCCTTCCTTGTCCGTCAGGTTTTCTAAATTTTTATAATTTTTGGTGCTCTCTTCTGGACTCTCCAATTTGTCTAGATCTTTATGGCAGTGAGGCTCCCTGAACTGGATACATTACTCCAGTTGAGGCCTCACCAGTGCTGAGTAGGGCGGAACAAATACCTCCTGTGTTTATGTACAACACGTTGTTGGCTCATATGCAATTTGTGATCCATTATAACCCCGAAATCCTTTTTAGCAGTACTACCAGCTAGCCAGTTATTCCCCATGTTGTAGTTGTGTATGTGATTTTTTCTTCCTAGATGTAGTACTTTGTACTTGTCTTTATTCAGTTTCATCTTGTTGAATTCAGACCAATTCTTCAATTTGTCAAGATTGTTTTGAATTCTAATCCTGTCCTCCAAAGTGCTCTTGTAACCCCTCCCTGCTCGGTGTCATCCACAAATTTTGTAAACATACTCTTCACTTCAATATCCAAGTCATTAATGGAAACATTGAACAGTACTGGACCTGGGACTGATCCCGCGGAACCCAACTAGATACACCCTCTCAGTTTGACAACAAACCATTGATAACTACTGTTTGAGTATGGGCTGTCCACCAGTTGTGCACCCACCTTATAGTGATTTAATGTAGACCACATTTCCCTCATTTTATGAGAATGTGGGACTGTGTAAAAAGCCTTACTAAATATCAAGATATTTTACATCTACTGCTTCCCCCCATTCACTAGGCCAGTAACCCTGTCAAAGAAGGAAATCATGCTGATCTGGCATGATTTGTTCTTGAAAAGTCCATGCTGGCTATTCCTTATAACCTTATTAATCTCTAAGTGCTTACAAACTGATTGTTTAATAATTTGTTGCAGTTATGCAGTATCTTTCCAGGTATTGAAGTTAGGCTTACTGGTCTGTAATGCCCCAGGTCCTTCTTGTTCCCCTTTTGAAAGATAGGTACTATGTTTGCCCTTCTCCAATCTGCTGAGACCTTATCTGTCCTGGAGGAGTTCCAGAAGATAATCGCTAACAGTTCCAATATTGCTTCAGCTGGCTCCTTAAGTACTCTGCCAGCTTGAATACATCTAACCTATCTAAATAGTCTTTAACCTGTTGTTTTCCTATTTTGGCTTACTTTCCTTCCCCCTTATTGTTAGTATTAATTGTGTTGAGTATCTGGTCACCTTTTTAGTTAAGACTAAAGGAAAATAGGAATTAAACACTTCAGCTTTCTTGATATCATCAGTTATTAGCTCTCCTTCCTCACTAAGTAGAGGACCTAGACTTTCCTTCATCTTTCTCTTGCTCCTAATAAATTTAAAGAACCTTTTCTTAATGCCTTTTATGTCCCTTGCTAAGTGTAAATCATTTTATGCCTTAGCCTTTCTGAATTTTTCCTACATGCTTGTGCTGTTCTTTTGTACTCCTTGTTAGCAATTTGTCCATGTTTCCACTTTTTGTAGGATTCCTTTTTGATTTTCAGGTCATTAAAGAGCTCCTGATGGAGTCATATTGATCTCTTACTGTTCTTCCTATCTTTCCTGTCCATTGGGATAGTTTGCAGTTGTGCCTTTAATATGATCTCCTTGAGAAATGGCCAGCTCTCCTGAACTCCTTTATCCCTTAGATTTTTTTCCCATGACACTTTACCTACCAGTTCTCTGAATCTGTTAAAGTCTGCTTTTTTGAAATCCATTGTCCTTATTCTGCTGCTCTCACTCCTTCCCTTCCTCAGAATCATTATCTCATTCAAATGTGTAAACCCAAATCCAGAATCTCTTAGTCAAAATCCCAGCTAACTGCTGTGAGAGTTTTGCCTGAGTAAGATAAGAATAAGCACTACAGGCAGGATTTAGCTCATAGTGATTATCATTTTAAATGGCTACTATTCTTTGACGAAGTGATTTAACTTGCAGTTGATGCAGACACTGATATTAATAACTAACATCTATTCATGGTCAGTTGCACTCTACAAAACCTAATCTTGGAGAAGGCTGCAGCAATGATCAGCATAGGTAGCCTCAGGAGAAATGAGTAGCCTCCCTGAAGGAATGCTGTTGGGCAGAGCTCCAAGTAGTGACCTTGCAACAGAAGCAAGGCTTGGCAACCTGATAGCACTGCGCTGCCATTGTCCCGTAATGTCACAAGAGTTGGCAACCAGTAAGAGCTGCACTCAGGAAGCCATTTACAATGCATATCAGCAAGTTTACTGAGCTTACACCGTTATGACCAATGCTATGGTCTTATCAGTAGATAGCACTGTTTATATATGTCTGCCTGAACAGGTGTATTTTGTATGGAACTCTCGTTACCGCAATTCAGGGAGATACATGTCCTCACAAGAGCTGGGGGACCACACAGTAAAATAGTTAATTGACATCAGAGCTTGCCTTCTGAATGCCACAAATAAAGTTAATACCACTTTGGCCTAGGAAGCCAAGATCCTAGACAGATTAGCTAGCACCACCTACTGGAATAAGGAGATACAGGTCTTGTGGCACTCCATGGACGGTGAGTGACTCCAAAGCCCTGCCATATCTCATGCCAATACTATCCCTAGGAGAGGGCCCAGATGAGCAAGTCACAGCTTGGAGTTTCAGGAATTAGTTCCCAGACAGCGTTCAGAGGCTCAACAGCTTAAAAGAAAAGGAAGAGGCCAACAGGGGCTGTGTTGACTAGAAGCCAAGTCAGGAAGCTGTGGGGAATCAGAAAAACTACCCTGTATGGTGTGGACTTTTTGTTTTGTATTTTTAATTTTATTGCTTGTAAAAGCACATGGAAAGAATGCAGTAGGAGATTCCTGCCAAACTGGTGTCAATTTAGGCTAACCCAGAACCCTTGGAACACACAAGCCTGCCCAGAGAGTGATTTTGTGTTCAAATCTGAGCCTTCAGTTAACTCTCTTAATATTCTGGCACAGCATCTGCAGTGGGGTTTCACACCAGTAGAGTGTCAGCTAGACACAGCGATGGCCAAAAAGAATGAGATACTTGTAAGTAGTATTGGAAAAAACAATCATCTTACTCAAAACCAACAAGCAAAACAACCATACAAGTACCATAGCCCAAGTTGGGAATGGATTGAGGTAAGATCCACAAGAAAGAAAAAGAATATATAGTCCAAATGTAGGCTGTCAAGGTTCCTTCCCCACTCTGAACTCTAGGGTACAGATGTGCGGACCTGCATGAAAGACCCCCTAAGCTTATTACCAGCTTAGGTTACCAACTTCCCCAAGTATTACCAACTTCCCCAAGGTACAAACTTTGCCTTGTTCTTGAACAGTATGCTGCCACCACCAAGCGTCTTATCCAAAGACCAGGGGAAGAGCCCACTTGGAGACGTCTTCCCCCAAAATATCCCCCCAAACCCTACACCCCCTTTCCTGGGGAAGGCTTGATAAGAATCCTCACCAATTTGTACAGGTGAACACAGATTCTAATCCCTAGGTGCATCTCCTTCTGGGGATGTGTGTTCCCATCAGGATGTGTGTTCCCACTATCAGAATAGCTAACTCTAGGTTATACTTCCTCCCCTTTATGTCATCTTCCCTCCTGATTATCAACTACAGCTGGAAGATCTTTGTATCAGGCTTGATGTTTTTGGCTGTGGCGACTGGACTGATTTAAGTCTCAGTTACCAGGATTAGACCATTAACCCCTTTCTGTCGAGATCCAGCATGGGGTTTGTGTATCCACCACAAAGAGTATATAACCTTGTTCCAATTCAATATTTTATCCCACTCTGATCACAGAGTTCATTATTTCTGTTTCATAGTATTTATGCCTCAGAGTGGAACATACACTTTCAAAGTGCACACTGCAGAAAGCACAACAGAGAAGCGGTTTTAGCCAGCACTAATTTCTCTTGTTAGTTCTTGAAATGGCTGGAATATATAAATTCCCAATTCCTCCATTGCAAAGGGGTCAGTGATGAGACGTTCAGGTATTCTGTGCAGACAACGCTCAAAGAAGTTTATTGTGAGGACTGGATGGCGTAGGGGAATTGTTACTGGGCTATAGCATCTTTCGCATGTAGATTGGTGGTTCAAAGTCTGCCCAGGTCTGGAGTGACTGAAAGTTGCTATCGTCGGATCGCTGTTAGGTGTCATAGCACTAGCTGAGATAAATTTGGCGGTCTTAGTCAAGCTCCTAGTGCTCAGATCATAAGAAACACCACAATTGGCCCCCTTATTGAGCATCTCTGAAGTCCAAGGACTGAACGAGCATGCAAGTGAATTACCCTCTCATCTCTACAGTGGTCTCTTCAGCGTGAGACATGTTGATGGGGCAGTTTGAGGAAACATGCCTTTCCCATGCTGTCCCTATTCTGTGGATAAACTGAGGATTTTGATCACTGGATCTGTCAAATCAGCAATTTCCACAAGCACCAAATTCACACCAACATGGAAAGTTTGTTCATTTTCTGTTAGATATTTCATCGTATAAAATGCTGGGTTCCATCTGGTAATTACATACTGGTTAAATGGTAGGTCTAGTTCTTTATGGATGTTATTAATATTATCTTACTACTAATATTGCAACTGCTCTGCTCAGCTCCTAATCAACTGGGAACCAACCTAAATTCCATTCCTGCGCTGCCCAGCAGATGAGAAGGAGCTGCTGAAACCAACAAGATGGTAAATGGTAGAGTATGGGAAGCTGCCCAATGAGTATCACTCAAGCTGAGCCAAGGACACAGATGAGTACTCCAGTGCCCCCATATGGTGGCGGGTTTCCTTATTGTTCCTTGGGAAAGAGTGAAATCTGGTGGTTAGAGTAGAGGAAGGATCTGTTCTAGTCCCAGCTCCACCATTGACTAACTACTTGACCTTGGGCAAGTGAATTAACTTCTTTGTTCTGTTTCAGAATAGCAGCTGTGTTAGTCTGTATCCGCAAAAAGAAAAGGAGTACTTGTGGCATCTTAGAGACTAACCAATTTATTTGAGCATAAGCTTTCATGAGCTTTCATGAGCTACAGCTCACTTCTTTGTTCTGTAGTTTCCCTGTCTGTTAAACAAGAAAAATATTATCTCCCTGGCTTCCAGGCATGTTGTCAGGGTTATTTAAGTAATGTTTGTAAAGCACCTTGAGATGTGTGGCTGGAAGGCACTAGGAAGTGTGAAGGGCTATTATACAGTTAAGTAGCTGAAAGCCCATGCTGTTGCACGGAGTGATGTTTGAGGCTATTGTGTATGGGGGTTGTGTTGTTGTGTGAGTGGTTGGACTGAGGGGTGGATGCTGGGAGATTTGTGAGGGTGGCAGTGGGGTGTACCGGTGTGGCAGTTGGGCCTAATCCACCATCTGTGCAGTCTCCTTCATACAGTTGTGAGCTCTCAGAAAACAGAATATTTATTAGGAACTGACAATGTAACTGTGATCTAAGCGGTTGTCCTATTTGCACGGTCAGCCGCTAAAATAAGGGAAAGGCAAGTGGCACGGTGATTATACGTGGTTTAATTAGTTTTATGTTCTTTTTCATCTGTATTTACATGTATTTTGGTAGTTTAATTTTTTTGATTTAGTTTTAAGTTTTATTGTAATATATTTTGTTTTTGGCACTTTGGCCTATGGCTAAGTTACTATTTATAAACTTGCCAGGATGGTGGTTGAGGCATACTTTGAAGCAGGACTCAGACCTGGAGTGGGAAGAACAGGTTGGAACGGCATTCCATCGCCTTTCCCAGCTGAAGTGTGCATTGGTGCCCCATGGCCTTCCGTGATGGCTCTGAAACTGTCAACAAAGAAAAGGAGAGGAGAACTATGAGCCAGCACCACAATCTCACCCTCTCTCTGATTGGTCCACAGACTTGAGTGCATGGGCTGGACAGGCAGAGCTGTGGGGAGAAGGGGACATAGGGCCAGATTCACCATTGCTTTGCACCTTGTGTAGTCATTTATACCAGTGCATAGGGGATATAAAATGCTACCATTCTGATTTGGTTTACATTCATTTTGTGCTTCGTTCATGTCTGAAAGCTAATTGCTCATTAGGTGGCGCTATATGCCTAAAGTTTCAGGGAGAGTGCACTCTCTTGAGGCTCCTTTTGATCTGGGCTGGGGTTTGTAATCTCTGTAATTCCCCCTGGCCTCCCTCTCACCCTGCCCCTCTTTTTTGAGCGGGTGAACGGAGTGCTGATGAAAGCTGCTGTCTTGACAGCATTGGAGACTAAGGGCTTGTCTACGCTTACAGCGCTGCTGCAGTGCAGTTTTGTAGTGCTTAGTGAAGATGCTACCTATGCTGACGGGAGAGCTTCTCCCATAAGCACATAGGTACTCCACCTCCCCGAGAGGCGGTCGCATGGGGAGAAGCCCCCCCATTAACATAGTGCTGTCTATACTAGGAGTTCGGTCGGTATGTCTGTGTCACTTAGGGGTGAGGATTTTCCACACCCCTGAGCGACATAGCTCTACCGACATAAGTTTGTAGTGTAGACCAGGGCTGGAGTCCTCTGTTTTGCCACAGAACAGGTACAGCAAAGGCAGCAGCAGTCAAGCTTCCCCATACAGTGTCTCCAGCTCTCCCCATATAAATCAGGAGCGATAGCACTGAAGGGACTGCAGTCACACCAATGTAAAATTGTTATAAATGAGTGAAGTATCAGGCTCATATGTCCACGAACCTCAGCTGCATCAGAGCTGTGCTCAGTAATGATGAAGAAAGTGGGGGCTGGGGGGCAAAGATGTTATTGAGCCATCTTGGCACTCCCCCAAACCCTTGAGTGTGGTTGCTAGAATAACTTGGAGTAGCCTTAGACCGTCTCTCAGATTCTGTAATGGATCCCTAGAGGCTCTTAAGCCTGCTGGGGGTCTCCAGAGCACAGCACACTTCTCCCGTGCCCCCTCTTCGTCCCACCCACTATATGAAGGGAACTAAAAGGGTGTGGTATAGGATTCTCCTGCTCCTGAGGATTTCTCAGCTGACACATTAGAGCAACTTTCCAACCCCTTTGCATTGCTGGCATGGCACAAAAGGGCCAGGGGGAGGGCCAGCATATGGCCTACTGTGTGTAAATCCTTACCCGTAAGGGCCCCCTCTGTGGAGTGATAGATAATGCAGCATCTGTACCCTATGCAATACTTGGCCTCTACTGAATTGTTGCATTAGGATGCCAATCAGAGTTAATTGTGATGGTGGGTTTTGTGACATGGGCACTTGATCGCTGGCAATTGGAATGAGATCCCCAATCCATTTCATATAAGGTCCAAAACAGACAACAGATTGTACCAACTCTCAGTCACTATTGAAATGTCCTGAACTGAATTCTAATAGGACTCTGTGTTCTCTTACAATCCCCTGAGACATCTAGGCCACTGTATATTCTTTATTCCCATGGATAACTTTTTATAAAAGTTTCCAAAGCCAGATATAGCACAAGTAGGAGCTATGCAAGTTTCCCCTGCATAGTTTTGGTGATGCACCTGAATCCTTAGACTTTCATAGAACCATAGAACTGGAAGGGACCTCGAGAGGTCACCTAGTCCAGTCCCCTGCACTCAAGGCAGGACTATGTATTATCTAGACCATCCCTGACAGGTGTTTGTCCAACCTGCTCTTAAAAATCCCCAATGACGGAGATTCCACAACTTCCCTAGGCTTATTTATTCCAGTGCTTAACGACCCTGGTAGTTAGGAAGTTTTTCCTAATGTCCAACCTAAACTGCCCTTGCTGCAATTTAAGCCCATTGCTTCTTGTCCTATCCTCAGAGGTTAAGAAGAACAATTTTTCTCCCTCCTCCTTGTAACAACCTTTTATGTACTTGAAAACTGTTATCATGTCCCCTCTCAGTCTTCTCTTCTCCATACTAAACAAACCCAAACCTCATAGGTCATGGTTTCTAGACCTTTAATCATTTGTGTTGCTGTTCTCTGGACTTTCTCCAATTTGTCCACATCTTTCCTGAAATACACAGAACTGGACACAATACTCCAGTTGAGGCCTGGTCAGCACGGAGTAGGGCAGAAGAATTATTTCTCGTGTCTTGCTTACAATACTCCTGCTAATACATCCCAGAATGATGTTTGCTTTTTTTGCAACAGCATTACACTGTTGACTCATATTTAGCTTGTGATCCACTATGACCCCCAGATCCCTTTCCGCAGTACTCTTTCCTAGGCAGTCATTTCCCATTTTGTATGTGTGCAATTGATAGTTCCTTCCTAAGTGGAGTTCTTTGGATTTGTCCTTATTGAATTTCATCCTGTTTACTTCAGACCATTTCTCCAGTTTGTCCAGATCCTGTCTCAAAACAATTCCTCTTGATGCTAGCTCTGGCTCAACCATCACAAACAGATATTTATTCACTGTTTTACTAAGGCACACCTGTCCTGATTGGCAGCATCCCCTGCTATTTCTCTCCTGACACACCTCTACGTGCTGTTGTGCCAGTGCACTTCAATCCGAACTGGTAACTCAGCCATTTTCCTGCTATTTTCCTGGGTCATCAATCCAGTTTTGCCAAAACACCAGATGTCCTTGAAATCCTCTGTAACTACAATAATTATATGTTGAGAAGGAAAATGAGCCATTTTCCCCCTTGTCTAATTGATTGGGATGTCAGATATTCCTTTTTGTGCATCATACATGCTTCTTATTTAGGTAGGAAGCAGCTGGTCTAGAGGCTTAGCCAAGTTCTTTATTTTTTTTTAAACCACAAAATTTGAACTTTTTTGGTTTTATCACCATATTTTATCATGAGTTGACAAGTAGAATCCATCTCTCCGCTCTTCCCTCTGCGTCCCAACATGTCTCTGGGATACAGCTCACCGCAGCTCCTCGCCTTCAAACAAATACTGCAGCTGTCTGGGGTAGAGGGGATGAGGTGGGGGCTACGGGAAAGAGTCAGAGTTAGGACATGGGCAGGGTGGGGGAATTCTCACAGCATAAGGAACACTTTGTGCCAAATGGTGCTGTGCAACAGACTCTCATCCCAAAATTGATGTGAGTCCTTTTCCCCTCCTTTTGGTTTAACTAGAATTATGAGCTATGCTAGATACAGTAATTATAATCTGCAGAATATTATGGAGATGCTTGTTCATGTTTCGACAGTTATGGTTGCTTTTTAAAATGGGCTAAAAACAGGGTATAAATTCCTGGTTTTCTCTACATGTAAGAGGCCTTTCCATACAGTGTTAGTTAGTTTTTTGTGCCCTTTGAATGTTCTGTGTGGTTTTTGTTTGATTTATTTTCATAAAGTTTAAATTGTACATGTTTGAAATAGGGCTGTGGTTCATATTTGTCCATTGGAGTCTGACTTTTAAAAAACATTGTCTGCCTACACAAAGTTTTGCAGAGAGATGACCCTTGAGTGGATCTAATGAAATAGGAGGTTCAATAAAAATCAGGATTTAGGGTCATTTTTTGCCCTTATTTGTTATAACTGAAAGTTTGTGCACAACACAGTAACCAGTCAATTAATGTTCTCTGTTGAATGGATAAAACTTCATCACTTAAATGTAAGAAAAACTAGGAAATTAATGCACAAAAATATCATTAAACTGCTAAGGTTGCTACACATATAACATGCCTGACACAAAACCACAAAAGCAAAGAAATGGAAAGTTAAGCCACCTAACAGTACATAGCCTCTTAACTTCCACCCCCAAGCACCATTGTACCACTACCACAACTACTTTACACCACAGACCACACCCCCCAAATTTAACTCTACTAACCTAGGGATGTTAACCTTTCATCACCTCCTTTACCAAACAACTTCCTTCCAAAATAACTGATTACTACACCAAACATCCACACCTAATAGTGTTTGGAGTAGGTAGTTTGATAAGGGGAGTATGCATAAGAGAAGTTTGAGAGGAGCATTTAATAAGGCCTGGGGTTGTTACTGAATGTGGAGGGTAAAAAGAAATACTCAATAACTGCCATTCACTGAATGAGCCAGTGGTCCTGTGGAATAAATAATATGTGACCATATATTAAAGGCTGTATTATAATTCATACACACAAGAGGGCTTAATTAAGGTTGCACAGGCAACCTTAATTCTGGTGTTCCCTAACTTTGTAATGCTTGACTTTGCAACCTTGACATTCTTTTAACACAGTTTTATAGCATAATTTCCTAATTAAAAAAAAAAAACACAAAAAACAGGAATTCTGTAACAGGGAACCATACAGACCACCAGCTTGGCTTATTACCAGGGTTTGAACCTTTAGATCCACAGAAAAGATCTTCACCACTGGAACTAATGGAATAAGGGGTAGCAGCAGGAGGTGTCATCCTCTGGATGGACTAGTCACTAGAGGAGGATGAGACATACACTTTGCCAGTGGGTTTCACACTGAGACTGAGCACTTCTGGATTCAATTCCAGGTTCTGTTGGGAAGTGTTCTCCAGGAGTTATGGATCCTTTTGTCCGTAGCCTGTTTCTGTTCCTCTCTGCTCCTGTCTGCAGCACTCCAGCTCCTGCCCCCTTTCTTCTCTGCACCTATTCACTCTCCCCTGGTTCCCTCTTCTGCTCCTACCCACTTCCCATGCCCTGTTTCGAATCTCTCTCTTTATCTGCTCTTCTCTACCCTCTACCCCACAGCTCTTGCTTCCCTCCCACTCTGCTCCTATCCACCCCCCAAAACCCTGGCTCCTTCCTCCCTCCCAGTCTGCTGTAGCTCTTAACCAAACCATCCAGCCTCCAGCTCCTGCCCCATCCCCTTCTGCACCTATCCAGTTCACCCACCCTGGCTCCTGCCACCATCCCACTCTTTCCTCCCCATCCCCCCCTCTATGCCCAGGCTCCTGCCTCCCTGCCCCCACCTATGTGGCTCCTACCCACAACCTCTGGATCTCTCAACCCTTCTCCCCCTGTTCCTCACACACACCTCTCCTCTCCCATGTCTCATCTTGTTCCTCACTCCTGTGCCTTCGAGTTGGTTTGAGTCCTCCTCCTCATCCATGCAGCCTGGATGCCAACAGGAGGAGCATTGATAGCACAAGAGAGACATCCCCCCACTCCCAGTTCCTGTGGCTGGCATCAGAGCAGCTACAAGCAGCCAGGAGCATTACTTGCAAGGAAAGTCGTACTCAGCCCCTGCAATCCTGGGAAGGTGCATGCTCAGCACCGCTGGAATCTTTGGGGAATTTAGCTGCCAAACTCCAGCAAATCTCTACTGCCCACGTGAAAACTGAGATTTTTCAAAGTCATAATTGTGCCCAATTTGAGCATAGTTTCACAGAGATGGCAAAAGGCACATCCCTAACACCAGGGTGATGCCCCTACCAAATTTCAAGTTCCTTCTCCAAAGCATGGAGGTACAAGAGCTTCTCAGCGAAACAGTTGTAAGACTATTTTTAAATGGGTAAAACATCATATTTTCCTCTAGTCTCATTCTTAGAAAGAGCTGCACCACTTTAGCCTAAGCATTCCAAAAAATTTCAGCCTGAGACAGACACTCAGCATGGGAAGTTTCATCCTAAACAGTTAAAGTCTGGCAAAGTAAAAGCGATTGAAAACAGTCTTATCATAGGAAGTGTCAGGCAACCTTAATCTTAAATGGCACTAGGAGCGCCACCTGTACATATGTAGTAGCTCCCAGCAGATGAGGCCAGCGGTGGACACAGGACTTGGCTAACTAGTGTCACAGTCCTGCTGAGCCACAGTGACCAAGTGTGATGAGGTTCTGGGACCTACTCTTCAGCAGGATGGATAGTTGCAGTGAGGAAGAGATCTTTGCCTGGGAGTGGTGATGCGGTTGCCAGATTCAGAGAGAAGCGCCTAGTTATGACTGCAGTAGCATATTGGAAGTGCACAGGCGGAGCAGTGCTGAAGAGGACTGCAGTGGAGGTGAGAACTACGAATATTGCTGGATGGAGAAGGGCAGCACTGAGGAGGCTTAGTCCACATTGCTCCTAGGCATAGATAGTCTCCCTAGCTCCTGTGGATGAATAATAGCTATGCTGAAGAGACCTTGGCTCTGCGGTGGGGCTGACACAGTTGAGATGGATGGATGGATGGATGGACAAGAGAAGGGCGGAAGAAACCTTTACTCTACAGGAGGGCTGAGGATGACAGATGAGCAGAAGCAACTCTGAAGACCGTTGTGTTGCAATGGGGCTGGGAAGGGCTGGTGGTCAGAGAGAAGCAGCCTTTGCTCCCGAGTGGCGCTGAGAATAGCTGATATGCTTGGTGCAGAGGAGCAGTGCTGAAGAGACCTTCATCCTGACCTCGTGGTGTGGCTGAGAATGACTGATATGGATGGACTCCCTTCCAGTAATGAAGAAAAACAAAACAAAAAAAAAACAGCCCCACAAGGGCCTTCTTGCAAGAAGGAAGTATTATTTAATGTGTATTGTGTTGTGAAATGAAAACACGGGGTCCTTGGCCTTCCTCCAGTTTAGTTGGCCTTTTTTCTTTTCTTTTCTTTTGGTAATTGTTCTTGTGAAGTCTTTTTTTTTTTTTTTTTTTTGGTTTGTTTTGTGTTGTGGTTTTGGAGTTGACAATGCCCGTGGTTAATTTTTCAGTGCGCTTCCTGTGTTGTGGCACAGAGAATGCCTGGTCAGTAGGCCTCACTTCCTTTTGCAGAGACAATTGCCACAGCAATAACAAGGGCAGTCGCTGCTGGGCTGACAGAGAGCACGTTACATCATCGGGATAGCAGGGGGTTCTTGTTTGGCCTTGACTCTCTGTTGCAGGACAGTGAGCTGGGGGAGTATAATAGGAATGACTCAGTATGGAACGGCCAGCACATTTCTAAGAGGTGACTCACCAGCTCCTAGGAAAAATTCCAATGAGTTTTTTTTTCAGGGAGGTAAACAAGGTCAGCCAGTGCAGCAAAATCCTGTTTACCTGAGACAGGACATATTTGCAGAGGCTATGCTGGAAATGAGAGATGTTTATGTGGATCAGGGAGATGGGAGAGGGCACTGGTAGGTACTGCCATTTAGGGACATGGCCAAACCACTGCTTGTGAGCCATATACTGCTCTTTTACAGTTAAAATGTGGCTTGTGGAGTCCCCTTATGCCCGCCCCCCATTCTCTGCCTACCAGATTGAGGGTGGGGAGGAGCCTGGGGCTTCTGCCCTGTGGTGGGATGGTGTGGCTAGGGCCTTCTGCCCTGCGGGGAGGGCGGTCTTGTGGCTCTCAAACTTCTGAAGATTATCGTATGGGGCTCGGAGGGTCAGTAAGTTTGGCCACCCCAGTAGGGCATCACTGCAGCAGTCCGTCCAAAATCATTCACCGCAGAGCCAAGATGTTGGGGGTTCAATCCCCTACAAGTTTATACCCAACTTCAGTTCTGCAGTGCATTACTGGGCATTAGAGGTGCTGTTTCCAGTGAAAACTTACACTAATGTCCCAGCCATCTGCCTATCTCTGGTGAAGTGTTGCAAGGAGGTCCCCATCCATCTGTTTCTAGTGGGACGCTACATCAAGAAAGAGGACAAGAAGCAGCGAATGGGGAGAAGATTCATGGACAGCTATTATATTAGTGACTTAATCCTCAAATTGTTCCTATATTAAGGATGCAGTTCCACGTTATGGGTGGATAATGGAGAGACTTAAATGGCTCAAGTTCCACTCTTGTAGTTTATTATTTCCCTGGACCCCTTTGATGGGACTTTTCCTCTGTGTCTCAGTGCATCCCATCTGCTATTCTCTCTGTAAGTCTATAATCTCATCTCAGCTGGTTCTGGAGGATTCTGATGTAAATAAAACTTCTTGCTGACATTGCAGTTTGGCAAGGGGTTACCATTATTCCTTTTATTCTTTTCCAGTGCTATATGGATAATTTCAGTGCCAGCTGAGCAAATTTATGTAGCCCACTGCCTCCCTGATGCCCTTTCCCCCAAGCTAATGTCCCCTGGCTTCCTGATGATGAAGCCCTGGTGGCCATATGGTTAATCAGAGTATATTGCAGACGCTGACTGAGTGTTTTTTCCTGATAACAAGACGTGTCTCTTTTTCTCTATGGTGAATATCCTGTTCTTGCCGACAGGCTGGAGCAGGAGGGGGAAGCACACGGTGACTTCACATTCCTGGAATTCCTGGGCAGCTGTCAGGGACACAACTGCTACAAAATGGCTCTGTGGGGGACAGAACGGCACATTGTAATGTAATGTAATGTTAACCAAATGCACCTGGAATGCTCATTTGCCCTTTTCCTAGATCTGTAGGATACAGATCTCTGGGTCCAGTTCTGTCTCACACTGCTGAAAGTTACCACCATTTGCTGGCTCTTTAGTGGCCTCTGTGGGAAACAAATAAGCAGTCTCAGCCCAGTTCTTAGTGAGGAGCCCATATCACCAAAATCATCACCATAATAAGTAGCACTATTTGTTAACCTCGATGGCAGTCTTAGAGAGGCCAAGGATTGAATGGGACAAAGAAAATGAGCTCTTCTCTTGTCCGTACAGGTGACTTATCCAGGACAAGATTTGAGGCACATTGGTGGGGTTAGGGGGAGTCTTGCATTTCCACTGTCCTGGCTGTACCTACCATGAAGATAAGTAAAAGACTTCTGTCTCCAGGAGTGGTTGATCTGACACACTTCGTTTGCACCAAATTCACTTAAAACAGCACTCAAATCTGCCACCTCAAAACTCTCCTGTCCCTTGCGAGGAACAACCCAGAACCCCGCCTTTAATTTTTTTCACACAAATTAGATTTTTATACCTGGTTTCATCCCTGTTCCTTCATCTGCACTCTACAGTCACCTGCCCCTAAATTCACAGTTTATATATTCCTAACTTTCCATGATGTGTCCTATGAGCCTATGGCTTTGCATGACAGTTAAAGATCCACACATTTATTTCAGACTTTGCTACGCTGCATTGCAACACAAATTCATGTGATGATGACATCCATCAAAGGGTTAAAGGCTTTTGGTTGTTGCTAAGTAACAAATTTGTCTGATGTTACAGTGTTAGATCTTGTGGTCTTGAGTTTCATTGGTTGAGAATGTCATCACACTCTATCCTGCTGGGGTAGTTGTGTGGACTGAGCACCAGAAAAAAATGAGAATACCATTTGCCTGTGTGTGTGTGGCTGAGTTTAGCTCTCATAATAAACACACTTTTTTTCCCTACTTTGTCTCTGGAGTCACAGGCCCTGATCTTCAGGTCATGCTGTGCTTCATCCAGGATATCCTAATGGAACAAAGGTGACTACATCACCTTTGTGCTCCCCAAGTCCTGGACCATTTCACTTTCCAAAGCAAGGTGGAGTAACCACAGAGCTGCTCTAACTTGCACCAGTTGGTAACAACTCCCATGGGGCTGATTCAGCAGCCAGGGTGGCTAGAGTGCAGGAATGCTCTGGCCACACCACCAATTTTATCCTCTGTGCGAAGGGCTACAAGGGTGTGGGTGAGGTATGTCTCACTGAGATTCCCCCAGGGCAGGGAAATTCTCAGCTGGCTGGTTAGGTCAATTCACAGCCCCTTTACACAGTGGAGTGGTGCACGTGAGCCAGGGCAGGGGGCCAGGATCCAGCTCTTAATTTAAAACATAGCAATTGCAGCATCTTTTGCACACCGATAAAACAGCATGATGTGAAGAGGCCAACATTGCAACCTAGCCCACCAGCCTTATGACATGATCACTTTGTCTTGCATGGTGAATGCAAGTGATTGGGATCCCTACAGTCTTGCTAAGCAGTGTACTTGGTGAAGGAGATACTGTAAAACATTTTTTTAAATGTTCTTGTTCTGCGCATTTTCCAGATCTTGGCTTTCCCCTTTCACAAACTCCTATGGTTTGGTTTCTCAATGAAGCATGCACATATCATATTCTTATCCTTTTTATAAAGAACAGGGCATAGGCTCTCTCCTTCTGAACACCAGTTGCCCATGTGTGTGTATTTGGGAGGAAAGAGATAGGGAGGAAAGCGGGGGATGCTTTTAGTCATGGGGATGCTTTTAGTCATGTGGAGAACACTGTGTTTGAGGAATTGAAAGTGTGTTGTAGCTGCAAGATTTCAGCAAACAAAATGTTCTTATTTCCTTGTTTTAAGGAATAAAGGTATCAGTACATCAGTGTTGGCTGGCCAGGAATGTCTTGATCTGAGGTTCTTGAGGGAACTTTCTCAATAGTCTTGTGATAACTGACAAGCAATGCTAAAAGCTTTGATCCGGACCCTGCCAAGTGCTGTGAATGATCCCAACTCCCATTGACTTAAGTGGGAATGGAGAAGGACACGGTTGGAGGTACCCAGCCCATCCAAACAGCAAAATAACCATGTGCCTTACCCCGATAGGAGCAGAGCCATGTACCACTTTAGGCCACGGTCAGGGATGATGCATGGTTAAGATTCATGGATTAGTAATAAACTACTGACCATGTGCACAGTGAACACAAACTATATTTTCAGCCAGTGGTGCCTTTAGCTTGTTAGTGACATGGTGAAAAGCTGTGGTTTAGATGGGGACTTAGCATTAAATCAGCACTTTTCTGTTAAACACTTTAGAGCCGGGGCAGTCAATTATTTTTTATCAAGGTCCAAATTTCTTGGTCAAGGACAAGACTCCAGAGAAAATAATAAAAACAATAATAATGATAATAAGTAAATAAAAAGATTTCAGGGTCTGTTCAAAAGCATCTGGTGGTCCGGATTTGGTCTGCGGTCTGCCTATTGACTACCCCTGCTTTAGGGTCATATTTCCAGTATATAAGCACCTTGGTAATCTAGGGTCAATGTATTTGCAAGATCAGCTCTTACCCTGTGTCCCACCAAGGTAATTAAGACCAGATGTATTGTCCCTGCTCGGTGTCCCAAGCTCCAGTCTGCATCGAGCTAGGGGAAAGTCTTCTCAGTGCTGGAGTCTTCCCTGTTTGAGTTATTTTATTCATAACTACTTAACTTTGCCTGTTTCCAAATACTCTTTCACACGCTGAGGTGGAAAGAGTGTTATGCTAGGGGAGGGTCTCCGTAGCTGAACCATCAAACCTCATTTTAAAAGATGCTATATAAATAAATATAATGATCTGGGGTTCAAGGAGGGAACTTTATCAATATGCAGCTTCTCACTGGCAGAGAATGTCCCAGTCTAGGATTCCTTTAGAATAGGGAAATATGACTCCTGCACACCATGGAGCAAAGGCCCAAAGACCAGGAATCAAGCCTGGGATTCATGGCTGGCAGCACAAAGCTCTAATTACCTGGATCACTGGAAACATCCTCCACAGGACTTCCAGACCCTACCAGGTCCTGAGAAGTGAGAGAGCAGGAGTAGAAATCTAACTGGATCACCCCCACACAACAGAACACAAACCTGTA
Source organism: Natator depressus (assembly GCF_965152275.1). Lineage (NCBI taxonomy): Eukaryota > Metazoa > Chordata > Testudines > Cheloniidae > Natator > Natator depressus. The sequence continues at coordinate 255,721,242 of NC_134234.1, forward strand.
GGGTCATTGAACTGATCTGTTTCCTTTTATGGTAAAAACATCGTCTCCTCAGTATCACAGGTTTCCGCTTTCATCTGAACTGGGATTTTTCTGAATTGCATATCCCTCTCATGCTGCTAAAATTAAATGTTAAAAGGAACATGTCACAATGCAGTGTTGCAATCCTCAGATTTACATATTTGTCTCTATAACAAATGGGTTGAGTAACAAACAATAGAGGATGGAAATAGTCTAGATAGAGATTTCCTCTTTCATTTGCACAATTGTTTCCTCGACTGGTGCATGCTAGAGCCAGATGGCAAGTATGCTTGTACCTAGGGCTGTCAAATGATTAAAAAGATTAATTGTGATTAATCACGAGATTTAAAAAATCATGATTAATCACAGTTTTAATCACACTGTTAAATAATAATAGAATACCATTTATTTAAATATTTTTGGATGTTTTCTACATTTTCAAATGCATTGATTTCAATTACAACAGAATACAAAGTATACAGTGATCATTTTATATCATTATTTTTTATTACAAATATTTGTGCTGCAAAAAAGATAAAAGAAATAGTATTTTTCAATTCACCTCATACAAGCACTGTAGTGCAATCTCTTTATTGTGAAAGTGCAACTTACAAATGTAGAATTATTTTTTTACATAACTGCACTCAAACATAAAACAGTGTAACACTGTAGAGCCTACAAGTCCACTCAGTCCTACTTCTTGTTCAGCCAATCGCCCAGACAAACAAGTTTGTTTCCATTTACGGGAGATAATGCTGCCCGCTTCTCATTTACAATGTCACCTAAAAGTCGGAACGGGCATTTGCATGGCACTGTTGTAGCCAGTGTTGCAAGGTATTTTACGTGCCAGACATGCTAAACATTTGTATGCCCCTTTATGCTTTGACTACCATTCCAGAGGACATGTTTCCTTGCTGATGATGGGTTCTGACTGATAACGATCCAAAGCAGTGCGGACTGCTGCAAGTTCATTTTCATCATCTGAGTCAGATGCCACCAACAGAAGGTTGATTTTCTTTTTTGGTGGTTCCGATTCTGTAGTTTCTAAATCAGGGTGTTGCTCTTTTAAGACTTCTGAAAGTATGTTCCACACCTCGTCCCTGTCAGATTTGGAAGGCACTTCAGATTCTTAAACCTTGGGCCGAGTGCTGTAGCTATCTTTAGAAATCTCACATTGATACCTTCTTTGTGTTTTGTCAAATCTGCAGTGAAAGTGTTCTTAAATCGAACAAAATGTGCTGGGTTGTCATCCGAGACTGCCATAACACGAAATATAAGGCAGAATGCGGGTAAAACCACAGAGCAGGAGACATACAATTCTCCCACAAGGAGTTCAGTTACAAATTTAATTAACACATTTTTTAATGAGTGTCATCAGCATGGAAGCATCTCCTCTGGAATGGATTAGCGCTGAAATCGACATCGCCGGGTCGAATTTGGGGTAGTGTGGATGCAATTTGATGGTATTGGCCTCTGGGAGCTATCCCAGAGTGCTCCATTGTGACCGCTCTGGACAGCACTTTCAACTCAAATGCACTAGCCAGGTACACAGGAAAAGTACTGGGAACTTTTGAATTTCATTTCCTGTTTGATCAGTGTGGCAAGCTCATCAGCAGAGGTGACCATGCGGAGCTCATCAGCACAGGTGACCGTGCAGTCCCAGAATTGCAAAAGAGCTCCAGCATGGACCAAACAGGAGGTACTGGATCTGATCGCTGTATGGGGAGACAAATCCGTGCTATCAGAACTCCGTTCCAAAAGACGAAATGCTAATATATTTGAAAAAATCTCCAAGGGCATGATGGACAGAGGCTATAACAGGGACCCACAGCAGTGCCGCATGAAAATTAAGGAGCTTAGGCAAGCCTACCAAAGAGGCAAATGGCCACTCCGGGTCAGAGCCCCAGACATGCCGCTTCTATGATGAGCTACATGCAATTCTAGGGGGTGCCCCTACCACTACCCCACCCCTGTCCATGGACACCTGCAAGGGGGGAGTCTCACGCAACAGGGATGAGGATTTTGGGGATGAGGAAGATGAGGAGGAGAAGGACGAGGAGGCGGAGTATAGCGCACAACAGGCAAGCAGAGAAACTGTTCTCCCCGACAGCCAGGAACTGTTTATCACCCTGGAGCCAATACCCTCCCAACTCTCCCAAGGCCAGTATAGCTACTGGAAAAGTCTGTTAACGTGTCTGGGGATGGAGTGGAAATCCTCCAGGGACATTATTAAGGGGACATTCAGAGGTGGTCGTTCCTGCTGGGCTATTTGTCTGTGGCTGAAAATAAATCGTCCCCGCTTTTAGCCACGCGGTGGGGCAGGGGGAGAGGGCGTTCACGCTGAGCTGTTCACGTTTGGCTGGCAGGAATCTTCCCTGATACTAGTCACGCGGTGGGAGGAGGGGTGAAGCGATCATCCCAGAGAATTGGTGGGGGGGGCGGGTTTAGTTGGGTTTGTGTTGCATGTTAACCCAAAAACCACAGCCCCTCCTTTTAAATGATCAACCCGACGGGTGCTTAGTATCGGAAAGGAGGGAGCTGCTGTTTGAAACCATTCCCACGTTATGAAGATTGAAGAAGCCGAAAGACTGTGGCTTACCATGGCTGTCTGCAAGCCGAATTCTTTTGCCTGGCCCTGCATGTGTGATCTCTCACACCAATCCGGCAGGCCCTCAATATAAGAGGCAAAATGCGACCTTGTACCGAAAGCACATGCGCTATGTAATGTTAACAGCTTGGTTCACCGTGAAAGAGTCTACCCATTGTTCTCTAAAGTGTGTCTTTTTAAATACTACTCTCCTTTTTTTTTCTCCCTCAGCTGCAAATGTTTCAACACTCCCCCATCATCTCCGTCCCAGAAGCTAGCACAGATAAGAAGGCGAAAAAAACACACTTGCGATGAAATATTCTCTGAGGTCATGCAGTCCTCCCGCACTGAAAGAGCTCAGCAGAATGCGTGGAGGCAAACAATGGCAGAGCCCAGCAAAACAGAAAATGAGCGCGAGGACAGGAGGGACGAGCAAGATGAGAGGTTGCGGGAGCAAGAGGAGAGGTGGCAGCAGCGTGATGAGAGGAGGCAGGATGCAATGCTGAGGCTACTGGGGGATCAAAATGAGATGCTCTGGCGTCTGGTGGAGCTGCAGGAAAGGCAGCAGGAGCACAGACCACTGCTGCAGCCCCTGTATAACCACTCACCCTCCTCACCAAGTTCCATAGGCTCCTAACCCAGACGCCCAAGAAAGCGGGCAGAGAGGGGCTCCGGGCACCCAACCACTCCACCCTAGAGTACTGCCCAAGCAACAGAAGCCTGCCATTCAATAAGTTTTGAAGTGCAGTGTGGCCTTGTCCTTCCCTCCTCCCCTCATCCACCACCCCACCCAGTGCTTCCCTCCTCCCGCACCCCTCCTGGGCTACCTTGGCAGTTATCCCCCTATTTGTGTGATGAATTAATAAAGAATGCATGATTTTGAAACAACAATGACTTTATTGTCTCTGCAAGTGGTGATCGAAGGCGGGAGGGCGGTTGGCTTACAGGGAAGTAGAGTGAACCAAGGGGGCGGGTTTTCATCAAGGAGAAACAAACAGAACTGTCACACCGTAGCCTGGCCAGTCATGAAACTGGTTTTCAAAGCTTCTCTGATGCGCACCGCACCCTGCTGTGCTCTTCTAATCGCCCTGGTGTCTGGCTTCACGTAATCAGCGGCCAGGCGATTTGCCTCAACCTCCCACCTCGCCATAAACGTCTCCCCCTTACTCTCACAGATATTGTGGAGCATACAGCAAGCAGCAATAACAATGGGAATATTGGTTTCACTGAGGTCTAACCGACTCAGTAAACTGCGCCAGCGCACTTTTAAATGTCCAAATGCAGATTCTACCACCATTCTGCACTTTCTCAGCTAATGGTTGAACAGCTCCTTACTACTGTCCAGGGTGCCTGTGTATGGCTTCATGAGCCATGGCATTAAGGGGTAAGCTGGGTCCCCAAGGATAACTGTAGGCATTTCAACATCTCCGACTGGTCTGGGAAGTAAGTCCCTTCCTGCAGCTGTTCAAACAGACCAGAGTTCCTGGAGATGCGAGCGTCATGTACCTTTCCCGGCCATCCCACATTGTTGTTGGTTAAACGTCCCTTGTGATCCACCAGTGCTTGCAGCACTTTTGAAAAGTACCCCTTGCGGTTTACGTACTGGCTGCCAAGGTGGTCCAGTCCCAAGACAGGGATATGCATTCCATCTATCGCCCCACCATAGTTAGGGAATCCCATTGCAGCAAAGCCATTCACTATGACCTGCACATTTCCCACAGTCACTACCCTTGATAGCAGCATCTCAGTGATTGCGTTTGCTACTTGGATCACAGCAGCCCCCACAGTAGATTTGCCCACTCCAAATTGATTCCCGACTGACTGATGTTGCAAGCTTCCAGAGGGCTATCGCCACTCGCTTGTGAACTGTGAGGGCTGCTCTCATCTTGGTATTCTTGCGCTTCAGGGCAGGGGAAAGCAAGTCACAAAGTTCAATGAAAGTGCCCTTACGCATGCGAAAGTTTCGCAACCACTGGGAATCATCCCATACCTGCAACACTATGCAGTCCCACTAGTCTGTGCTTGTTTCCCAGGCCCAGAATCGGCGTTTCACGGCATGAGCCTGCCCCATTGCCACTAGGATGTCCAAATTGCCGGGGCCCATACTTTGAGAGAAGTCTGTGTCCATGTCCTCATCACTCTCGTCACCGCGCTGCCGTCGCCTCCTCGTCTGCTTTTGCAGGTTCTGGTTCTGCACATACTGCAGGATAATGCGCGAGGTGTTTACAATGCTCATAACTGCCGCGGTGATCTGAGCGGGCTCCATGCTTGCTGTGGTATGGCGTCTGCAGGAGAGCAGAGTTGCAGTGGAAGTGGTGGCTGACGACAGATGCCACGAGAATAGTTATTTATAGAGAATGACGAGAGGACCTGTGAGGTGGATTCATGAGAGCAGCAGAGCAGAGTTGCAGTGGAAGCGGTGGAGGACGACGGTTAGCACTGCGCACATTTTCCGCAGAACACACGTACCCGGGAGCCCATGACAGACAACATGGAGAAATTCACTATTGAGACAACAGCAGCAAAGCGGAGTTGCAGCAGAAGCGGTGGATGATGATGGTTAGCAGTCCTACTGCACCATCTGCTGAAAGCAGTATGGCATCCGCATGGAAAAAAGGCACGAAACAATTGTCTGCCATTGCTTTCACGGAGAGAGGGGCAACTGATGACGTACCCAAAACCACCCGCAACAACGTTTTTGCCCCATCAGGCATTGGGAGCTTAACCCTGAATTCCAGTGGGCAGCAGAGACTGCGGGAACTGTGGGATAGCTACCCACAGTGCACCGTTCCGTAAGTCGATGCTCACCATGGTACTGAGGACGCACTCCGCCAACTTAATGCGCTTAGTGTGGACATACGCATTCAACTGTATAAAATTGATTTCTAAAAATCGACTTCTATAGTATTGACCTAATTTTGCAGTGTAGACGTACCCTCAGAGAGACATGTCCTAGGTCACACAGGCTGTGAGGGACATATGCAATTTCTGACTGCATGGACAGTCTAGCAGTACCTGACATTTTTCAATATATTTATACACTGTCTTCTGATTGTGAGGCTTTAGGGGTGGAGGTTCATTTGAGATTATGCCTTCAACAACACTACTTTAGCATCCCCCTATTACCCTGGACCTGTCATCTACATAATCATCCACTCCGTCTCATAAAATGACTGTATCTCAAACCAGTGGGTGGGATTTTACTACAGCCTTTCCCTCTTACCTTTGGAAACGTAGGTTCAGCTTCTGATTAGAGTCTATATAGAATGATTTCCTTAGGTCTCATTCAAATCCCTGTCTCTGCACGTCACAAAATCATCACCCATGATTGCTGTCTCCTTCATGTTAAACGTGATTGGCTGTCCCTGCCCAGCACAGACCCAGGATTGGCCTGTGATGAGGGGCTTGCAGATCAAGTTTGCAGTGTGTTGGATTTGCTCTTGGGAGATACTAGGACATGAACTGGATGGCTTGCTGCAGATAAAGACTGAGGTGGATTGGTCTAACAGTGGGTAAGAGTGGAAGACTGGAATAGCTTATTTCCTCCAGCTGTTTATACTGAGTTGGTAAGATAGCAAATCTTCAGAGATTGTACCAAGCACGTTAATAACTGGGCCAGTGTCCTATTGTCTTCTCTCTGCGTGCTCCCACTTCCCCTACAGATGCTCACACACTTACAGATTTTTTTAAATCTACATTCATAAATAGATCTGCTTTCTAGCATGCACGTAATCACATATTTTAAGGCAAATCCTTTTCTGAGGAAAGGGGGCACATGCCATGTGCTCCTCCTCTGATAGAAAGTGTTTGTTTAGCACAGACCTCTTCAGGAAGTATTTCCTTGCTGAAAACATTTGTAGTGTACTTACAATAAAGTATTTCTTCTTCTCTTAGATTTTGAATGTGATGTTAGTGGAGGGACTGCAGATCAGAACTGAACTACTGTACTGGGATAGAGTTGAGAGGAGGAAGGACCAGGAATAGCAACAGGTGTGGCAGGTCAAGAATGAGGTACATGGACATACCTTTCTGAGTGTATATTCTTGGAGAACCCTCCAGGATTGTCCTGGAGTCTCCAGGAATTAAAGATTCATCTTTAACTAAAGATTATGTCATGTGATGAAACCTCCAGGAATAAGTCCAACCAAAACTGGCAACCCTACTTGGAGGGGGAAGCTTGCCTGGTACCCACTTGCACTATAACTGTCTCTAGGGTGACCAGATGTCCTGATTTTGTAGGGACAGTCCCGATTTTTGGGTCTTTTTCTTATATAGTCTCCTATTACCCCCCAACCTCGTCCCGATTTTTCACACTTGCTGTCTGGTCACCCTGACTGTCTCCAATGTGTCCTTCACTGTCACAAGCTTTGAATTTATGTACGAAAACTAAATAAATAGACAAAATAATATGCTGCATCCCACCCAATGGAATTATCCATGGAAAGGGGAAAATACTTATCAGGGGAAAAGTGTAGATCCTGTTCAACTGCTCCCTTCTATTTCATCGAATACAATTGAAGGCAGCTTAACTGAGAAAATGCTTTGTTTGATTACTGGGCAACTCATCCCAGCCCTTGCGGAGCCAGGAGAGAAACATTCTTTGCCAAAACCAAATGGGGAGAATTATTTCTAATTTCGGCATCAGTCCACGATTTACCTGTAACGTGCCCCCCTGTGAAAAGGACTGGCTAATTAAGTTTGCAGTATGGTCAGACAGCTACAGCACCCAGAAGCAGGGGAAGAAGCTCATCTGGATTCCTGTGCTCCTTGAAATGGACTGGGGTGCAGCCCCTGAATGGAGAAGAATCAAACTGGATTTTTATTCCCCTCGGGAATGGACTCAGGGTGCAGCTCCCATAAGGGGAAGACTGCAGAGGATTTTTCTGCCCATTAGCATACACTCTAGAACAGTGGTCCCCAAACTGTGGGATGTGGAGGAACATTTTTGGGGGACATGGCGGGGCCCAGGCCAGGCCCCATAGCGGGGCGGGAAGGGAGCACCACCCAGCCCTGTTCTGTCCCCAGCTCTGCTTCTGCCCTTCCCGCAGATTCAACTCAGGCCTGGCCTTGGCCCCCAGCTCTGCTCCTGGCTGCAGTGCCAGCCACAGCCCTGGCTGTGGCTCCGTGTTGGCCATGCCCGAGCCGCAGCTCCAGCCTCAGCTGTTGCCCCGCTGGTGGCCCTGCTCCTGGCTCCGGCTCCTGACCGCAGCTGCGGCCCCGCTCTCTGCCCCAACTGCAGCTCCAGCCGCAGCTCCCAACCGCAATTCTGGGGAGGTGTCCAGATAGATTCCATTATGGGTAAGTGGGGGTGCGATGGAAAAAGTTTGACGGCCACTGCTCTAGAATAACTTTCCCCACTCTGAGTCTATTGCCCCTGTCCTCTGCATTTGAAAGGAAGAGTTTGTTGGCAGCAGGTATAGCATTGCCAGGGTAGTCATTGCTATCGAGAGGCATGCTCCTAATTTGTAGCTTTCACCAGCGCTGCCTCAGACTTTCCAGTGCAGGGTCTGCTTAGATTGAAATGTTTTGTCCGTGGCCATCAGGTTTATGGGACACCTGGGATTCCCCCCTCTTCCTATTCTCCCGCTCATAGCACAGCTTTTTGTTTTCCTTCTTGATTAGCGGAAAAATTCCTGAATCTGTCACGGGGAAGGAAGGTCTTTTCGCTCTCTCTTTCTCTTGCCTCAATCAATTAGTGAAACACAAACACATTCCATTGCAACCATGAAACACTTTTTCCACTTAAATAATACCTCCGCAGCCTTTAAAGGGGCAGCACACTTTTCCACCTCTCCTTCTCCACACCTCCCCACCCCCAAAAAGAAATCTGTCCAGAATTACTTCTCAGCTGGAGTGAGTACTGAGAATGGAAGTGTGCATAGGCGCATGTACCCTGTTCACTCTTGCCCCAGGCAGCCTCAGGAGAAGGAGAACAGGTACATTGGTGATACGCAATTCCATTACCAGGGACATTGCACTTTTTGGCGTTACTGTTGGCTTTCATCTAGGGTGACCAGATAGCAAGTGTGAAAAATGGGAACAAGGGATAGGGAGTAATAGGTACCTCTATAAGACAAAGCCCTGAATATCTGGACTGTCCCTATAAAATGGGGACATCTGGTCACCCTATTTTCATCACACACTACATTTTCGCTTTTATTAACATTTGCACACTTTGCGTAGTGGCAGCTGAGCTGCCTGTATTTGTTCTGAATAAAGAATTTTTAGTGAAGTATGGTGGTTGTACATTACACCAGCGTGTGAGCACTTGGGAAAAAAGGAGGGAGCAGGAAGTTTTATCCAAAACTTTTAATCAAGTCTCATAAATTCTCAGAAAATTACATAAAAGCAATAGCAAATAAACACACACACGCACACAAAATACAAGACTACACAACATCACATTCCCCTATCATAGTATCTCATTTCCCCACCCATCTCCTCATGTGATGCAAGGATATGGGCACACAGTGTTTCCTTGGTCTCTTGGACCCAGCCCCAGTGATCAGAGATGCCATTTCTCATTGCCTGTATGGGCCTGTATCTTAGCAGTGTCTTGAACCCACTCCGCGGGAAAGCTGTCCCCCTTATCTCTGTATATGTTGTGTAGTATGCAGCACATCCTAATGACACAAGTGGCGTTGGGCACACTGGCATCCAAACAAGTTTGGAGGCAGTACTGTCTTGGCCTCAGTAAGCCAAATGCACATTCTACCACCTTCCTGGAACTGCTCAGTGTGTAATAAAGCTGCTTTCTACCAGGTGCTCTGATGTTTGGGCAGGGCTTCATGAGCCAGGGCAATGGAGGATAGATAGGCTGGGTTCCCTAAAATATCAGTGGGCACAGAACCCCCTTGATATCCATATTACTGGGAGGGAATAAAATCCCTTCTTGTCCAAACGGTTAAACACTAGATCTCCTGAGCACCCTGACCTCATGCACCCTGCCAATGCATCCAACATAGGTGATCAACATTGGTGATCACAAACCTCCCTTTATGGTCGGCCCAGGCCTGAGTAAGGAGCTGGCAGTATCCATTCTGGTTGGCGTGTTCACGTGCACTTTGTGGCAGGCAAACAGTGGGCACATGTCTGTGCTGTTGATGGCCCCAGCACAGTTCTAGAACCCCATTCTCTCAAAGTCAGCTTATGATTTGGGGACATTCGCAATGTCAACCACCTCTCCGTAAACCACAGCAATAATTGCCTCACACACCTCCACCACCACAGCACCAACAGTTGACTTGCCAGCATCAGAGTGGTTAGCCACCAACTTATCACTGGCCACCTATAGCCAGCTCACAGATGGAAATAGCAACCCACTTCTAGTTATTATGAAGCCCTGCCTTGAGTGCAGGGGACTGGCCTAGATGACCTCTCAAGGCTCCTTCCAGTCCTATGCGTCTATGATTCTGGACTAGTATGGCCTCCCTCATCTGCATGTCCTGGCACTGGAGGGTATGGGCAAGCTCTTCACACAGGTCTATGAAGGTCTGCTTCCTGATGTGAAAGTTCTGGAGCCAATGTTGGTAATCCCAGGTCTTCGGGAGGATGGAATCCCACCTCACTGTGCTTGTGGTCCTGCTCTAGTCTCTTCCAGTCAGCACAGGAAGAATTCACAGCGAACCACAGGAATCCACAATCTACATCAGCTATCTCCACTCTGCCATGTTAGCATGCAGCCTGTCTGATCTCCTCACCAGGACCCATTGCCACTGCCTGAGGGCCACGAGCTGCTGCCACAATGCCCTCCACTGAGTCTCATGCCCTCCGTCTGCATTCTGCTGCATTAACAGTGCCAAAATCAGGAACAGGTAATCGTCCTGAGCTAGAGCCATGCCTTGGCATCATCTGGAATGGACAGAAGTGAGGAGCATGCAGAGTCATAAGTGTTTTAGTTTACTGAGTTGATGGGCTACAAACATTCTGCACAGAGGCCTGGGGCAGGATAAGCAAGTTCTCTTGCAACATACCACGAAACAATTCCTAGAGCAGCTCAGCTTACTGCGGTGCTCAGAACCATGGAATATGCCCCTTGAAATGCTAGAGCCTAACCCAGGTTCCTGTGGCACCAGTGTGGACACAACTACTTGGATGTGATTTGAGCACGGCTCAGCAATGCTTTGCAGGAGGGCTTGGCTAACCTGGATATCCAGACCTGGGTGCCTGGACCCAGGTAACCTCCTCAGCGAAGACACCCTTAAAAGGCGACTTTCATACAGGAGCAAACAACAAGAATATACATATGATCTCTATATCTCCTTGGCTGGTTATTCCCTTTGTGCCTTTTGCTGTGATTGTAGACACATGTCTGAGGAAGAGCTTTTCTTGCCAAGCACATTCCAGTTCACCACTTCCCCGCTTGATCCTGTGCCGATCTCATCATCCTGTGTTTGTGACATCACAGCTTGCAGCCGGAGGCGATAAGTGTACAGACACTAAATCAGCATTGTGATTTTGCTGCAGGATTAAAGGGGAAGAGATGCATTGTCAGAGCTGTGTGGATACATTTGCACTAGGAAATTTCAGACCTGTATTTTCAGCAGTGATGCAGTTGCGCCAGTGCTGCCAGTGATGTAAAGTGCAGTGCAAACCAGGTGCAGGCATTTTTACCACCAAGTCATCCAATCCTACTCTGCGCTGAAATCTGCACCATTGGTAGTACTAGGACAGCAGCACCACTGCTGAAAAATGGGTAAGAAGTCTCCTAGTGCAGAAAAAACCTGTGTGAGGCCCAGGCCCAGAAAAGCACAGGGTGCTGCAGCCAGTCAGGGTAGAGGTGCATTGGCAGACCTCCTCAGAGATTCAAGGACTGGAATAGCAGGGATTGCTTCAACAGGTGACTGGCAGAGCTGCATTAGACAGGCTCACCCAGGACCTCCACTGATACGCACTATCCAGCCTCTGCCCATCGCTGTTGGCCCTTCATTTTCACAAGCATTCAAAAAAATCTCAACAAACGTTTTAAAGGAAGTGTTGGCTGTCAAACCTGAAATCTACGTGCTGCCAGGTTCCCCACAACATTTGGACTTGGGCTTAATTGCTTCCAGACTGTTTCTTTAACCGAGTTTGTAATTAGAACTTTTGCGGGGGGGGGGGGGGGGGAGGGGGTCATTGTTGGTGCTGTTCTTCTGGGCACACTGTTGTTCTCCTGTGTGTGAAACAAGGCTGTGGAGTCTCTGGAGAATTTAGTTTGGTATCTGTGCTGATGGTGGAGGAAAGGGTTACTAAAGGTAACACATTTAGGCAGTGATGAGCTGCCAAAATCTTAACAACGAGTTCCCTCCTCACCCCATGAGGGGGTTGCTGCCCACCCCCGCCCCCTGGGACACCTGCCCCATCCAACCCCCCCGCGTTCCTTGATGCCCCCCCCGGACCCCTGCCCCATCCACCCTCCTCCCCTGTCCCCTGACTGCCCCCAGAACCAGGCAGGAGGGTCTGGTGGGCCACTGTAGTGGGTCCCCACCTCACCCCTAAGAGCCAGAGGGACCTGCCGGGGGGCGAGGTGGGGAGTCCCGGAGGTGCTTACCTGGGGCAGCTCCTAGGAAGCATCCGGCAGGTCCCTCTGGCTCCTAGGGGCGGGGGAGCGTAGCTGGGGGGGAGCAGGGGGAGCAGCCGCTCCCCCACTGATCACATCAAAAGTGGCGCCTTAGGCACCGACTCCGTGGGTGCTCCGGGGCTGGAACACCCATGGGGAAAATTTGGTGGGTGCAAAGCACCCACCGGCAGCTCCCCACCCCGCGCCTGGCCCCAGCTCACCTCCGCTCCTCCTCCGCTGAATGCGCTGCCCCACTCTGCTTCTCCGCCCCCTCCCCCCCGCCCCGGCTTCCCGCGAATCAGCAGTTTGGCGGGAAGCCTGGGAGGGCTGAGAAGCAGGCGGCGGCTTCGCGCTCAGGCCGAGGGTGGCAGAGGTGAGCAGGGAAGGGGAGTGGTTTCTCTGTGCTGCCCCTCCCCCCCGGGTTACTTGCTGCGGCGCGGGCGGCCCTCCTCGCGGCCCCCCGCCCCAGCTCACCTCCGCCTCCCTGGGCCTGAGCAGGAAGCCGCGGCCTGCTTCTCAGCCTGCCCCGGCTTCCAGTGCGAACAGCTGATTCGCAGGAAGCCTGGGGGGGTCGGAGAAGCAGAGCTGAGGGCCAGGAGCTGTAGAAGTCTCACTCTAGCCCTAGAGTGGGAAGGGCTAGCTGCCCAGGAGTATGCTTAAATTATATCCCTCTTTACATCCCCTGAGGTAGAGCAGTGCTGGGGAAGGGTAGAGGGAACTGGGGAGCTCCAACCTGATAAAACCCCAGGCTGCAGGCCTTGGTGAAGGCCTACAAAGGTACTGGGGCTGCAGAGGGGCAGCCCAGAGATAGGCAAAGGCAGCAGGTCCTAACCCCTTGCCAGTGATGAGTGGCCATTACACTGCAGTCCGCCCCAGTGAGCGGGGGCTAGATGATGACTGGCAGTAGCCACGGAGGCAAGGTGGGTTTAGAGGGTTGGGGGTTCCCTGGGAGGGGAGACCCAGAGTGTGGGGACACTGCCAGGGGGCAGCACCCCCAGGTAAAGGGAACTGGGGTCTGGGAGGGACACAGGGCCAGCAGCAGGCGAGATACTGGCCTGCAGAGGGTGCTCCATATGCTGGAGAAGAGCTAATTCCCAGACAACCAGCAGGAGGCGCTGTGCTGGTGAGTCATCGCCCCGCTACAATGATACTGACCTTGTTTGCAAATCCCTTTGAGATCTATGAAAAGAGCTATGTAGTATTATTACCTATTTTGAGACACAAGCCTTGGTTCATTCCCCTCTGCACCTCTCTGAGCCATTATCAGTGCTGCTGTGGTGACCTCTGGGAACACCAAAGCCTCACTCTGTGGTCCACCATCTTAAGTAAGTTCTGCAGCTGCCAATGAGAAAGGCCTGGGCTAGGCTCCAACACACCACTTGACTGTGTGTGTGTGTTACAGGTCTGTAACAATTGATGTACAAAGCCTTTTAAGTTGAGAAATGTCCAGGGCCTTGCCATGCTCACTTGGTCATGGGGAGATTACAGCAGTCAAGGGAGCGGTAGAATGTGGTCATGGGTTGTGTGAAATTAAGTGATGAACAGCTGTCTGGTTGGGGTTTGGTGTTTTTAGTTTTTTCTCATATTTTCCTCATTTTCCTTCCATCTTTCCCTTGTTCTCTTCCCCCCCACACCCTTTCACACAGAGACATGGACATATTTTCAGACAGATATAAACAGACACAGAACTCAGAAGTCATTTCTATACTAAGAGCTAGTGTCCTTGAAGCCGGATTGTGACCCCTTACCAACCCTGGAGAACACTTACAGAACTAGTTCCACTGATGTAAATGAGCCCACTCATGTGTGTAACTGATCACCAGTGTGAGTTAAGAGGACCACAATCTGGCTCTGAGATCCTGAATCAGAAAGCATCCCTACTCAGGGCAGCATGTAAGCATGTGCCTAACTCAGCGGTTCTTAAACTCTGGGTTAAGACCCCAAAGTGGGTCGGGTACCCCATTTTAATGGGGTTGCCAGGGCCAGCATTAGACTTGCTGGGGTCTGGGGCTGAAGCCAAAGCCCAAGGGACTCAGCCTGGGGCGGCAGGGCTCGGGCTCCACCCCAGCCCTGTCATGGTGAAATGAAGTTTGAGAATCTCTGTTTTTAAGTATATGTTTAAGGCCCATTTCTAAAGAGGGATAGATTTAAGCATGTAATTAAGTGTTTTTCTGAACTGGGGCCTAGGTGAGGAAACTGTTGCGGGAAGGGTGATTGGGTGTAATTAGTTGCATCCCTTGTCTTTGCAATGATTTCAGTATTGCTAACCCTGAACACTGAAAAATCATCAGATTGGCTGAAAATTCACGAGTTTTAAAAAATAATACATTTGGCAGTCTTTTTATTTGCCTTATAGGTTTTGAGCCTTTGGGGTGCACGCAGGTCAAAATGTCAAGCTTTTTTCCACAACCACAAGGGCTAGAAACAAATGAAAGATGACGATGATGATGATTGATCTGTATTCTCATGTAATCACAATCTACCAGGAGCTGAGGCTTTAAGTAAAACATCAGCTGTCATAAGACTCATGATAAAATCGTGAGAGCTGGCAACACTGGTTTTATGTGTCCATGCAGCAACTCCACCAGAGCTATTTTGGCACATCCCTATACAGCACTCCTTACAAACTTGTACCAGTAAATCCTGGGACTTTTGAATTGCCCATCGTGCCCAGCACAATTGCTGGGAGCTCATTTCTACTTTCTGGGATGGCGTTTGGAGGCCTGACTACGCCAGTGCAGCATCAGTGCTGTGGTTTCCTCTCCTCACTGGAGAGAAAACATTGTACACTACACTAGTTCAATTAGTCCTGAAGTAAAAACTTATCCAAGTTTCTGCACCCAAACATTATAATCAGTTCTAGGACAGCTGTTATGTATGGATGCCAGGCATTGAACAAGTGCTGTAATGTCAAAAGCGTTTTGAGTAATGGTTTCGTGCAGCACTTACTCATTTAGGAGTAGCTGGAGCTATAGATAAATGTTTGCTTGTTGTCACTCTTCCAGATGATTTTGTACCGGTCTGTTTGAACTGCTGTAGCAGTGGCGTGTGTGTAGAGGACAGAGAGGGAACATGTCCCATCCTGGGCTCATGGAGTGGGAACACAGCCTCCCCTTCTCCCACAAGTGGGGGTACAATCTGCATGGATCTGACCTGAATTCTGAATGCCCGATTCTTCATTGCCTTGCACGCAATTCCCGTCAACCCAAGCTACTTGAAGTCTCTCAAATTGTAAGACTAGCCTGGAGAAGTCTCATGAGAAAATGCCTGTTCTTACAGGAAGTCCAATCCCCATTTCTAGACCAAAGCACTTTGCATCAGCATCATCTCTTAGATTTCGCTAGCACTTTCCACTCTGCTAATCCCAATGTGCTGTAGAGAATGCAGGTAGGGGCCATTCACCTACCACTGAAGTAAAGCTTCCTATAGGAGGAGTGTAGCAATTGTCCTGCACCTTTAATGAACAGTGCCCGAATAAGAGATTATCTTTGGAACACTGGAATCCAGGCCCTTTATTTGGAGGTAGCCTCTGGATTGGGGACTATATAGAACATTGAGCTCTTTGGATCTGCCACCTAGGGGGTGGAAAAAGGAGCTCCCACTTGGGTCTATATACCTCTGTGTTGAATATATTGGTTGTGCTTGGCTCCCTCAACCAGAGCAGTGGTTTTCAAACTGCAGATTGCGACCCAGTACTGGGTCGCAGCAGCTCTGGTCAGCACCGCCGACTGGGCCATTAAAAGTCCCATTAGCAGTGCTGCCCAGCTAAGGCTGGCTAGTCCCTACCTGTTCTGACACTGCGCTGCACCCCGGATGCGGCCAGCAGCTGGTCCAGCTCCTAGGCAGGGGGTCATGGGGCTCTGTGTGCTGCCCCCGCCCCGAGCACCAGCTCCACACTCCCATTGGCTGGTTCCTGGTGAGAGCCAGGCAGAGCCACTTGCGTGCTTCCACCTAGGAGCTGGACCTGGCCACTTGCGGAGCACAGCAGGGTCCGCAGTGCCAGGACAGGCAGGAAGCCTGCCTTAGCACCCCCATTGGGCTGCTGACTGGGAGCCGCCTGAGGTAAGCCCGCACCCCCAACCTCCTACCCCAGCCCTGAGTCCACCCCAAATCCGGAGCCCCTTCCTGCATCCTAAACCCCTCAATCCTGGCCCCATCCCCAGCCCTGAACCCCTCCCAAACCCTTCATCCCCAGCTCCGCTGGGTCACGGGCATCAACAATTTTGTTCAACTGGGTTGCTAGAAAAAAGTTTGAAAACCACTGTACCTGAGAGCAGGTAAAGGGAACTGAGTATTAATTAGTGAGCTCAGCTCAATGAGCTGGTGGAGTTTCAGAGCTGTCAGGCCTTTTCCTGTACATGTGGGTAGACTGTAAGAAGAGGCCAGGGCCGTTAAAACAGTGATGTTCCTGTACTACATTTAGTCAGAAACCACAACAGGGAACAGGAGAGTATTTTAGGAAGGAAAGGGAAGAATAACTTCTCTAAAGTGCCAGGGAGATGGGGGGGTAGCATGGTGCAATTGTACACAAGTTGGTCCAAGAGAATTTTGAATGCTGCTTCTCCAAGACGCCGAATTACTCTTTTAGTTAGTGAAGCAATTGTTCCACATTGTTTTACTAACTAAAACAGAGCAGGGGGCTCAGGGAATAGAGAAATGGGGGGGTGATTTGCCAGTTCATAGGGACATTCCAACAGTTCTCTGTAGAACAGCCCAGATTGAGGCAGCTGTTTGTACCCACATGTGTGTTAACTGCACTGTAGCATGGGGCAGTGCTATGACACATAGGTGCCAGAATGTGCAACCCCTCCCTTACCCAGTGGAAGGGGAAACACTTTGGCCTTCTGAACCCTTATTTGAGAAGAGCTGTAGATGTCTAGACGATGACTAAGGGGGGAATATGTCAACTGTTTAGGAGTCTATGAAGAATGTAAACACCAGAGAGGAAGAGGAATTGTTTTGAGTTGCTCAAAGGAGTAGAACCTGGAATAATGGGATGAAAGTGAGCAATGGGGAAGTCTGGCTGGGCATCAGAAAACATTGCTAAAGGTGAGACCTATTAGCATGAGAAGTCCCCAGCACTTGAGTCATTGAAAACTAGACTGGACAAAGTACAGAGGAATACACACGAGGGGAAAACCCAGCCCTGGCTGGCGGCTGGGGTGGACTAGAAAAGCAAATGTGAATGTTCAGTCTCTAGTTGCTGCTTTTATAATCTCAGCTGAAGTGCAGGAGCTGGGATTCTCTGTCTGACCTCTAATCACTTTTTGCCTTTTTAGTTTTGCATACAGAAGAAACTTAACACTTTGTTGAGAGTTTGGGTGTTTGTTTGTTTTTGTATTTTTTTACAACTTTAAATACAGTACTGAGTATAAATTAATCTTACATTAAAATAAAAAAAGCAAAAAAAAAACCAAAACCTCACCAACTTTACAAACCACAGGAAGGAGATTTTGGAGCAGGAAAGCAAAGTGTCTTAAGACTTGAGAAGTTGTGGGGTGCGTAGGGGGAATGGAGCAGAGTGCAAGAGGCAGAGAAAGATGTTGGCAGCAAGTGAGGAGCTCTGGGTTTGAGGTGAGGGGAGATCTAAGCCCCTGTCTGATGAACCGCACTCCCCATCCTGCTGCATCATCATCTTTCTCCTGCTGCTAGTCTCCCCGTGGAACTTCTGCCTGCACTGAGACCTGAATTTGGTGGATGGGACCTTTACCAACAGGGCACAAATATGAGGGTGGAATTACCTCCAGCCTACTCCTTGTTTCCTCTGTCCCAATGTGTATGCTGTACTGAGTGACCATGAGAGGGGTTATTCCCCGTGGAGAGGGTACTGCATATTTTCCCCTTCTTCTGCCTCATTCTCCCATGGGAGAATGATCACAGTAAAGGAAATGGAATAAGGAGAGGCAGCTGGGAAAGTTATAGCTCTAACTTACATTGTAAGCTCTTTGGGGCAGGGACAGTTTTTGTTGTTGTTGTGTGTTTATGTTGTTTTGTTGTTGTTGTGTGCTGTGTGCACAGCACAGTGGGTCCATGACTGGGTCGTCTCCTGCAATACATATGATAAATAACAATGTCCTAATAATTGTGTGTGTACAGGTGGTCCCTATCTGAAGAATCATTCTGTCCTCTGCCACCTAGACTTCTACGGCTCTCGAAGATGTCCGTGAAGGTCAGGACACCAGTCATCAATGCTTTTTCACCACAGGGGATTGTTTCTGTTTTTAATCACTGTTGTGAAGTAGAGGTTCACTTTCTCCCCTTACCCTCACCCCAAACCCCTTCAACTGCCCAAGAAATTCCTTGGATCTATAGTGCTTTTGAAACTGAAAAGAGCTTTAATGTAAGTTAAGGAAATCCTCGTGTGTGTGTTTGAGAGAGAAAAATGGGGGAGGAAAATGGGAGAGCCAGGGACGTAGAGACGGGGAGAGCAACTGAGAGTGTGATATGAGAAACATCCATGAAAGGGTTATTCTGCTCTCAGATATTTCTGGATAATATTATCCTGCCCTCAGGATCACTGGTCAGCCAGTTACAGTTTGTTCTGATGAAGTAATGTTTCTAAGCCTATATTTCGTTGGTTGATTGTGTTGTCATTCTGTATCCTGCAGGGGAGTTGTGAGCAGGGGGAAAGAGAGTGAGGGACATTGCTCTGTGCACCCCATTTTGCACCCCACACACACTGGGTAAAGCCGTGGAAAGTTTGCTTTTCTTCTAGCCCACCTGAGCTGATGCACAAACATGCCTGCAGATTCCTCCCACCGTGGAACAAATCCATTTTAAAACCAGATATATATATATATATATATATATATATACACACACACACACATACAAGTGAATTAAACAATAACCCAAGTCCCCAGACTGGAAAGTCGAACCTCTACAGCCATGTGCAAAGACAGCATCCTTTGTCAGGGGGCCAGGAGAGGGGAGAATGATTCTGCCAGCTGTCCACTCCTTCCCACTGCCCCAAAAGTCTTCCAGTTTGCACCAGGGGTGGATGGGATAAATGCATTTTGCTTTCATTTTTTTCTGTTCCCCGAGATGTTGTACATTTTAGTGGTTTTTAAAATAATATATATACACACACACACACACAAAATCTGTCCAGACGGGACAATAAAAGTCCTTAGTGCATTTTCCATCATTGGTTTCCTCTCTTAATCTGAGGTCTGACTGCTTTAAAACATGTCCATCACAATCATTGATCTCAGCCAGGGTCCCTCACCCTCACCAAGAAGAAGAGGGGAAAGGAAGAAAATTGCTCCCATTTCCCCCCCCCTTTTTTCCCCCCTCAAAGGAAAATTGACCCATTTTTCTTTTTCCCATTTGCCGTTCTATCCTCTGCAGTAGGAAAGGCATCATCCTGTTCCAGTTGCATGTGATTTTTTCTTTTTTTTCCTAATGTTTTTTCTTTTTTTTTGGAAAACTTTAAAATGTTTTTAGTAAATGAAGAGAGGGAAATCTAGGGAGAAGGTCCGGTCATGGAAAGGGAAGCACCATTTGCCGTCCGACTCGGGCACCGAGACAGACCGACAGAGAGGAAGAGTTATCACTCTGAGGACCCCATGGGGGCAATACAGCAAATACAGTAAAACCTGCCAAGAGCGACCACTCATGGGAGTTAGCAAAAGTGGTCACTTGTAAGAGGTGGTCTCTCTTCAAAGGTTTGCACACCAGACAGTGGTTGTGTTCTGTGGCCTCTGCAAGTAGTTGCTCGTGACAGGTGGTTTCTCTTCAGAGGTGATCTCTAAGACAGGTTTTACTGTATATTAAATAAACCTAAAAGTGAAACAAACACAGACACTGAATTAGAATAAGAACCCATCTCACTCTACTATTCCCCTTCCTTCTTTGATTCTTCTATGATAATGTTTGCTTTAAAGTACCACTTTAATAGCACTAAGAAAAGGAGTACTTGTGGCACCTTAGAGACTAATAAATTTATTTGAGCTCACGAAAGCTTATGCTCAAATAAATTTGTTAGTCTCTAAGGTGCCACAAGTACTCCTTTTCTTTTTGCGAATACAGACTAACACGGCTGCTACTCTGAAACCTGTCATTAATAGCACTGGAGACACAGCCACTGAAGTCTTCTGGTTATCTCCAGGACAGACCCAGGTAAGCTTGGCACAGGAGCAAAAATAGCAGCACATCACCCTTGCATTTGGATTCTTGGGCTGGCCAGGGACCTAGAGGTGTATTTTTTTGGTTAAAATGGCAGAAGAACCCAGAGCAGACCTAGTGCTAAAGGTGGGGTTAGAAGACTCCTGGCTCCAAGTTTCTGTACTCAGACCACAGTTCTTTCACTGTCTCAAAAGGCCTAGCCTATTGAGAACCCAAGGCCTGATTCTCCTTTAACTCACACTAGCTTTACACCAGTGAAATGCCATTGGAGTCCATGGAGTTACTCCTGATTTACGTCTCTGTAAGTGAGAGAGTCAGGCCCCTAGAATTGAAAGGCTCCAGATTTAATTCCAAGACTCCAGTTCTCCTGTTGCTTTTTTTTAACCTTTGTTATGCTCTCAGACTTCCTGTTAGGGCAGCGAGACTCATCAAAGTGCTGCTCCTTTTCTGTCCTTCCACCATTTTAACCAAAAAACTAAAAAAAGCAATCCTGCAACAGAGACTACAAAATGGACATTAATTCTCCATTACCAGTGGAAACTCAATCCATGAAGGAAGATCAGAACGAGCTCCACATAATAGACAAGTAATATGGTCTCCAGTGGTTTTTTGATATAGAGAGGATGGGCTTGCTCAGCTTTAAGGGAGGTGGTAGAGTGGGGCTCAGTGGCAAAGTGGGATTAATGCATAAACCTTTCACCTCTGCAAGAATGAGTTCAAATGTGATGAATCATAAGTGGGATGAATTTGGTGAGTACCAGGCTAGTCCTGTTACTTCATTAGATCACACAATTTGGCACTATTGGGCATCTTGGCCCTACACTGGAATAACAAGAGCTGCAGAACTGAGATACCTGGGCAGGCCCAGGGCTGAAGTCGCAGCAGGTGCTGTGGGTAGCAATTGAGGTGCGTAGGCAGTGCTTGTGTGTGGGAAGGGGATTCCCCATGACTAGAAGAGCAGACTGGCTCACTTCCCAAAGTGCCCCCCCCTCCTGTGGCAGTTGTTATTACCTGCCTTGCACTCTCTCCCTGGCCAGCACCTCTATGCTGTGAGGATTTCTTTCAGCACTTTCTTATCATGGACATGCTTGAACTTCCGATGTTTTCTCTTTCGTGCTGGCAGCCGGCGCGCTCGTTGTCTCACTGAAACAGGGGCTGCAGTGATCGATGGTGACTCACCTGCCAAAACAGAGATGGGAGTGTATCATGCCATGAACAGCAGCGGAGACAGCTGGAAATACCACTCCCTCCCCACCATCTCTACAGCAAGAGAGCCGAAGACCCTCTTCTTCCTTCCCCTCCATTCTTCCTCACTTCATCTATTCTCCTCATTTCTCCACTCTCCTTTTCCTCTCTGCTCTTTCCCTCTTTCCCATTCCATACTTTCCTCTGTCTTTCTTTCCCCCTTCCCCACCTCCATTTCTCCCCATTTTTGCCCCTCTCACAAGCAACACTCTGGGCAGAATCTTCAGTCACTGGAAATCAGCAAAGCTCCATGGACTTCACCAGCACTGTGCTGATTCACAGCAGCTGAGGCTCTGGCCCTCTGTCTCATCTTGCAGCATTTCCCTCTCTTCCCCTAATACCAGCAGCCTTACCTCTGTGTTCACGTGAACCTGGCCGACCACGACCGGAGGGCCGAGAAGACAGTGCCTCACATCGACACTCCAGGTGATCCTCCAAGGGCACAATGGCTTTTTTGAAGATTGGCTTCTTCTGGATAAATTCTATCTTGTTTACCTATTGGGTGAGAATAAAAACAAACCCATCTAAAATATAAATACAGCTATAACTACCACTACATCAATATGAATACTACCTTTATTTCTCTATTGCCCTTCTTCCCAAAGGGTCCAAAAGCACTTTAAAATCCATGGATCAAATCCAGGCCTGGTACAGTTTGGTGCAACTTTCACTGATTTCAGTAGAGTAGCACATAGCCAGGCAGGTCTGATTTTGGCTTTGTACATAGAGAATCACTTCACCCACTCCTGACTTACAGCTGCTTCTTGCATGAAACATGAACAGTGCCCAGAAACATTACACAACTGGGAAAAGAAATACAGAACAATGCTGGGTCTGATAGATTTGACAGAGGAAGTTTTGGGGTAGGCAGAATGTAAATAACTGAATTGAGATACTGGAGTTAAAACCCTTACTGTTCCAAAAAGAACATGGCAGAGAGGAGAAATTCAGACCTGATGTAAACAAGCGCAACTCTGCTAACTTCAGCGAAGCCACGTCTGAATTTGTCTCATTATTTTTAATGACTAACAGTGGCAAGGGGCTCACGTCTCATGTTAAGGGCAGCACGTCTGGCAACACAGTCCTCCCAGGAACCATTCTGCAGCCCTTGCATCACTGATTCAAGGTACATGTACAATGCAGCTGAAGGGTGTAATTTCCAGCTCAAGCAGATGTACACATGCTAGCTCTGATCGAGCTAGTGCGCTAAAAAGAGCCAGAGTACGTACCGAGCATCTTGGCTGGGATGGTACTTGAGCAGCTAGCCCGAGCTGCTGCAGCCGCGCTATTATTTTTAGAGCACTAGTTCAGTCAGAGCTAGGGGCTGTACATCTACCCGCAGTGGGACTTACACTTCCCAGCGGGGGCAGTGTAGCTGTACCCTCAGAGGGAAGAGCACCTCTTACTAGATCTCCGGCAGCACATCCTACAGTCCCTACGTTTGCGCTGGTGGTTTCCCATTCAAATACTGACCAGGCCTGACCTAGTTTAGCTTATCTAACAAAACCACATTCCCTGAGGAGGTCTGCGGGCTATAAATACTATCACTGCTTTGAGTCTGGAACTGAAATCCTCCCAAACCACTGGCCCTGGCAACATCACTCAACCAGTGATCAAACCTACTGGCTGTTTATCTTTCCTTGAAAGCCCACACGCTTCAGACCACACGCTGCTCACTAGACAAACATTTCCAACCACACAATACAGAGACTTCTGTCCTCAGAGAAGCCATTTCCGGGTCACTTTTCCTGGCTGACTTTTGCCCTCTCCTTTGCTTTTTCCACAAAAACAACTCCCATTTCTCCCCCTCTCTCTTATTTCTCCCTCATTCAGAGTGGCTTTTCTGAGAAAAGAATTTCCTGATAAAGCAGACACACACACACACACACCAGCCTGCCCAGGGCCTGAGGGAATCTCTCACAGGTCAGGCAGAAGATTTGTGCGGCAGGATTATATTTTGAAATGAGCTGTCTGGGAGGAAGTGTGGAAACCACTATTAACTGAAGAGCTAGCATGATCAGAGCAAGAGGTCAGCTATCAGGTGTCTGTTTACAGCCGGGCGAGGCAGGAAGATCACAGAGGGGAAAGGAGAGGAGGAGGAGACGCTGTATCAGTTCGTGTGTTTGGGCTGAGGTGCGTTGTCACGGCAGTGATGGAGAGGCCAGCACTGTTGGCCCCTCACTTGTATGACTACAGTTGGTTTGTGTTTTTAGCGGAGGGGCCATGAGAGAAGGACGCAAAGGGGGAGGGAGAGGATAGAGGATTCTTGTGTACCTGGACATGCCGCACGTGGACCATTGTGGGGCGACACTGCATGTTGCGGTTGTTGCAGCACCCGGAGCACCGCTGCACCTCCACACACGGCGGCCACACCACGAAGTTGGCATTGGTGGAATCTACCATGCTCCGGGAGATTTCAAAGACCTCCGTCCGTGTCTTGCACTCTGCGAGTACTGCTGGCTCAGCATCTACCACTGCGTATAGAGGGACCGAAGAGAAAAATGGTGAAATAGGTCTTCACAGGCTACTCTCGGAAACCTGATGCAACCCCACTAGGTTATCGGACAAAGGCGCACACTTTCCTGGAGCGACAGATATATATTCTTTCTCCATCCTACACCCATTCAGTGCCCCTCACTGTCTCCTTCAAAGGGCCAAGCATCCTGATGGTACATAATAAATAATAACTACAGCTAACATCTCGGGCTGGAAAGGACAGGGGCTAGTCAGTGCTGCTGTGTAACGAGACAGAGTGATTGGCTGCAGAATGATGTCTCCTGCTTCCGAACACCAGCTCCTCTACTGCAGGTGCTGAACGCTTGGCCTCTGCAACACTTTCAGGCCCTGCTGGCCCCAGCTGGAGCCGGAGGATGGGACTGGGAATCAAAAAGTGCAAATAACAATTGCTAGGGCACCAGGCCTGGTCCATTATCATTCCGCTCTGTTGAATTATTTCAGCTAATTTCAATACTTAACAATTAATAGCAGTCTCTACATTTGCTTAGGTCAGTAGCACACTCAGCAGAAACAGAGTTAGTCACTGACTGACACAAGACGTGACTACAATAGCATATCTAGTGCTTGTTTTCCAGTACTGGTACAAGCTATGAAGTGAATGCTAATGCAGACAGGGCTCAGGCATTTCCAACACCAAGTCCGAAGCCCCAGCCAGAGGAGGGCATTGGGACACTGTGCTGGAAATGCCTGCCCCCTGCTGTCTGCACTAACCCTGGCACTGGGGCAGTTAACAGCAACGCTGAAAGAAGAAGACTACATTTGGTAGCATAGAGGCAGACACAGACTCCCTAACACAAACACACTTGCGTGGCTAAATGCACATATGCACAGTGAACACACTTAAACACGCACAGGCACATTCATACACTCCTGGTGGACACAGATGCAGACTATATATACCCATGTACTGTATCTGTATACCTAATCTCCCACTTACACTGAAACTCCTGCACAGAAGTTAGGTCTGAATCTGTCACTCACCTAGACTTCGTCTCCCTCGAGGCAAGTTTTGACCAGGATGGGCTCGGGTTGAGTTCAGGTCCAAATTGGAGCCATCCTCTTCTGCAAGAGAAGGACATAGCCAAAGAAGATAATGTAGAGGTTAAAAAAGTGAGGCAATGGTGTGGGCATCAAGTGACAGAGGAGGCAGCATTTGGGTGATTCATCGGTTTAGTTAATGCACTAGCATGTCCTGTCCAGAGTTTTAAGTTCAAGTCCCAGCTCAGGTCACAAGTGCAATGAGTGTGGGGAGTCTCTACATTTGTTCACCTCATCATACTGCTCCATTCACAGTAACTGGCATATCTCGTTAAAGGGAGGCCCAGGACTGGACTTGCAGAAGATACTCTAGGGCAAGAGTGAGATGCACTTTAGCAGAGCTATTTGGAATATAAGTGGCGTAGCGGAGGGAGTTGCAAGTCAAGATTCAGATGAATCAGCTGAGCTGGGGTGGAGGGCAAGGAGCAAGGCTGGATTAGCAGGAGGTGCTGCAGGTGAAACTTGAGGTGCAGTGGTAAAGTTGTGTGTTTGTCCTAGGACTGGAATAACAGAGGGTGCTACGGAGCAGGACTGAGGGGCACTGGCAGAGCTGAGTGGAGGACCCAGGACTGGAATAGCAGGGCTGTGGGAGGTCAGGATGCAGGTGCGTTAGATGAGGTGGCGGTGGGGTACTGGCGTTCTCTCTCCCAACCCACCACGCTCATTTGAGGTAATCAACTTTTTTGGCATGAGAATAGAAAAATGAGTTTAAAATAACTCTTCCCCTCTATTACTGTCAGTTAAAACTCAGGTACTGGGGGTAGTTGGAAAGGAGGGGAGGAGGACTGGTAGCAGTCAGCCCAGTTCCCAGTATCCCCATCCCACTGCTTTCCCATAGGAAGAGCTGAACAGAGAAATTCTCAAAGTCTCCATGGGTTGCTCTAGTAATTGGCCCCTCCTGAGCCCCAGACAACAGCAGTGTTCAGAGACAACTCCCATCCAGTGGCAGCTCTCTCCTTCTGTGGCCTGGTGTAGCTGCAGTGGGAGGCAAAATGGGCATCAGCCTCCAGGGAGTTATTGTATTAAAGTGAATTCAGGACCGGGACAAGGCACTGGACTGAAGATCTCTCTTTATCAGGCACAACAGCAGAGCAAGCTTCCCACACTTATCACTCCCCATAATGCACTTCACCCCTGCCCTGGAAAAGGCCACTTCTTAAGGGTGAGAGGAGCATTTGGTCTCTATTCAGTCCACAAGTTAACAAGTCATCATTGGTGGATATTGTGATGTGAACACCTGTCTGCCGGCCTGCTGTGACAGCACCAGGCTGATTTCACATAGGCCAGCGAAGAGTAATGACATGCAGTCACTAACTACTTGAGGGCAGATTGGAATCTGTAACTTGGGTATGAAAGCTTTCAGTCCCATATGTGATCCCCTGTGTCATCCAGTCTTTCCTAATCTGGGTTTAGTGTGGAACCAATGACCTGGACTTGAAAGGCTTCATAGCCCATTCCCAAACCCCTGGTCTCCCAAGAGAATCCTGTTTCATTTCTTAAGCATATGAGTGATTAGTCACTGGAACAGAAACGTATCCCGTACATAAACTATAGGACATGACAGACTGCACACATCTTCTCTGTCTCTCCCCCTCCCCCCATCTTGCGTTCTCTGGAATTTTATCAGGCCAGGGTGGGGGTTGCCTTTTGCATAAAGGTTGAGTTGATGAGAAAAAAATAGCAACACTGTTGACTTGAAACAAATCTTCTATTGAAAACCGAGGCCCCCCTTCTCCCCCCCCTTCTTCTTGATAGGCCATTGCTGCTGCTGCTGACAGGGGTGGGGACCCAGGCTTGCAAAAGGCAGTGCTTCTAATTTTGGAAGCTGCCCCATTGTGTGGCTCATGGACTCAGAAGAAGAACTGGGGGGGACCTCGTCGCCTCTTTTTAAGGAAAACAATAGCAGCCCACAGCTGGTTCTCTCCCCCCCTCCCAGACCATTTTGAAAGGGAGCGGGAATGCTTTTGAGAACGTGCCAGTGGTCCGACTGGCATAGGAAACAAAAGCAGGAAATTCTGTTCCCCCGTAGATAGTGTCTCGGCAAGGATTACAAAGCTACAAACAGACAAAACACAAGAGAGAAGGCGAGGGGGGTGGAGGGGGACGGGCGGGAGCAGAGGTTAGAATAGAATGGAATTCACTCTGAAGAGACCGTTTATAAATAAATTCCTGATCCAGCCTGGCGACCGTGACACGTGGTCCTATTCCCACATGTGCCAATCCCTCCACACTTTGCTCCCTGGGCTGCTGCTCTGTGACTTCAGTCCTGGCCAGGTGTTCCCAAGCACTGCAAACTCTGAGCTATTACCCACAGAAAATGACAAAGCAATTCCAATCCCACGACCAGTTTAGTCAGCCTGACACAATCCCACATCCTTCTTCCCTTTTCTATCATCTCATAGAAGGACCTACCTGTGAACCAGTCCACACACCTGCCTGTGCCCCTCCCTATCTATTCTACTTGGGGACCAGCTCTCTCATCCCTCCTCCCCCTGCACATATGCCCACCTTCTCCTAGATGAGTGCTATCAGTTCACCAGGCCACCTCCCAATCACCCACTAGTCTGTCTTTCTGTCTACCCATGGATCAGTCAATTCATCCACTTGTGCATCTCCTCAAAGCCCACTTCATCCATTCACCTGTGTGCCTTTGCATCAGCTCATAAGCTAGTTCACTCGCTCGCTTGTGCACCTCCTAATCTACTCACCTTCCACTCCAACCACCTCTCTGGGAATCTCCTAGTTCAGAAGCTTGCTTGGGTTTTTCTCAAGCTCCTCATTCCATGCACCAGGCTATTTAAATCTCCCCAGCACCCAGCCCTATTGTAACTGAGTTTTGCAGTATAGCTTGATAGACTGGCACCTAGAGAGTAACATGTTTTGATATTTAGAGTGAGTAAGCCTTGCCAGTGTACCTGATGGAAAAAGAAAGGTACTCCCACCATGAGATGTAAGGAAGGAAGAGGAGTGTTTGGTGTAGAGGAGATTTACCTACGGAGTCTATCTGCAGGGCACGCTGGAGGTCACTCCTGGAGTGCACCGAGCTGTCACTCATTATCTTGTAAATGTCTTCTGGGATGGGGTCCCCCTACCAGACAATAACAAAGTAGGAAACAAATGTTACACAGGTATTGAATGCCAATCCTGCACAAACAACTCTAATTATGGTGAGGAAGGGGAAGGTGGCAGTGGGAGGGAGAGGTAGGGAACCAGCCAAACGGAGAGAGAAAAGCTGCCATGAAAGTGTGGGATGGGAAATCTGAGAGAAGCGAAATGAGAGAATCTCTGCCTCTTACAAAGTGGTCTGCGGAATGAAGTCTGAGAATTGCTGAGCAATAGCATTACACGCTGAGGAGCCCTAAATACTTTGCCAACAGTCAGGGAAGTTTCATTATACAAGGATAGATTGTGTGACCTCACCAGGTGGCTGGCAGTCCTGGTGCATACAGTACTGGAGTTTTCAAAATATCAGAGAAAACCTTCCCAATATTTCCCTCTGTTATGAAACTCATTCATGATCTGTCAGATGTTCTGCAGGTTTTGTTTGTTTTTAAATCCCCGTGGCCAATTATGTGCACATTTGGGCACTGTTAAAAAAAAGAAGTGGAAAGGGAGACTGACTCCTCTTTCACAGACCAATTTGCTACTCCTGTTCGATCCAGCAGTAAAGTCACAAACTCTGCACCACGACATCACAGTTATTTCCATGGTGCTGGGCTGTGATGTCATAAACATTGGATTTCAATGTCATAAACCTTGAATGCTGACATTACAAATGCCAGGTTACAGGCCAGATTCAGAGCTGGTGTAAGTGAGTGCAATTCCATGGAGCTCAATGAAATCTCAGCCACTTACATCAACTCTGAATTGGTCCCTGGGACTGCCCTGCAGGACTACAGAGTAGAGGCATGGGAAAGCAAGTACTTATTAAAACACATTTCCAAAATAATAGGAAAAGAAACAGAGAAAAGTATTACTCAACTGTTCAGTTAGCTCTACGCTCTCTTTATTCTGGAGTACTCATGTGTGAAAAGTTGGCCTTTCAGCTGCTTGCCTAATTGGGTTGCTGTGCAGTGCATGGTAGCTGAACCCCTGCGGGCTGCCCCGTTGTAACGGAGAGGAGAATTTGACCCCATGTGTTTATGAAATGTAGGTTGTTTTACTGTTTTATGATTATTAGTAAGATGCCTGTACTCTGGGTTCTGGTGAATGCTCTCTTAGCCAGATTATTCTTTGCTCAACTGCTTTCAGGGTGTAACATTTCATTTCAGTTTAGTGCTGGGGAAAAGTGCCAGACTGATGACTCTAGAGACAATGAATCCTCTGTTTATCCACAGAGCAGGTACCACACAGGCAATGGCAATGCAAGTTTCACCCCACATGCTGTTGCCCCCTTCCCTGTTACCAATGGGCCTCAGGTCTGACCTTCAGGGACCATTTTTAGGGATGAGAAGAGAAGTGCAGTTTCCCAGCCCACTAAATCCTTGGACTCTCTACTGAGGCTGCCAATAAGGGAGCCAGCTAATGCCAGTTTTCATGGTGTTTTTTGTGATGTAGGCATCTTCCCACAAGACACACTGCAGAGAGGCCATAAACTCATGTCATTCAGGGGCACCAAACAGCTGTCACATGAGGATGACTTCTGATAATTACCAAGCTGGACCTGGGTTGGAACCAGCGTGACCATCTTTTCAAAAGGCAAAAGCAGGACACATGCAGGAGCATTGCCCCCCCTCTTTGGCCCCATCCCTGTCCATCTTCTTCCCCTGAGCTCCCACCCCCGATCCTCCTCTTCCCCCCTGAGGCCCTGACCCTTGGCCAGGCTAGGTCAGAAGCCGGAACTGGGCAGTGGTAAGAGCTGCCCAGGGAGCCTGGGCCACTGTGGTGATCCCCAGACCCTGCTGCACCTGCTCTCAGTGGGGTACAAGGGTGCCCGAGAGCAGTCTCCAGCCCATGCCCATGTCGCATGCCGCATGCCGCCCAGGGCAGGTGGAGGGTCTGGGTCTTCTCCACAGTGGCTGGGGCTCCCTGGGAAGCTCTTACCATGGCCCGACTCCGGGCTCAGGGGGAAGAGGAGGAGCAGGGGGAGGGGCCTTGTGGCGAGGGAGGGCCAAGGCCCATCTCAGCGCCCCCTCCTCCCCCACCCCACCCCACACACACACCAGGAAGAGGCTGGTGCTGCCTCCGAGCCTCGGTCAGGTGCAGAGGGAATCCAGGACAAATGCTGTCACAGAGTCATTCAACCCACAACCAAGACTTGAACTCTGCATTTCGGGACTGAAATTCGGGACAGGTGGTCACCCTAGCTGGAACCAGTGACCTAGAAGTGAAAGGCTCTGTATTCCTCCTGTATGGTACTATTTATGTATCACACACACTGGAGTTTATATTAGAAAACTGATTGTTTGTGAGTCCAAGTATTTG
Source organism: Natator depressus (assembly GCF_965152275.1). Classification (NCBI taxonomy): domain Eukaryota; kingdom Metazoa; phylum Chordata; order Testudines; family Cheloniidae; genus Natator; species Natator depressus. The sequence continues at coordinate 255,751,736 of NC_134234.1, forward strand.
TAACCTGAGATTAGAATTGATTTTTAATGTTTTCACCTGTCAAGAAATGCATCTGTGGTTGAATGTTGCACTGTACAGATGACTCTGGTCCTTCCTGATACTTAATACATGTAGGAAATTAGACTTTATTTTAAACTCTGGCACTTGCTGGGGTCAGCAGGGAGGTGCTACACAACTGCACGACTTTGGTGGAATTAGTGGGAAGAGGAGAGATGCGACCTTGCTAGCTAGGGAGGAGGAGGAGAGAAAACTGGAGGAGCATTTATGGATCAATGCTGTGCAGAGGAATTGCAAAAGCAGGCCCCCTCACTGGGGACCGGATGAAAGGAATTAGCTCCACTCCCTGATCACAGAAGAAATTTTAGGTGCCAAGTTTTTCGTGTCGGAGATGCTATCAGTTTGACTAAAGCATGTCACCACACCCAGGCTGTAGGCCTCATTATTCTCTACCTGTATCTCTGAAGCAGCTCTGGGAGTGGGGACTGCATGCCTGGGCTGTGAAGTTTCTTACTTTCTTCCCCGTCACAAAGTCAAGTCTGAGAGGGACCTATGAGAGACTATGCCCGGGTTGTGAGGCTTGTTATGCTCTCCCCACCTCTCTGAGTTGGTTCTGTGTGAGGGGAATGCTCACCTAAGCTGTCCTAGCATCCCCATGTCACAGAGCCAGGGCTGAGGAAGTTCTGTGAGTAGGAAACTTCACACGCAGGTTACAGACGGACCCTTAGAAGCTAAGAAGGGAAGGCACACAGTGCGCGAATTACTAGCAAACACATCCACCTGATCCTGTGGTCTGGCTTGGAGAAGGGTGGAATAGCAGCAGGGGGGTGGAGTCTCCCCAGGGGCCAACCAGAGCAGCCAGGGATTTTCCTGCAACTGCTGCTGCTGCAGCGGCCGGGGGGGGGGGGGGGGGGGTGGAATTAGTCTAGAGCAAGTTAATGATCTCCTTTTAACTCTGCGGTAGATCAAAGAAGTCTCTTGTCTTGATGGAGTCCTGGCTGGCTGTCAAGTGCCTGAGGCCTGGCCTTGGGCCGCTGCAAGGCCTTGGAATTCCTACCCCAGTGATTTTGTTCCTCTCTCTGCTCCCCGAGTTCCTTGCTTCCCTACGTTCTGTACTTGCATGCACAGCCGTCACGCTAGAGACATGCAGGCAGACACACACAGGCGGATGCATACACACTTCTATGATTGTTTAACATTGTCACATGATTTTGGTGCTCATGAAAGCAAGGGATGTACAGCGCTGGGCAGGTACTGGGCAAGCCAGTGGGGTCTCTTCCGTGGTGGCTTTGCCTGCCCTGTGTTGAGTCAGAACAGTGTGATCTTCATGTGCTGGTAAGTTCTAAGCACGTCTCTATTATGTGTCAGATTTTCCTCCCTACTTTCAGATGTCAGCAGCCTTGGCTGATGCAAACGAATCCATGTGCAGCTCTGCTAATGTTCTACGTCTAGCTCAGTCCTGTCCTACAGTCCCCTCTGGTATTCCAGTCTGAGACCCCCTCACAGCTCTGCCCATGCCCCTCAGTCCTGACCAGGAGCCCATATCTATTTCAGTCCTTGGCCCTCTGCTATGGCGAGATTTGAACCCCAAGATGCCAAGGGTGAAACCCAAATGCATTAACTCACTGTGACTCTCTCCCTCCCCTACACTTGTAGACATGTACACTGAGTAGGGCAATCTAGCATGGAGCCAACCCGTGTTGGGGTGGGGAGGGAAGAGGGAATGCTGCAGAGGCCAGTTCACTGCTCTGGGGTTAGAAATATGAATGCCGGGCTGTTTGGAAAAGTCAGGTTAGATTCCGGGTCCTATTCCCTGAGCCATCAGGAGCTGGGAGTGCTGAAAAGTGTTGTGATCAATCTCTGCAAGGGCAGTGAATGGAGCATGCACTGCCATTCTGCAGTGATCCCTATGGCTAGTCATGGGTTCCAACGGAGTCTAGCTTATTCCTCCTCATTTAACAGCACAGTAAATGCATGGCCCCGAGGGAGCAAAGATTGTGAAACTGAGAGGGAGGGATTGAGAAAGACCCTTGGGGCTTGGAGAAAGAAACTGAGGACACTCCCAGGGTGAGGATTCCTCCCCTCCTTTTTAGGCTGTCATTCTGCACATCCGGGTAGTGCCACATAAACGCCACACGAGAGAGGATGGAAGGGGAGACCCTCTGATTTGGGGGAGGAAAATGCAGAAAGGCGTTGAGCTCTCTGCTCTTCTCCCTGGGAAAGGGAGTAGGTTATGAAACTCCCAAGCCACCTCACTGCTGATCAGAGCAAAGGGATCACAGTGCCAGGGATGGGGTGATAGCCGCTGTGTCGTTCTACCATGGTGGGTGCATGAAGGATGAAGAGCGCAAGGTACAAAAAGAAGAAGTTTCTCTTTACCTCAAACTCAGATTGGGGATGGTGAGGGGAGACACTGTGACATTCCTCAGCGTGGAGTAAGACGGGCGAGTCCCAGCAGAGCCTGGCAAGAGACTCATTCTGACTTAACCCCAGGGGCTGTTGGTTCCTTGGTTGGGCAGATACATTTAACCCTTCCAGTGCCACGCCCAGCCATGGGTAACCTCTCAGGAATCCTTCCACCCGTCTCCCAGGGGACCAATTCTGCTCTCTCACAAGTCAGGGAAAACCCCTTCATCTCTCCCAGAATCCATTCCATGTGGGCACAGAAATATAGTTTAGGGTCTGCTCCCTAAAACATCCCATTCAATCTTTGCTAACTTGATTCCAGTGACACAGTCTCACCCGCTGTATTCTAACCATCTACTAGTACCAGTCTCACCCACCCATCCCTTGACATGAAGAGGAGGCATACAGTCCCCAGCCCCAAGCAACAGCAGCCTCTGGGCAACATAATGGAAGTATTTGCCCATCAGCACAACATGTATAAATAGTGTCGGAAATACCATAAGAGACAGAGTCATTCTCTCCCGGCCCACACATCAGCTGATGGGGAGAGATAGACCCACATCGATCACCTTGTCATTTCCACGGGCTTACCCCAGACATTTGACCCATCCTGAAATTCACTGCCATGGTTGCACCATTTCACTCCTGCAAGAGCCTCACTTGTGCAGGACAGTATAAGAGGCCTATGCCTTCACACCATGAAGATGTAAACTAGAGATGGGCCAAAACTAGGACTGTTTAACAGCCCCACCCCATTCTTTGTGAGATGGACTTCAAAATGTGCAGGCCCAGCCAATGGAAATTTACAAAAACCAAAGCCACGCTTGGTTTAGCCCATCTCTCTAAAGGTTGCAAGGCAATTATTCTGACCCACAGGGAAAATGCAAATGGGTTAGCATCCTTGCTTCCCAACTGGCAAATACCTTCCCACTTCCACACTCCCCTTGGAAGTGCTCCCAGGCCTTAAAGATGGGTGTGATTGGAGAAGTGGAGGGACCAAAAGGACTCCACCTTCCAGCTCAGATCTGTCCGAATCAGATGCAAACCCAATGTTTCTAGTGACCCTCCCCCAGACATTGTTGAGAAAGATGTGAGTTCAGGATCAAGTAGTTCCTCCCTTTATAGGCAGTGAGGAATCGTCATGCATGCTGCTCTTATAGTGCCTGCTATTAAGCAGTCAGTTAGGAGTTTCAGGAGCTTCTGCAGGTTGGTGGAGAGGGGGAGAGTGACATGTGAATGTGGGTTTGGGTAGGGAAACTCCACCAGGGTGCTGAATGGAGTCAGGGGTGTGTCCTCTCAGGCAGGCGCCATCTTCAGCCTGGTGAGGGAGGTGAGAAATGCCATCACAGTCCCTCCAAAAAAACCCTACTGCTGGGGGCCAGCATTCCTGAGTTCTGACATCACCGGACAGTGTTAAAGCAGTGCCCAAACAGTGTGTGTGTCGCCGCACACGCACGTGTCAGTGCGCATGTGCACAAATACACCTCTCACAATGCATAGAAATGGGCACATTTCTTTTTTCCCCTCCCTGCCAACATAGATGATGTTTCATGGTTAGTGTGCGAGGCGGAAGTTACTCCCCTGCTCAAACAAACACAACCACTGGGCAGCCCACAGCACCAACTGCTTCCCTTTTGTGGTCTGGGTAAGAGAAGAGAGAGCCACGAGGAGTAAAGGATACATCATACTCTGCTTTACGTCCATTGCCTCTGCTGTGCCCACACAGGACAGACCAAAATGAGGAAAAGAGAGAGAGAAGTGATGCAAAGCAGGAGGCGATGTTTTGGGGAGGAGCATTCCTGTCTCCTGCCCCTGTCCCAAGCCAGGATTCAACCCCTTTGTTTGTCATCTTCCCACTGGGTACACTTCCCACTGGGTACACTGGGTGCAGTTGCAGTTATGTGGGGGAATATTAGGGGTCTTTTGTCCCCCTCACTCCTTTGTGGAGTTAGATACTGAGAAATGACAGTGCAGAGGCCTGAGGATCAGGGAGAGTCCCTTCCCCTCAACCACATCTTCCCTGGCAGGAAAAACAGCTCCAGGGTTGGAATGGAAAAGAGAGCTTGGTTTCCATTTGGGAAAATACAAAAGCTGCCCTCATCACATGTGTTCAATGGATCAAACTTGTCACCCGATCCCAGTTCCCATGGCATGTTTTCTCCTAAGCAGTCTACATGTATGGGGTGGGTGGGGGATAGGTGAGGGGGTAATTGCATGGTGCATGTATGTGTGGGTGTATGTATGCTCCAGGAATAAGATGACATGTTTGCACTAGGGTGTCTCTATGGTGCACAGATGGGTCTCTCTAATCTAATTTAATAGAACCAGCAAGATGTGCACATGCCTTAACTTGTTGTGTCAGGTCTGAATTCACTCTGTAGGCTTCTCAGGGCAGGGTCTGTGCCTTTACTTGTTTCTGCAAAGTGCCTTGCATACTTTGGGGGAGCTCAGAAATATAACAATAATGTATATATGATGCGTGCATGTATGTATTTACATGCAGATTTGCACAGGTGTGTATTTGTATGATACATGCTTTGTTGGGGAGGGACTTGCATAGAGGACGGGGTGTTTAATGTATCCATGAATGTGTGTCTTTGCATGAGGCTGTGCGGGAAGGGGAGGCACAATTTGGAGGGCTTATTAGTTCCCAAGGCATTCTAGCACAGTGTCTTTTCAACCAAGACAGCTTAGGCAGGTCTCTACTTCCCTTAGAGCTGCCCGTTGATTCCAGTTCAGAGTTTTTGTGAGTTCAGACAGGGGAGAAAAGAACTAGTGTTTGCTCATCCCCAGCCCAAAGATGCAGCCTCTTTGTGACTTTCCAGGGAAATGGGGGTTCTCCTGACTCTAATGCTCCATTTTCACTGATAAAATATGTCTCCTTTCTTTCCCATTCCTGTCAGGCAGCGCTGTAGAGAAAGGTGTTGCTGAGTGATCTGAGCATATAACTTCTATTCTTTACTTTGACCACCTGTAGCCTTAGGTAGATCATTTAGGCCAAAAATTTCAAGCCAGGGTTCCTGAAGTTAGGCACCTAAAATCTTACATAAAATGAGGTATGGATTTCAGAGGTGTAGCACACCCACATTGATGCCTCTGGTTGTTGTGGCTGAATATCAGGCCACTTCTAGTTAAGTGTCCAAATGGGTGCTTAATTTTGAGCATCCAAGAGTCTGTCCTTTAATCATTCCATGCCTCAGTTTCCCTTCTCTAAAATGAGGAACATAAGAACGACCATACCAGGTCAGACCAAAGGTCCATCTATCCCAGTGGCTGCTGCCTGATGCTTCAGAGGAAATGAACAGAAGAGAGCAATTTATCAAGTGATCCATCCTGTTGTCCAGTCCCAGCATCTGGCAGTTAGAGGTTTAAAGACACCGAGAGCATGGAGTTGCATTCCTGATGATCTTGGCTAATAGCCATTGATGGACCTATCCTCCCTGAATTTATCTAATTCTTTTTTGAACCCAGTTATAGTTTTGGCCTTCACAGCATCCCCTGGCAATGAGTTCCACAGGTTGACTGTGCTTTGTGTGAAGTAGTACTTCCTTTTGTTTGTTTAAACCTGCTACCTATTAATTTCATTATGTGACCCCCCTGGTTCTTGCATTATGTGAAGAGGTAAATAACACTTCCTTGTTCACTTTCTCCCAACCATTCATGATTTTATAGACCTCTATCATATTCCCCCTTAGTAATCTGTTTTTTATGATGAACAGTTGAAGTCTTTTTAATCTCTCCTTATATGGAAGCTGTTCCACAACCCTAATAATTTTTGTTGCCCTTCTCTGTACTTTCCCCAATTCTAATATATCTTTTTGAGATGGGGTGACCAGAGGGGCGCACAGTATTCAAAGTGTGGACATACCAGGGATTGAAATAGGGGCATTATGATACTTTCTGTCTTATTATCTATCCCTTTCCGAATGGTTCCTAACATTGTTAGCTTTTTTGACTGCTGCTGCACATTGAGTGGATGTTTTCAGAGAACTATCCACAATGACTCCAAGATCTCTTTCTTGGGTGTTAATAGCTAATTTAGACTGCAGCATTTCTATGTATAGTTGGGATTAGGTTTTCCAATGTGCATTACTTTTTGTTGCCCAGTCACACAGTTTTGTGAGAACTCTTTGTAACACTTTGCAGTCTGTTTTGGACTTAACTATCTTAAGTAATTTTGTATCATCTGCAAATTTCACCACCTCACTGTTTACCTCTTTTTTCAGATCATTTATGAATATGTTGAACAGCACTGGTCCCAGTAAAGATCCTTGGGGAACCCCCGCTATACCTCTCTACTGTGAAAACTGACCATTTATTCCTACCCTTTGTTTCCTATCTTTTAAACCAGTTATTGATCCATGAGAGACCTTCCCCTCTTATCTGATGACTGCCTACTTTGCTTAAGAGCCTTTGGTGAGGGACCTTATCAAAGGCTTTCTGAAAGTCCAAGTACTATATCCACTGGATCACTCTTGTTCACGTTTTTTAATCCCCTCAAAGAATTCTAGTAGATTGGTGAGGCATGATTTCCCTGTTACAAAAGCCAAGTTGACTCTTCCCCAGCATATTGTGTTCATATATGCATCTGATAATTCTGTATCTTACTATAGTTTTGACCAGTTTGCCTGGACCTGAAATTAGGTTTATAGACCTGTAATTGCCAGGATCCCCTCTGGAGCCTTTTTAAAAATTGGTGAGATCTTAGATACCAGTCATCTGGTACAGAGGCCAATTTAAGGGCATGGCTACACTTGCAGATGTAGAGCGCTGTGAGTTAAACCTGCCTTCGTAGAGTGCAGTAGGGAAAGCGCTGCAGTCTGTCCACACTGACAGCGCACTGGTGTGGCCACATTTGCGGCACTTGCAGCGGTATTGGGAGCGGTGCATTATGGGCAGCTAACCCAGCACGCAAGTGACTGCAACATGCTTTTCAAATGGGGGAGGGGAAGCGTGACAGGGAGTGTGTTGTGTGTATGTGGGGGAAGAGAGAGTGCGTTTTTGGGGTGCTGAGAGTGTGTCAGCATGCTTTCTTCTCCCTTCCCCGCCTCTCTCTCACTCAGTCAAAGTAAACAGTAAATGTTTGCTTTTTCTCGGAGCTGATAAGCAGCCAGCTTCTCCCACAGGGAGCTTTCAGTGGGCATTTCCGCATTCCTGCAGCCGATTTCACAACAATGACAAGAGTGGCCACTTGACTTAAGAGGATTGTGGGACGTTTCCGGAGGTCAATCAGAGCACAGTAATGCAACACCTCGTCCACACTGGCACTGCGGCGCTCCAGCGGGGGTGCAGCAAACGTTATTCCACTCGCCAAGGTGGAGTATCAGCGGCGCTGTAGCCACGGAGTGAGAGCACTCTCCCTGCCTTGCCAGTGTGGACGGGGAGTGAGCTAGGGCGCCCAGGGCTGCTTTATTGAGCTGTAACTTGCAAGTGTAGCCAAGCCCTAAGCAGTAGGTTACTACATACCACAGTCAGTAGCTCTGCAATTTCATATTTTAGTTCCTTCAGAATTCTTGGGTGAATACCATCTGGTCTTGGTGATCTATTAGTGTTTAATTTATCAGCTTGTTCCAAAACCTCCTCTATTTACACCTCAAACTGGGGCCATTCCTCAGATTCCTACCTAAAAAAATGGCTCAGGTGTGGGAATCTCTCTCGCGTTCTCTGCAGGGAAGACTGATGCAAAGAATTCATTTAGCCGCTCTGCAATGACCTTGTCTTCTTTGAGTGTTCCTTTAGCACCTCTGTCATCTAGGGGCCCCACAGATGGTTTGGCCGGCTTCCCGCTTCTGGTGGACTTTAAAAAAAATTGCTCTTAGTTTCTGTGCCTGTGGCTAGTTACTCTTCAAATTCTTTCTTGCCGGCCTAGGGTTCCACGCTTGACTTGACAGCGTTAATGTTCCTTTCTGTTTTTCTCAGGGGGATTTGACTTTAAGTGGTGTCTTTTTGTCTCTTAACTGCCTCTGTTGTTTAGTCATGGTGGCATTGTCTTGGTCCTCTTACTGTTGTTGTTTTAAACTGCACTTACGGTACCGGACAGAGGGGCTATGAGGCTTAATTGGTTAAGGCTTGCCCAGTTCTTTAAAAAAAATGTAAAATGCTCTCTAGCTGCTAAGTATGATGATGATTACTTTCCCCCAGAGCTGTTCCGGATAAAGCTGTAGCAAGCCCGTGGAGGAGTAACCAGGAGTGTGGGGTTGATTCATCCTCATTAAAAAAATGGTGTGGTGGAAACTCCTGCAGTTGGGAGGGCGAGAAGGTGGAGAGAGTTTTGGGCCGAAATCCTGGAATGACCCTGTGCTGTTTTTTCTCGGGATGATCATCATCGTCACCCGTGGTGAGGAAGCCCTTCCTCCCTCCGCCTGGGTTTTATTTTGGTTTGGCTCTGGGGAATGAGACTGGCACGGTGAGTGACTGCAGCTGCAGAAAGGGTGGGGCCCGAAGTGCACCTGCCCCTCCCCCAAATAGGTGAGGCAAGGGGGGGGGGGCGTCCTCCGCTGGCACCGCAAGGCAGGAGCGAGCGGAGGTGGGTGAAATCTGCATGACGACTCCCAGGAGCTCGGAGAACAAAAGGAGAATTCTTTCCACCAGTTGGTGGTCAAAACAACCTGCCTTGGCTGGGTCCCAGGTCCCAGCTTTCCATCTCGGCTAGGCTCACCTCCGTGTTAACCCTCTCCTGCCTCTCTCCCGCCGCCCTTTTGCTATGTGCAGGGGGCTGTATTTTTTTCATGGCGTGCTTGTTGATCCTTGGCTGCGCCCTGCGCTCTCTGAATAACTCTGTGGCAGAGGCACGAGTCCTCCTTACTCGCGGTGCTCCTCTCGCTCCCGGACTCCAGTCTTTGCTGTTGCCAGCTCGCTGCAAGGAGGAGCAAACTCCGCCAACTTGATTTCTTCAGCCCCCCCCCCCTTTTTTTTTGTAATGACTCTCCCCTGCAGCTGTGCATTTCCAGCCAACCTGCTGCAGCTCTCCCGCCCGGCGTCCTGACCCTCTGGAGGTGCACTCTGACTCATACGGACACACGCCGCGCAGCATGCTGAGGGTCTGGCCCAATTAAGTTACACTGGTGTAAGAGATATCGCAGAGTCCCAAGAGACGGGCACAATGTGTTTGAAGAAATCTCTTGGGGTGGGGGATAAAACCAGGAAAGCAAAAGAGAGGACCTGGGTTCCTTTAAGAACCCTCCCCCCCCCCCCCCAATCTCTCTCCAGTCTGCAAATCGTTGCTATCTTCCCTTCCTCTTGGGTGTTTGTTCAGAACTGATAGGAGGATCCCTGCTGCAGCTCCCGGCCCAGAACAGCTGTAGCTGGCAACCAGGGCTAGAATTCAGCTGCAAGAACTCAGGGAGCTCCCCACTTCCACCCAGCCTGACCTCCCAGCGTGAGAGAGACGTAAGTCTTGAACGACACCGGAGCTCTTTCATTCCCTCTGACTCCACCAGCACCGTGAGATGTACCACAAGCGCCTTCTTTAACTACTGGGAGCTCTCTCATTCTGTCTAGCCCACCCCTCATTGCAACAAGTACCCCAGGCTACCTCTTGAACTGCCAGACAGGCTCATCCCTGTTTAATTCCAGCAGAACCCATCTTGAAGATCCCCATCTGGAGAGCTGAGATGCCACTGGATTACATATTTTCTCTGGGGAGTGGTGGGAGAAGGTGTTCCCCCATACAAACAGCTAGCCAGCAGGGCAAGGGCTAGCCATGGTGTGCTGCAGAAAGAGTTGCCTAAATAAGGTTGGTTTGTTTGTTTTAAAAAGCAAAACTAATAAATGCATGAGAGATTGAGAAGCTGCAACTGCTACATTTGGTTGGGATGGGGACTGCACCCCAGACATGAGTGTAGTTTGAGGGGGGCCAGGGGGCTGTTGCCCTCTCCCAAACTGCAAGCCTTGGGCAGGTGCAGAATTTGCTCCCCCTCCCCTGTGTGGCCCCATTGGCCTGACTGGAACTGCCCCCCTCTCACCCCAAATATAGAAGACAAACTACATCTGTGACTCCAGAGTCAAAACTGAATCCTTCTCCCCAACTCCCTTTTACTGTCAGTTCAGCGGCTTAAATGTTGCTTATTTGACCGTATTTATTCTCCCCTTATTCATTTTCTTGCCTTTTAAAAACTGAAATAAAGTATTATTAAAAATAACCTACAAATGTACAACCGTTCCCACAGACACAATGAAACTTGTCAAAGAAACACCTATAAGGAGTTTGTCTCGCTCTGCTCTGTATACTTTATCCTGGGTCTAAAGTTCACCAGATATTGATTGTTCTCAGTTGTCAAATAAAATGGTTCAACACTCACCTCAGTGCTGATGAGAGGCAGGTACCAGAGAGACATGAAGATCAGTCTGAAATTCATACCGACTCTGAGCCCCAAAAGTTCCAGACACATTGAAGGACAGACTTTAAAAGAAATAATAAATTCCCACGCTTAGGCAAAGAGGTGAGAGAGGCAGTCTCTGCTTACAGTTTCGCTCCAGCCTTGCCTCCTTCACAGAGTGCTCCGCACTTCTTCATTTTCCCTTCCAAGTTATTTTCTCTAGTCTCCCACAATCATGGAGTGGGGAAGAAAGGGTTAAAAAACAGACACTTTATTTTTTAAAAAGTAATTCTCGGTTACTTGTCGGACCCTTTCTCTGCCTCATCAGCCAGCAGGAATATAGGAGAGGAGTATAAATAAACTAAAAAGGCAGTCCCCCCAAAAATGTATGCATCCAAAGTCTATTTTCCCCCCTCTCCACAAGAAATCTTTCAGTATTTCCTTTTATTGGATGGTCCACCACTTATCTTTTTCCTTCTTAATTTTTGTTCTTTTTTTAAAAAAAAAAGAGTCCCCCACAAAAAGGTAAAAATGATTTGCAGTGTTTTCCAAAAAAAAAAAAACTAGAAAAAGTCTGAAACAAAGTTTTCCTAAATGTTTATACAAAATCAGAAAATAAATCTTCTTTCTTAATTTTTTTTTGTTGGGTTTTTTTTTTAATGTTTTTCTTCCTCTGGCATATTTTTTAAAAAATAAAAGTTGTTTTAAGTTGAATTATTGTCTCTTAAATTATTTTCTGGTTTCAGTGTCTTTTCTTTCAGAATGTTGCTGGTAGTTTTGCTGTATGTGAGGTCTGGTTGGTTTGGTTTGGTTTTGCAGACAGGTGAGCAAATGTCTTGGCTGGATTCTGTGTGTGTTGAGTCTTGATAAGTCTCAGCGGCGCTGCTGCTGCTGCCTCTTATGCTCTGTTGCAACAAGAAAAAAGGTAAAATCAAGTGGGAGGAGAGAGAGTAGCAGGGAGAGAGCTGGTGGGTCTTTATTTTAGTCTGCAAGAAAGAGAATAAGGTGCCACCCTTTCAGCTGTTCTTTTAAAGGAGACGAGAGAGGGGTGGAGACAGCTAGTAGCAACTCCTTTCTTGGCTGTATATCAAAGACAGAGAAAAAAATCTAATAAGGCACTGACAGTTCAGTACTCACCAAAATAAAAAAGACCCTCAATAATAAACATAATTTATATTGGTGATGTCCCTACGCTCACATAGACGTGGGGAGAGAAATTCCTTCAGGAATGAGAGAGATAAGGAGAAAGGTATTCCCAGCAGTGCAGTTGAGCTTTTTGGCCCAAGACTAAGACTGTCACAGTTGCAACTCTCAGCATTTTTCCCCCTGCCCTGCCATCCCACTTGCTCTGGAGGGAGATGTCATTTTAATATCTTCAATCTCTTTGTGTGCAGAAGAAAGCCAAAAAAATTCAAACATTGTTACAACAGAATTTGTGTTGTTCTTGGCACTAAAAGGAATTTTGCCGCATGATTATCTCCACATGTAATAAACATCCAAAGGGAAATTAAGCAAGGAGGTATTTGCTGGGGGAAGCAAAAGGGTTAGTTAACAGGTGAATTCAAGATAAAGTCATATCATGACTTCTCGTAAACTCACATGTTCTCTTCACGAACAAAATGACACACTTAACAAAACACACACACACAAATCACACGTGCTTTCTCACACATGCATGTACTCTCTCTTTCAAAGACATTACCCACCCATGCTCTCTCCTACACACAAACTGCATGCTCTTTCTCCAACGCTCTCACTCTTGACATATGCACAACCATATGCGTATTCTGTCCAAGTCACGCATTCGGAGATACTCACAGGTGCTCTCTCACACTATAAACACAATTAGACTCCCATAATCACATCCTCGTGCATCCTGACAGACACATCCACATGCTCTTCTCTCTCTCACACACAAACACACTCACACATTTGAAGCAAAGGTGCTTGCTCTTGTGATTTCTCTGGTAGAAAGAGAATTTCAGCTTCAGAGCCCAGGGCTCCCAGGACACTGTATGCAGCAGAGAGAGAGAGAGAGAGAGATCCTGATGGCACTGTGACAAAGGCAAAGACCCCAGCCATTCTCTCCTCAGCAATGGTATGAACATAGCGGCAACTATTAGAACCCCATTCGCTGAGGGAAGGGAGGCTGGTTAGGATGCTGGAGTTACTCTTCTAGAAGTGCCCTGTGATCTTTAACTTCTCCATGATCAGCAACCACAAGAGATGGGCAGAAAGGTGTCCAGTGCAATGTCTCATCTGCAGTGTGAGGCCCTGGACATCACAAGTCCTTCCAGCTTAGCTATTCATACCTAAAGGGCCTGACTTTGAGCTCATATTCTCTGGTGTAAATCAGGAATCTGTGGAGTACCTGACTGCAGAATCAGATTCACTGTATCTATGTCTCCCATAACAACACAGCAATCCCCTCTGCTCCCTACTTCCAAGAGAAATGTAACCTAATGCACAAAAGCATAATATTCACATAGAAAGGCTGGGCAAAGCTAAGTGCCCTGAGTTAGCAAGGTACGTGGGCTGCCTTCATCCTAAATTAGGAAGCAAGAGGCCAGATTCTCTGCTGGTGTAAAGTCACCGGAGCTATGCCAGTTTACACCAGCTGAGGATCCAACCCAGGGCACACAGGTGCAGGAGGAAAGGCTTGGGATGGAAAGGTGTTGAATCAGACCCAAGCCTAATTCCAGAACTGAAGCATGGGAAGGCAGTGTCTGATATACCCTCTGGCATAGTGCCACCTCTGCAATATTTCACAGAACTTAAAGGAGCTTTCTCTTAGATCTTCCAGTCCCTTTAGTCACGCTCCCCACTAACACCATTACTGTTACTGCTCCCTTCATTCTCTAGGCATGGTCCACTGACCATCCGAGCTGGGTTCACATCACATCAGTCATCACACTTATGAACATACAGGGTCAGATCCTCAGCTACTGCAAATGGGCATACCTGAACTGATTTCAGTAGAGCTACTCTGATTTACATCAGCCAAGATTATGGCCCATAGACCCCACTGGCTGTCTCTACTCAGCGAGGGAGCTGATCAGCACTTTAGGTACATCAGTTAAAGTGAGTGGGGCTAAGGACTAAGCTAGCAGGAAGTGCTGCATCTTTTCTCCGAGACATGAGACATTAGGAAATGTTGTATGACTCTAGGGTCTGCTTTTGGGGGACTGGCTTTTCTATATCCAGCTAAATTACATGTGAGGTCAGATGGAAATAAAGTTATTTATTTTGATGTGGATGATGCGAGGGAATTTTTAGAAGCTCAGCAACAGTGAAAAGCTAATCCCAATTGAATCTTTAAATGACGAGGAAGAGGATGTTTGGAAGTTGACTAATCATCCACCTGTAACCCTGGCTGAAAATAGAACTAAATAATATTCAGATTTGCTTGGATTTCAGAGGCTATTTATTTGTCTTTTCTGTTTTTAACACAGGGATAGATTTTTCTCTTGTGAAAAATCTTAAAGGTACTGGGCCAAATTCAGATTTGGGCAGATGCAACTCCACTGAGCCCAATACCAGTTCATTGGGGCTATACCTGCTTACCCCAGCTCTGAACTTGGCCAGTTCTCTGTTCTCTTTATTTCAGTGCTTTTATGAAATAGGGTTGCTGCTCACCTCATTATTTCCAGAATCGTCACCTTTCTAATGAGGCGATCACACCTTCTATAAGGACTGCTCTGAGACATTCATTGGACTTCAAAGCACTTTTGAGGTGGTGGCAATGTCATTATGTTATGTCACATCATATTGCAGTGGGATGAGGTTTGGATGCAATGGGATGATGTTGAGCCAGAGCGTCATTATATGTCATCATGACTTGATGAGGCAATGTCACAACCTAGTGATGACTGAGCAGATCCCATCAAACAAGCCACAAATATGATGGCCCTACAGGATCCCTCCACGTTCGATAGCCTGGAGTTTTAATAATGAAGTGTTTTTATTAGAAATTTCCCCCCCCCCCTTTAAACAATGAAAAATTGTGTTCATTGTGCCCCAATCATTTATTTGTTATTGGGAATTGGTTTAACATGCACATAAAAGTCCTGAAACAATGTAGATTCCCTAGCACATAAACAGCTTCTCCCCCATCACCTAAAATGTGGGCAAAAAATTCTCAGCTGGCCACAGATCACACATGCAACATGTGAGTGTTAATAACCCTTTCTGAGGATTTTGTAAGGATAGGAAACAAAATTGGGTTTCTAGTGGGAAGCAAGACACAGCCTGAATTGTGGACATGCCTCTCAGCTTCTCCATGATGAATTCTACTTAAAATTAATCAACAGAAAAAAAAATAGGAGGTCTGAAAGTCAGGGTCTAAAGTGCCTCAGTGTAGCTGAGTGGGATTTCTAGGACTGGAATAGCAGGTGATACTGCAGAGCAGGATTGAGATACATTGGCTGAGTTGTATGGGAGCCCAGAACAGGAAAACAGAGGGTGCTGCTGATGAGGATTAGGGTAGATTAGCAGCAGAGGGTGCTGCAGGGTAGTGCATTGGCAGAACTGTGGGGGGAGGGCAGACCCAAGGGTGGAAGAGCATGAGTGGTATAGGCGAGATTGAGATCCACTAGCAACGCTTGGGTGGGGTCCCCCGGGACAAAAATAGCAGGAGGTAATTTACCATTATTGCAGCCAGATAAATTCATCCCTTGTGTAACTCCATGGACTTCAGTGAAGTCACAGCTAAAGATTAATTCAGGCCACCTAAATCTTGGAGAGGGGTGACTAACATACCCCAGGGGCCAGTTCTGATTTCACATCAGTGGTACTCTGTCGGCTTCAGTGGAGTTACTCCAGGTTTACCCCAGTATAAGTATGATCAGAAAAAGGCCCCAGTTGTGTCACCTACACCACCATTTATCATTTGCCCCAGAACCTTCCATGGGAGTTGCACCCACTTCCTGAAGGTCAAACTTAGCCCTAAAGGAGTCAGAAAGGAGGCAAGGGAAAGAGGGAATGAAGGAAGGAGACAGATACGGGGTGGGGAGCATTGCTTAGAGAAAGAAAAAGCTACAGTTGTTTAGGGTTTGCATATTCTGTCTTTGTGTTGAACTGGAGAAGGATTACAGGGTCTCTGGGCTCTAATTGCTTTTCAGGTGTTAAATAAAACGCTGGCAGAACAACTACACGGCAGAGAGAGATGCCACCGGGGGAGTTAGTGTTTGGTGTGAGCTGCCAGGACCTCCCAGGGAGTCCCCACTTCTACTGTCACTCACCTGAACCAGGATTTCCTCTGCCCCTCCTGGTGGGCCAGTAAATCTCTCTCACTCTCCTTAAGGGATCCCTGGCCGTGACTGAATGAAAGAAGAGGTCGGGGAAGGGGACACCACAGGCCAGACCCATGGGACCATACACAGTTCTTGATGCAGAAGGGTTGGGAAAGGAGCTCTTACAATGGTGACTGGCACTGCTTACCCTCCCACCCTACACATGCACACCTGGGGGGGGTGGGAAATGGGCAACCTCTTCGTCCCTCAGTGGATGTGTGAATGAGAGAGAGATACAAAGAGAGGATAAGATAAAGCAGAGTGGGAGGATTGATTTATACCTCAAACCTACCTGTGTGCATGTATTTTTATGTGTGTGAGAGAGAGAGAATGCACCTCTCCCAGTATATATGTCCCCTGCTCTCCCCCCCAAGTTTAGGGCAAAGGGTAGCCATCTCCTTACTCTGGCAACATTTTACGATGTGTATGTGTCTCCTCCCAACCCCACTCCCCATCTCTTTCCTGTTTTGATGGAAGGAAAAAATGTTCAGCTTTCCTTCTTTATTTTTCCAGACTGGTGACTAGCATTGGAAAGGAATTTCTCTCCCCCCCATATAATAAATAATAATAATATATATATATGACATACATCAGAGCTCATCCTGTTGTTTTTGGATATTAATATATTGCTTTTGTTTCCTAATTGGGTGGGGTTCATTCTCCCCCCTCCCCCGGACAGCCATCCCACCCTCCGTTCCCCTTCCCCCCCCCCCACTCACCATCCTCATGTCCTTCGTCCATCCAGCAGCAGCGGCAGAGAAAAGGAAGCCTGCTGAAAAAGAACAAGGGTAAAAATAGCCCCGGCAGTTACTCAGCTCCTGAGAACATGATAACATGACTCATGATGCGAAGTAAAAATGAGGAGCGAAAAACAAAAGTGATCATCTCTTCTCTCCTCTGCCTCCTCCCCTCCCCCCTCCCCCCCCCCGGCATTATTATTTTTCATGACTAAAGAGAAAACCAAATATCAATTGTGTCCCTTTTATGCCAGTGGAGATGCCTTGCTAACAGTACTGGAGTCTGAGGGCCAAAGTCATCTATGGTGTAACTCCAGTGAAGCCACTCAAGTTACGCCTGAGATGAATGTGACCCAGAGGGTGAGTTCCTGCTCTCATTCAGATTTTACACCGACGTAACTAACTCCACTGACATCAGTTCTGGTTTATACCTGTGTGAGGGAGGTTGGAATCTGTCCCTCCAGGCCTGATCTTGTTTGCGTCCATTTCCATCTGCAGTAACTCCATTGACTCCAAAGGAGCTAGGGTCAAATCTTGATCCCATTTAAAATAACGAAAGAAGCTCCCTGTGACTTTACTGGGACCAGGACTTGGCCCTGCCTTCTGCTTTACAGCTGTGTAGCTGAGCTCAGAATGCCACCCTGAAGTCCTGTTTACCAGCTGCAGAAGTGACAGTTCTAGCTGTGCCCATGCACTGTTCCCTGCCTGTGTGGCTCAAACCCACTCTCAAGGAAACACCTCTAGCACAGAGAGGGCAGTGGGTTAATTTCCACAGCCCACTCAATGCTTGGCCCCTCTGCTGAGACTGCCAACAAGAGGCCCAGTTAGCATCAGCTGGGTTGGCGTTGGTTTTGTGCCTGTTGCCCTCTGTTCACACAGAATGCTTTACTCTGACTGAGTTTTGTACCCTCTGCTTCCTTCCCCAGCCTGAAGAAGAGCTCTGTGTAGCTTGAAAGCTTGTACCTTCTGCCAACAGAAGCATCCTGTCATAGATATTACCTCACTTTCCTTGTCTCTCTCATATCCTGGGACCAACCGGGCTACAACAATGCTGCAAACAACATAAATTCTGAACACACATAACCTGGACTGAGATCCCCAAGGGTAAAGTGTGTGATATAGCAGGATATGGCACAATGCAGGACAGAGGGGGCACTTGATATCTTGCAGGGTATGTAACGAGGAGGGAGTTTAAAAATAGACTCGGAGCTGAAATGCAGGAAAGAGAGAGCTGGTTATATTGAGAGATTGGTATATGTGTCCTACATACCTATGGGCTGATTCTCCAGTGTCTTGCACTTTGTATAATTATTTGCACCCATGCAAAGTGGGTGTAGAATGCTACCAGATCAGATTTCTCCACTCACTTGCACCAGGCAAAGTGCAAGGCATTGGAGAAGCAGGCCCACAGTGAACAGGGATCTCACCAGCATGATACTATCAGATCTTTTACCTCAGGAGCACAATAAGGGGGAAGAATGTCAATGAAATAGCAAGCTTTACACAGCAGCATATCTGGGGCTGCACTCAGTGTCCATTCCAGGGACACAGGAATCCAGCTCAGGTTCTTCCCCTCCCCGCAGGGGCTGCACCCAGAGTCCCTTCTAGGATGAATATAGTATTTTCGTTACAATTCTGTCCCACTCTTAGGAGCTGGAATAAATGGGCAGCCCCAGATTTCTCTCCCCTCCTCCCCGGCCACCTCCACTCTGGTTACTTTCACACACCATTCTGCATATGTTCCTAAATTGAATCCCTGCCTGCTCTTATCCCCTGCCCCCAGAAGATAACAATAATCCGCACCCCCACACACACACACACCCCTACAACAGATTCTGTCTGGTATGAGTCACTGTTCAAGGACAAAGTACAGAAGTGTTCCAGGTCCAAACCTCCCCCCTGCAACAGTTACCCTAATACCCTGTGACAGCATCACTAATACAAAGCCTCCCACCTATCCAACCCAGGACTCTTTGACTAACAAAACCCCCAGAAAGCACATTTGACTGGCATAATATGCCCCTTCTCCACCCCTGGTGTGCCCAGACAAAGTGGCATCTCTTAGGACAAAGCTTTTTCAATAGATTGCCTGCCCTCTGCCCTCTCTCAAACAATGAGAAATCAAGGAATATTGTCCTCAGCTGAATAAAAAGATCTAAATATAGAGTGTCTGATGTATTCTTGGTTTCCTGCCCATGACTCCCCTCCCGTCCCCTCCTCCCCCGCCTCCCTCCTCGCTCACTTTTGCTAATCTCACACATCAGTACAGAAGGTTTCAGACTGGGTGGGTGAGATCACCACAAAGACCCCATTTCCCCAGTGATGAGACAGAGGGGATTTCCAAGGTTGATTCTGTCTCCTCCTGATTCCGTGGCAGGAGGTGGGGGCAAATGTCAGGACCCACCGCTATTGGCCATCAGGAGGTACATAGCTCTGTTAGGTATGTATGGGAGAGAGAGAGCCTTTCTCTTCACTGTTCCCATTTCCTCCTCCACTCACTACTGTTCTGGTCCTGGGCCACCTCCATAGCTCTGCCAGGGTTCCTCACCCTGCGTGCAGCACTCTCTTGTACTCCAGTCCCCAGGGCCCCTACAGCTCTGCGTGCTTACCTGCAGCAACCCCTGCTATTCTAAGTCTAGCAGCCCTATACTTAGCTCCACTCACAGCACATCGGTTTTAGTTCCCCCACTCCCTCTAGTCTCCTAGAAAAGAAGTGGCTGATATGAGAAGAAAAATGCAGTATCTCAGAACAAGCGAGCAAGTGGTCGCAGAGGAACTGGGGTGGGGTACCAAGTGATTTGCTGCCCATGTTTTAACCAGAGACTCCCCCCAACATTTTCTCCTTTAGCTGGTGATAACCAGGGTGTATGTCAGTGTCTGGCGGATCTCTCCATTTGTTTTCCTATTTAAACAAAAATGCTTTCCCATAACCACCACCAAGGGGGCGCCAACACCTCTTTGCAAACAAGCTTGTCTGAAGAGCACCTGCAGGAAATGTTAATATTTGGTTCTGAAAAAATAGAGGGAGCGCATTGATAGTACATCTTGGTTTCATTTGATGCAGGGGGTGCAGGAGAATCAGCTCTATCCTTCCTAAGAGATGTTTTTGAACATACCTGATGCTTGGAGCAGTTTGGGGCATGCCAGTGCATTTGTTCTGCAGAAGTATTTGTGTAAGCTCCTGGGACAAAGTCCAGCTCTGGCAGTGGCAGCAGTATCCAGGGAGAGGGTGAGCTCTATCAGATGCAGGGCGATCTCTTCAAACTCCCCCTTTGCTTTGGCCAAATTTAACAAGAGCCCCCTCTGGCATATCACTGATTTCTGTCCCCTTCTCCAATTTCGTTTCTAGTGTGGTAAGCAGGTGGAGAATGGCTTTGAATCCAGCCAGACCCTCCTACACCTCACACTCTTTCTGTGGCTGCGTGATTTGGCAGGGGGTGTTCTTGTTTTTTCTTTTTGCCAAGAATCTGGGGGCAGGCTCTTCGGAATGTTGCTTTCGTTTGCCAAGGCTGGTGTGCCAAATGCAGCAGAGGCACTGGGGGAAAGCACTGGATCCCCACAAGGAGCAGCGGAAGAAGACGGTAGCAACTATAGTCTGAGTCACGGGGGAAAAGAACCTAATTGGGTTGTGCAGGGGGTTGGGAATGATAAATGGGATATGGGGGACTGGATGCTTAGCGGATCAGAGTGGGAACCTGGAGCCTTTTATTCCTAGGTTATGAGTTCAATTCCCATCCAAGGCTGGGAGGACTGGATGACTCAGGGAATCAGAGATAGGGAATGGAAATGTTCACCTCTGAGTCTCCAAATCTGTGCGGGGCTGCCGTAAGGCATCAGATCACTGAGTGTACGGAGGAGGGGGGAAACTAGCAATAAGGGCTACCAGAAACAAAGCCTCCTAAAATAAGTTAAATTGACACCATTAGCTATTTGCATGGCAGGACATCCCCAATTCTCTAGTGTGTAGGACCCACCATCTCACACCAATAGGGTGCACCATCTGGGCTGCAGATATCCACTCATTGAGAAGCCAGAGAGGAGAGAGATTTGAAAGCCAAGACACACCTGAGCAACAAACAGTTGGATTAGCTAACTTTTCCCAACCTCATCTACCTCTCCCTAGAAGGAGAGAGAGACAGAGAGAGAGAGAGAGAGAGGCTGCCTCCACCCCAGCAGCCTATGCCAAGTAATATTTATTTTTAAATTCACAAACAATGACCTAGCAGCTGCTCTAAGACTGGCTTTTCTATAACTGGGTGGAAATTATATATATATATATATACACATATATATAAATTAGCTCATTTGAGCTAAATTTCCCTTCCCACCATTCAACATTAAGGACAGATGCCAAAATTACCCCAATCCCTTTTCCCCATCAGCAACCAGCAATTAGGAGATTTCAGAGGTCCAATTTTCCCATTCCTTCACCTTGTTCTCTCCCCTCCTCATTATTTGCAAAATGTATATTTGGTTGTCAATTTAAAACACTATTATTTATTATTATACGTAGAGTGCCCGTGTGCTTGGCAATTCACAGGCAAAATGAAAAGACAAGGGGCCAAGTGCTGTTATAATTGAAGCCTATGGTAAATATCATGTTGTTTTCAATTGAGCCAGTCAAAATTTGCAGGGGGGAAAAAATCACACACAAAAATTTAAATTCTTTTTGCAAAATTTTTGAATTAAAAAAAAAATCAACCATTCTATTTGCTAGTAAAAGGCAGCCACAAACTTTCACAACAAAATCTCCAAAAAGTTTGCCAAGAATTTTCAACCAGATCAAGCCTTCACCAGGACTGGAATTTGGCACACAGTCCCTTTCTTGAGTAGCTAACAGACAATTTCCAGAGACTAGAGCTTCCCTGCATCCTGGATCAAATGCATCTCTGATGTAACTCTGATGACATCACCAAGTGTGATTGTGGCTCAGGACCATTCAGGGTATATCTACGCTACTAAGAAAAACCCACGACAGTGAGTCAGTCTCAGGGCCTGGATCAGTTGCCTTGAGCTCATGAGACATGGGCTTCAGGGCTAAAACCAGCAGTCTAGATGTCCCCACATGGTCCAAGCCTGGGCTCTGAGACCTTCCTCCCTCGTTGGGTTTCAAAGCCCAGGCTCCATCCCGAGCAGGAACATCTACACTGCTATTTATAGCCCTGCAGCCCAAGCCCCGTGAGCTGGAGTCAATTGACACAGGGCCACAGCTTTTCACTTTGCCTTGTAGACATACCCATGGCTACCTAAAACGAGTAGATTGCTTGTGGGATACATCC
Source organism: Natator depressus (assembly GCF_965152275.1). NCBI lineage: Eukaryota > Metazoa > Chordata > Testudines > Cheloniidae > Natator > Natator depressus. The sequence goes on from NC_134234.1 coordinate 255,773,764, forward strand.
TGTATTATTGATGGTTCGATTAAGATTGGTAAATAAAAGGATCTGTGATTGCAATGTCTTTGGCTTTTGCTTTTTTTTTTTCATTGTGATGACGCCTTAGAAGCATTAGCTTGCTTTTCCTAGCCCATTATTTTAAATTCTAAGCGAACTAGATGTGGGTGAAAAGTGCCAGACTGACCGTCCTGGGCCCTAAGGATGGGATTTTCAAAAGTGACTAAAGGAACACGAGTCCCTTTGTCTTTCACTGGCTCTTCTGTTCCTAGATTACTTCGGCACTTTTGAAAATCCTGCCTTCCAGCTCCGTGTGTATCCCAAAAGCAATTACAGCACAGGCGGCAGCAGTAGAGAAAGCTTGTCACGTTTTGCCTCCCCTATGACCAGGAGGGACCACCTGTAAGTGACAGACGTGAGAGGAAGAAAGGCATCAGAACAACCTTTTTGCCCTTCTTCCTTTGTCTTCCTTCCTGGTGTCTGAGTCTCACTGGACTGGACATGTTTTCTACCAGAAAATAATGATCGTTCTTCATACACTCATTTACTTTTGGAGTCTGAACTTCACTCCAAGGTCAAGGGTTCCCTGCAGCATTGCCCCAGTCTCATATTGTGTGTGTGTGTGTGTGTGTGTGTGTGTGCGCGCGCGCGCGCGCTGGAGGTGGTGTGGTAGTTTGGGAATTGTTTGATTACCTTGTTTATCTTCTCCAATGTTTGGTAGCCACAATAGAAGGTCAAGTTATACGTAAAGCCCTAGGTCCTGCCTCAGCTATGGGGCAAGTGTGAATAGGTTACACTTATCTCAAGAAAACACAGTTCCAGTCACAGCAAGACCCTTGAACGCTGTTGTCAACCTGTCCAGCCTTCCTTTCTCCTTCACCCCCACTTGAGTCTCTCTTAGGTCATTCTGCCCTGCGGGAGCACCAGCCACACTGTCAAGGCTATTGGAATGTCAGCAATGCCAGCAGGACAAATAACTTTCCAGTGACAACAGGCCCCCCTCCTTCACTTCTGCTACTCTCACTGAGTGTGGGACCTGCCACTCAGGGACTGTGGTTAGGTTTGGTTCCAAAATGCCCTGAGCAAAATTCCTCTTCCACCCCCCAGGTAGCTTCTTGGCACAAGGTCTATTGAGTGGCTAGTCAGGTGGTGTGGTGTGGGTGTGTGTGCACACACATGCACACCAATGATTGTTTATGTCTGTCTGTCTGTCTGTGACTGAGTCTGTCTTTCTGTTTTCATGCATGTTAGTAAGCATGTGTGTATCCCTACATATATGTGTCTATGTCTTTATATGGGTCCACACATGAATGCAAGTGAGTCTGTGTACATGTGTGTGTGATCATATAAGCATATCTGTGTGCATGTGGGATTCTAGAGACAAGATGGGTAAAGTAATATCATTTAATGGACCAACTTCTGGTGGGGAGAGAGACAAGCTCTTGAGCTTACACAGAGCTCTTCATCAGGTCTGGAAAATGTACTGAGAGATTCCAGACATAGGCATGTCTAAGTGTATGAATATATATATGCATGTGTATGTGTCTGCATGTACAGTGTGTGTGTCTATGCATATATATATGTGTATGTGTCTCTATACATATGTATCTGAGTTCATGTATGTTTCTTCATGTAGCATATACATAGGTGCGTGTGCACCAGTGGACAGTTTTGCCGCTAATCTTGTCCTCAGGGAATTGATGCTTCACAAGTCACTGAGTCACATGGTCCTCTTCTTTCCAGCTCAGAACTGGGAAACTAAAAGCGTAATCATTTTTCTTCTTCTTCTGCACATGAATTGAAAGGAGAGACATTAAAAAAAGCAGAAGCTTTACAGGTAACCTCCTGCCTTTCCTCATCTTTGGCTCAGGTCCCAACACAAATTCCTACATTGGAGAATGGACAGCTTTCTGTTGTAACCAGCTGTCAGCCAAGCTCCTGGATAAAACTTCCCCTACTTCCCAGCACACAGACTAAGTTCTGTTTCAGAGTAACAGCCGTGTTAGTCTGTATTCGCAAAAAGAAAAGGAGTACTAGTGGAACCTTAGAGACTAACCAATTTATTTGAGCATAAGCTTTCATGAGCTACAGCTTCATCCGATGAAGTGAGCTGTAGCTCACGAAAGCTTATGCTCAAATAAATTGGTTAGTCTCTAAGGTGCCACCAGTCCTCCTTTTCTTTTTACTAAGTTCTGTGTATCTCTTCTTCGCTGTAAGGGAAGGATCAGACCCAAGGTCATGTGTGGGAGCATGAACTATAGTGCATGTAAGGAGAGGGTATGGTGATAAAGGATCTTTGAACCTCACCAAGGTGTGAGCACACATGCATGTGCATGCTCTCTTTCTCACATACACGCACACACACACACACACACACACTCTCTCTCTCTCTCACACACACACATTTCCTGGGCCATTGGGAAGGGACAGGAGGTTTGCGTCACAGGTATTTCTCTTACCCAGCATGTAGCAATGGACCCCTCAGGGATAGAGCAGATAAGAGTCAGGGCAATGACTTGTTAATCAGTGACAGGTTTTGCACATTACATCAAAAATGCATTCCCAGCATTCCAAGGCTTTGTGACCTCAGACTGTCCATGCTTTATGGTTCACTAAAGTTCTGTGGGGTGGTCTCTCTGTCTGTCTCTGTGTCTCTCTCTGGAGAAGCCCTCGAATTCTGGAGGGAGGTTTTTCCTTCTCTCTAAGCAAAGAAAAAAAAAATTTAGAGGCGTTGTGACCCTAGGATTAACCATGACAATTGAAGATGTTTTAAAACATGACTGTCTTTGTCCACAGTAAGGGCAAAAGCATGTTTAATGCTGTGTTAGTTAATATGTGCTAGTTAACACATTTTCCAACACAATGCATTTTCTCAGTATAGACAAGTTCTGAGATCCCTGCATGACCCTATGAGTCTCAGGAAACATCTAGGTCCTACCACCGCTCTTTCACCCTGAGGACTGAAGGGAATTACTGATCTAAAGAAAAAACAATGAGGAGTCCTTGTGGCACCTTAGAGACTAACACATTTATTTGGGCATAAGCTTTCGTGGGCTAAAACCCACTTCACCAGATGCATGGAGTGGAACATACAGTAGGCAAATATAAATACACAGCACATGAAAAGATGGGAGTTGCCTTACCAAGTCGGGGGTCAGTGCTAATGAGCCAATTCAATTAAGGTGGAAGTGGCCTATTCTCAACAGTTGACAGTTGGCTTCCACCTTAATTGAATTGGCTCTTTAACACTGACCCCCCACTTGGTAAGACAACTCCCATCTTTTCATGTGCTGTGTATTTATACCTTCCACTCCATGCATCTGGTGAAGTGGGTTTTAGCCCACGAAAGCTTATGCCCAAATAAATGTGTTAGTCTCTAAGGTGCCACAAGGACTCCTTGTTGTTTTTGCTGATACAGACTAACATGGCTACCACTCTGAAACCTGATCTAAAGAACGACATCAATGCCATTTACTTGTTTTGCTGATTGTCTTTTTGAGCTCAGGGTTTTCAACTTGGCTTTCAATGGGATGGGAGTTTCTTTCCCTCTGCCTGTTGTCTTTTCACAAGTATTCTAAAGGAGCAGGTTTCATCAGAAGCATTAAAAAGTGGCACCTTAACACCCCCTTCCTCTGCGAAGCATCTAAAACCTGAAACTTTGCTGGCACCATTCTCCATGGGCATTGCATTTCAAGAGACTGGAGATGGGATACAGAATCGTTCATCTCTGCATTTCTAATCCTGACTAAGTTTGGTCATAATCAAATGGGAGTTAGAGGCTGGGCTGTAGCGATAGATTGGAGGCACAAAGTTCTTTCCCCAAAGGTGGGGCAAGTCAGAGCTGTGATTTTGGCTCATCCCATTATAGAAATGAGCCCAGATGAAAAGTTTAGATCCCAAAATTCAGGAGTGTTCAGATTTGGGGAGATTTATTTAGACTGTGCTATAATGAAATGATCCTGTGGTCTCATTCTAAGATCAGTAAAAATAATAATAATTTATATAGCACTTTCCATCTTCAAAATTCTGTACATAGATTGACTAACTCATCTTCACCAGATTAGGTAGGGATGTATTATTATCCCCATTTTATACACAGATGAACAAAGGTCTAAAGTGACACAGATTTAATGTCAGAACCTAGATTATAAATCAGGGGTTTCTGCCTCCTAGTGCCATGTTCCGACAGCTCATCTCTGCTGCCCCCCTCATTCCAAGTAAGCCAGATGTCTGCATAAAAGAAAAATACTGTCACAGTTGCCAAGCACTAATTTGCTGCTTGTTGGCAGTCTCGGTAAAGGGATCAAGGACTCAGTGAGCCATGGAGACTGAACTCCCTGGTGAACTCTAGAGGTGGTCCCTCTCTGGCAGGGCTGAGGTACAGTGGTGGTGTGTGGTGTAGATGAGAAGCTTGTTACCCATGCAGTCACCTCTTGCAGGTCATGCAGTGAGTAAACAGGACTTCAATCTCCGGAGTGGTTGATCTGGCACCTCGCACTGGTACTAAATTTGCTAAAGAGCATAGCTAAGCATGGAAGCATCTGTGTGACCCCAGAGAGTTGACACCATGGGGAAAAATATGAGAAATCAGGTGCAAATGAAAGGCAGGCTCATGGTTTAAATCTTTTTCCAGGCCAACCTCCCCCGCACCCAGCTGTGCTGATGCTAAGCGGAACCCTCTTTGTATGGATGAGAGCAATGCCTCTGCTGTTGCAAGTCATAAACGGCATTCCTGACTGATTTCAATAGTGCCATTGTCCTGGGGAAAGGTCACCAAAGCCAGAAACTTTGCTAGGCTCTGATTTGCAGCAGCAGTGAATATGGAATATATTATTAAAAAGGGTAAACAGGATGACCCAGGAGTTTATAGGACTGTCAGTCTAACATAGATCCTGAGCAAGATAATGGAGCGGCTGATATGGAACTCGATTAATAAAGAATTAACGGAGAGTAATATAAATAATGCGAGTCAGCATGATTTTACTGAAAATAGATCCTGTCAAATTAACTTATCTATTTTTTATGTGATTACAAATTTGGTTGATAAAGATAATGTTGATGTAATATACTTGGACTTTTATAAGGCATTTGACTTGGTACCATATGACATTTTGATTAAAAAACTAGAAAAATATAAAATTAACATGACACATATTAAATGAATTAAAAACTGGCTAACTGATAGAGCTCAAAATGCAACCGTAAATGGGGTGTGTTTCTAGTAGGATGCCACAGAGATTGGTTCTTGACCCTATGCTATTTAACATTTTTATTAATGACCTGGAAGAAAATATAAAATCATCACTGGTAAAGTTTGCAGATGACACAAAAATTGGGGAGTGGTAAATAATGAAAAAGACAGATTACTGAAACAGAGTGATCTGAGTTGCTTGGTAAGTTGGGCACAAGTAAACAATGTGTGTTTTAATACAGCTAAATGTAAATGTGTATATCTAGGAACAAAGGATATAGGCCATACTTCCATGGGAAGCAATAACTATGAAAAAGATGTGGAGGTCATGGTGGATAATCAGTGAACATGAGTTCCCAGTGCGATGCTATGGCCAAAAGAGTTAATATGATCATTGGATGAATAAACAGTGGAATCTCAAGTAGGAGTAAAGAAATTATTTTATTATCCACCATGACCTCCAAATCTTTTTTGGAGTCACTGCTTCCCAGGACAGAGTCCTCCATCATATAAGTATGGCCTATATTCTTTATTCCTAGGTATATACATATCCATTCTGTATTTGGCACTTGTGTGACCACTGCTGGAATGCTATGGCTAGTTCTGGTGTCTATAATTCAAGAAGGATATTGACAACTTGGAGAGTGTTCGGAGAAGAGCCATGAGAATGATGAAAGGATTAGAAAACCTGGCTTATAGTGATAGACTCAAGGAGCTCAATTTATTTAGCTTAAAAAAGAGAAGGTTATGGGGTGACTTGGTTACAGTCTATAAGTATCAGCACAAGGAATATAGTTGATCATGGGCTCTTCAGTCTAACAGAAAAGGTATAACATGGCCCAATGGCTGGAGGTTAAAGCTAGATAAATTTAGACTGGAAATAAAGTTTACATTTTTAACAGTAAGGGTAATTAACTATTGGAACAATTTACCAAGGGTCATGGTGAATTCTCCATCCCTGGCAATTTTTAAAGCAACACTGGATGTTTTTCTAAAACATATGCTCTAGGATTTATTTTGGGAAAGTTCTGTGGCTTGTGTTATACATAGGCTTGGAAGGATTCGATTTTTATCAGTAAATGTCAGTAAACATCGATTTCACCATACACACACACAAACCAATTAAAATAATATTTCCATCAATAATATTTGAAATTTACAGATAGGAAAAGCAAGAAAAATGCTCCTTGAGAACTTCTTAGAGTCAAAATCCAGTGATTTAGATTTTTTAATTAGGCTTGTTACAAATGGGCTAGTGAATAAATAGTAAAAACAGGTAAGATTTGTTGATTTAAGGATATTTACTTTGTATATTTCGATGTGATGTTGACAAGCTGTGTTTTAACAGTTTATAAAGCTTTAACTTTTTTTAATCTCAACATCTAGTCATTAAATAATTGTCTGGCCCCCTATAATTTCATGAAACCATCAAAATTTAAATCAACTCAAATCTAAAAAAGTGCTGAAAATAAACATTAATATTGTCCATTGAAATTATAAAAAACTAAAAATTGAATTCTGCCAAGCCTAGTTACACAAGAGATTATGCTAGGTGATCACCATGGTCCCTTCTGGTCTTGAAATATATTAATATATGAATCTATTGGAATGATTCAACATGGGGAAATTTAGTGGGAGGGGAGGGCAAAGACAACTAAGATGATGGAATAGATGACAGATGATGGAAGATTCAGTGTGCCTTTGGCTTCCCCTTTCACACAGGAAACTTGCAAAAGAGTCTGCTATCAATGTGGACCTCAGTGATGACTCAGCTAAGTTCAGTGGAGTTACGCTTGATTTACACTGATATAACTCAGCAGAATTTGGCCCTCATTGGAAAAATTCTTACCCCATGAAGTTGGAGACTGGAAGCAAATCAGATATCTTTGGGAATCTGCTTTTCCCATAACTGTTTTTCCTTCTATCTTCTGTCCAGTGCAAAGTACTAGGGGGCCTTTGGTATTTGTATCACAACTAATGGGTAGACTGGGACATCTCTGGTTCCGTTCTTACATTTCTCTATACCCAGATGAGCACTGTGATTTATGCTCGGTATTTCTGACCTCATGCTGGGTGGTGTTATGATACAATATCCTTTGCACACAACTCTGTCCCGTGCAACAATTTAATCTCTCTAGTCCCAATAAGGGTTTATGCTTAGAAGTGTCTGGGATATTCATATTTATGAACATCCATCTAGAATTACTATCGTCAGTTTCTTAAGGTTGAGTCATTTTGTGTTCCGCATCTGAACTCGTCAAATTTTGCTTCAGAAACAGGTCATGTATGAGTCATATTTAGATCAAACTCCACTTCCTGCATCTCCTTCCTTTTGTTGTCTGGAGGTGCTCTTGAAAGCATGCCTCCTATAAGAGGCTGTTTACTGGGCCTGAATTTCATATTTAACAGTTTTGGAGTTTCATGATAATTTTCTGAGGTCTAGGGAGTGTTTTGTACAATATTTTGTGTAATATGGCTTCCAACAGCCTATAGTCCACTTCTACCTCCACCGATGTCTGTCCATAAATATATCCATGAAAGCATTCGTAAACTGAAACAATTGCCAGCATTTTTTTCCAATCTTATCGTGGTTCTGTTGTGTTTTAGTCAATGCTCTGGATGCATATGCCACTGTGTGATCACCTTGCATTTAGACAGCTGCTAATCTCTGCAAATTTGCATCCGATGAGATTTTAGACTTTTTGTTAATCTCAGTATTTGAGTAATGGTGCTTCTATAATAAGTATTGTCAATTTCCAAAAGCTTTCCTCATGCCAGTCATCCCAATGTCATTCTGTACTGCTTGCAAGAAACATTCTGAGTGGACAACTTAATTGTGACAAATTAGGGATGCATTTTTTAGTTAGGTTAACATGTCTATGCATCTGCATATGGCCACCTTGTTTGGGGATCTTTCAATTTGTACTATTGTCTCCACCTTTCTTCAGTCTGGTCAAATTTCTTTGTCACTGAATAGTCTCCTCCATAAGCAGAATTTAAACTGGGCAGGAGGCAGGGAGAAGTGCAGAGCTATCCTTCCAAACTCCACCCACAAAATAAACTCCACCCTCACCAGCTGCCAAAATGAGACGCCCTCTTACAATAGATTGTGCAGTTGTTCAGAATAAGGACAGTTCTCACTAGCCTTGCTAATACCCACTGGTCTTTGCCAAATCAAATCTTTTTCTTGCGATAATGTTGCTTTGATCTGGTTATCAGTTATACCACGTAAAATTTTGTCTCTACTGAGACCAGCCTTTCGTTAACTGTTCAGATTCATCTTGCTTTTTATTTCATAGGCCTGTAACATAACAATTAAGAGCCGTAGCTGGCTGGCAGCTGATATTTAATAAAGAAAATGTCTTTCCCAAGTAGTGTTCTTACATCGATTAAAGTCACCTTGAAATTTTGCAATGACTTTGTCTAGCTGTTTGCAGCCCTTTTCTTGCTCCCGTTGGAATGTACTGTAGATCCCCAGTGTCTCTGGGTCTGCCACGTGTAGCAGCATGGACAATTTCACCCTCTCTGATTGCTTTTCAATACCACTTGTTCCCAGGAGAATAGGGAAATCGCTGCAACAACCTCCTCCAGTTCTCTGCCCGGGAGTTCATTTGCTGAATTTCCCACAAAGGTTTAGTTTACTTCTGTTAACTTGTAATCAAGTGGTGACAGGCAGAAGTACTGATAAGAGACTGATCTTTATTTCTTGGCCCCAGTCACATTGCATGGGTCAAGATTACAAAGGGTCATTGTCACATGGCAGGGGTCAATATGCACTGACTCTATGGGCTGCTGTTACAGGACTGTGCTCTAATTGGTGCATATACTGAAATGAACAAGTCAGGAGTTGAGACTAGGCCATTTGTTCAGAAAGGGGTGCTTTGGTCACTCTTCGGTATCCAGTAATAAATTTCACACACACCCTTACTCCTCCTCCCCACCAAGCCCTGATTTTTGTAATTTCCTACCTATTGTAAAGTGCTAGAGCCCCACATTTGGTCCTCAGTCACTGGATAAGGAGAGAATTACCTCTTGACCTGTCATGATCCCATCATAGATCCTAAGAATCTAACACAGTCCCTAACACAGAAAAACTGTAGGGTTTGCTACCTTTCCATACACTTGGCCTGTCAAACACAAGGCTCATGTTGCCAGGCCATGATGCTCCATCACAACATTTAGAAACTCGTGTGATGATAACATTGTACCATGACATCTGAAATAAATACAACAACCTTTTGTGTCCCTGCAAGTGGTCGTCTTTCAGGACAGAACTGGGAAATTCAGTTGTGACCTGTGTATTTTGAGGTGGGCAGCAAGCCCTAAGGGAGGAGGGTCCCCCAAAGCTAGGATAGCGGTGTGTGCTGCAGGTCAGAATTGAGGTACATTGGCAGTGTCTGTGTGTGTGCATGTGTGTTGTGTGAAATAGAGGAGCTGTGTGTGCTGTAAGTCAGAACCCAATACCACACAGCCAGAGTCACTTGCAGGTGACAGGGGAGAGAAGGAAGGAGGGAGAGCCCTCTAAGGAACAACAGTGCATTGAATCCACCATATCTCTCTGGGGCAAGGGAAACGGAAGGGAGATAAGGGCCCTTTTGGATCAGGAATTTCTTCTCACTTTCCCCTTTCTGTTTGTCTTTCGCCAGAGATAACGCCAGGCCTCGCTCAATCTACCTGCTTCCAGAGCTGCCAACAAGTGACAGAGCAGCTGTGATTGTTTCTTCCCCCTCACTCTCTCTTCTGCCAACCAGGGAATAGCACTGATGGGGTCTTGAGGGAGTTCTGGCAAGAACCCCCTCCCCATGTCCCCTTGTTCCCTGCATGATGCCTGTCTGATTATTGTAAGAGGCTGTGTAACTCGAGGGGCTTCGGAAAAGAGAAACAAGATTTCAGGTAATGAAATGAGGAGGATGTTAAAGCCAAGATTGATAAAGATGGGAGAACATTTGTATAGCATTTCATCACCACCCCTTTGCGGGGGGGGCGGGGAACATGGGGATGAATACACCTGAATGATTCTCTAAAGTCCTATGGCCTGTGTTGTGCAGGAGGTCAGTCTAGATTACAATGGTCCTTTCTGGTCTCAGAATCTAGGGCTCCTTAGGAAGGTCCCATATGCACACCACAGTGGCTGTCTTGCCTGTCCCTTCTGACCTTGCCATTGCCACTCTCAAAACCAGCCAGAGGAGGCACTGCAATGTGGCCAGATTTGTGTCTTCACAGTGACATGCCCGCACTGTGTAGTGGGTGTGCTGCTGCTGACTGGAGCGGCCTGCACACACTTCTGAAAGGCCAGAGGTTTCTGCCTAATGAGGATGGGCTCATAGTGGGGTAGGCCTGGGCCTTTCCTACTCGGTGCCAAATTATAAATATATCTCCTGCTTCCATATTTTTGAAGGGGTAGAGCTCTGGAAAGAAAAGCCTGGAGGAAAACCTACCAAAATCACGAGACAGTTCTGAGGCCATCAGATTCACCTCAGGAATAGGTAGGTGATTCCCAGCATGCCTTTCCTAGATTTAAGACCAGAAGGTCCTATTGCGATCACCTAGTCTGACCCTCCTGCATAACACAGGCCAGAAAATTTCACCCAGTAATTCTTGCATCAAGCTTTTATCTTATGGTTGAGCTAGTCAATGCATCCTTACAGATTGACTCCTCAGCAAATGTGACCAACAAACAGGAATGTGAATTTGAATTGCATCCCACCCTGCTGTACAGCAGACAGGAAATTAACTCCTCTCCAGACTGGGCTATTCAGACCCATTTTGGAATTCTAAGAGTGGTCATTTCCTTTGCCAGCTCTGGGGAATGATATGAAATCTCTTTTGGGTGGGCACAGAAATCCAGACCAGGATTTACTTGTGAGTGCTTCAAGTGAAAAAAACTGATAGCAGATGAAAACACAAGGCAAAAAAACGGAGCTGGTGTTCTGTCCCTCACTGCAGTCCTGAGCTCCGGGTGTAGCCCTCTGGAGATGGGGAGAACCTGAACTGGGGTTCTGTTCTGCCAGGAATGGGTTCTGGGCACAGCCCCTTGGAGGCAGGGAAGGCCTGAACTGGAGCCCTGTTCTTGGAAAGGACTTTGAGTGCCGGCTGTGATAGGGCAACTATTAGGAGAAGTGGATTTCTGTGCTCCCTGGAATGAACACTGGGTACAGACCCTGGGAAAAGGAGTACCTGACCTAGATTTGTTTCCACCCTGAGTGAACTCAAGTATGTACAGTGTTTAGTACTGGAAGCCAGGCTCAAACAGCTGTGGGTGGTGGTGACACTGGAATATACATACCAAGCCATCTAGACCTTAGATGGGTTAGAACAGTTAGCCAAGGTCCCTCTGATTTCCGTAAGTGTGTGGTTCATTTTTTGTTGTTTGTTGCAACTCCAGCTGACATGGGGGATCTGGGAGGAAGAGGGGATGATTCAGCCCTAGAGCCCAGCTGGCTGTTCTAGCTGAGGGACACCTGAGCAACTCTGGAGTGGCAGGAAAGCGATAGGAAGGGTAAATGCACCCAGGGGAGTAGGGCTGGAACTTCAGCATAACAAGGGTTTCCTTGCCTTATTGTGTGCCTGTACATTTGGGAATCTAATCAAGCAAATGCCTTTGAGTGAGCTCATAGGCAGGGCAGGAGGATAGATTCAGAGGACTTGTCTCTGCTGAGGATTTACTGAAACTTTCCAACTGTTCTTCTAATGCTAGTGCAGCTCCAGAGCTACTAGCAAACGTGGTGGCACTAGGGTGGACCAGCTGCAGGTGCTTTCTACTACCGGGTTATCTACACCTGCTGTAAGCAGAGCTAGATGGCACAATACCGGCACACTGCCTACACTGGGATTCCTGCCATTGTTCCCACACTGTGAGCTGCATCCACGCATGAGCAACAGGAATGTCAGCATCAAGGCAACCAGAGAGAAGCAAGACTGAATGACTGGAGAAGAGGGTAGGGGAGGGAGGAGAGGTGGAGAGAGAAATTGAGGAAAGCAGAGGGAGGGCAGGAAGACAGAAATAGGGGCAGACGGGGGGGAGAGGATGCAGAAAAGGACAAAAGAACAGGAAAGAATAGAGCGAAAGCTGAGGCGGTTTGAGGGGAGGCTGGCACAACGCCAGGGGAAGGTTGGAGAATTGGGCGTGGTGGTTGTGGCAGATGTGGAGTTGCTATGCAATAATGTTATGAATATTGAATATCATCTTGTTATTGGGACAGACTGTATAACTAGATTAGAGTTAGTGGAATGTTCATTATACTTTAGTTCAACGGGGGCTGTTGGAAGAACAACAAGCAGGAAAGCAACACAATGTCTCCCCAGATGAGAACATCTCAGCACATACTTGAAAGACAATGGGGAAAGCTATTAGCTTCAAGGATCCTGTCTCCAATGAAATATCCTGTCTCCAACGAAGATGCAAGCCTTGTTTTGCCAGGCTGGGCACTTAGGCCATGTCTGCACTACAAACTTTGATCAATGCAAGTTATGTCAGCATAAAGCTGCTGCAATTAGTCCATCACTTGCACTGCGTGTATTCACCAAGGAGTACTTGTATCAATGCACAGTGCGGTGCACTGTGGGTAGGTATCCCAGTGTGCAACCTATCACCATTCAGTCTTTTGGGAAGTTTTGGCAATGCATGGTAGGGCAGAAATGCGTTGTGCCAACGTGACTGGGAGCAAGGAGTCAACTTCCCAGCTTGCAACGGTCTCCATCCCATAATCTAAGCTATATCCCATAATTTTCATGTTTTGTTTCCAAATCCCAAAAACCCTTGTGACACTCCTTGCTGTCCACCATCTCTGACAGAAGTGTGGAGCCGGCACAGCTTTGCACTATTATTATGAACACGACAAGCACAGGTCACGTGATCCTCTGGTGTTTGAAGAACTGCAAGAAGAACAGAGTCAGCGTGGAACACAGGGGCAGCGCCAGCCTCTTTCTACTGGGGGGGGGGGCCCGAGGTGAGCCGTAGTCCCTCCCCCTCACCACAAGACCCCACCCCCTTCATGGCCCTGCCCTGTGCTCGTCCTCTGTCCCCCCTTAGGCCCCAACCTCTGGCCACGTTGAAAGCTGGAGCTGGGCAGTGAGTGGCTCTGGCTGCTTGTGCTGCCAGTAAGAGCTCCCCGGGTGGGGGTACCTGGCTCTGGGGTCAGTAGGGGCCTAGGGGAGCAGTGACCGTGGGGAGCAGGGTCCAAGAGCCTGGGCTGGAGTGGGTCAGTTCGGGCCACTGTGGGGAGCCCCAGACTGTGCAGCCTGGTGGGGACATGGGCCAGGGGTTGCTCTTGGGCATCCTGACCCCCTGCCCGGGCTTACTTCTCTGCTGGACCTGGGTGCCCAGCCAGCAGCCACCACTCTTTCCGCTCTGCCTTCAGAGCGAGGCAGCTGGAAAGCAGCAGCTAAGGCAAATTTGGGGGTGGCTATCGCTCCTGCAAGCTCCCCCCAGCACCGCCCCGGTGGAACATGACAATTTCTTGGGGGATAGATGGCTGTGGCACATAGCAAGAACCAATTCAAAGTTGTCGGTGGTGTTCACAGAGCAGCTGCAGATGGTGAAGTGCCGCTTCTGGGCCCGAGAAACAAGCACTGAGTGGTGGGATCGCATCATAATGCAGGTTTGGGACAATGAGCCGTGGCTGCAGGACTTTTGGATGCATCAGGCCACATTCCTGGATCTGTGTGCAGAACTCGCCCCAGCCCTCCAGCACTGGAGCACCAAAGTCAGAGCTGCACTGACAGTGGAGAAGCGAGTGGTGATTGCACTGTGGAAGCTTGCAACAGCATATTGCTACCGACCAGTGGGAAATCATTTTGGAGTTGGGAAATCCTCTGTGGGGGCCATTGTCATGTAAGTGTGCAGGGCTATTAATCTTCTCCTGCTGCGCAGGACTGTGACTCTCAGCAACGTGCAGGAACATAGTGGATGAATTTGCAACTATGGGGTTCCTGAACTGTGGTGGAGCACACAAGCGCCGACTTCCTCCAAGCCCCAGGGATGCTCAAACCCCCACTCTTCTCCAGACCCCATGCCCACCTGACCCGAGTGCACCCCATCTGAGTGCACCCCAGCCTCGCTCCCGCCCCCCCAAGCGCCTCCTGCACACTGCGAAACTGATCGCACTGCACACTGAAACACTGATTGCAGCGTGCAGGAGGTGCTGGGAGGGAGAGGGAGGAGTCGATCAGCAAGACTGCTGGCTGACGGGAGGCGCTGGGGACAAGGGGGGAACTGGCTTACAGTGAGTGCTTAGCACCCACTAATTTTTTTCCATGAGTGCTCCAGCCCTAAAGCACCCATGGAGTTGGCGCCTATGTGGAGCAATAGACAGCACTCATATCCCTATTTTGGCACCAGGCCACTTTGCCCCAGAATACATGCAAGCATTGGTGGATCACTGAAGATGCTTCACTGACATCAGCGTTGGCTGGTCAGGGAAGGTGCATGACACTCACATCTTTAACAACACAGGACTGTTCAGAAAGTGACAAACAGGGAGTTTCTTTCCAAACTAGTGGATTACCTTTGGTGATGTTGAAATGCCAGTAGTGATCCTGGGGGACCCAGGCTACCCCTTGTTCTCCTGGTTCATGAAACTACATCAATCATCTTGACAGCACCAAGGAAAGATTCAACTACCAGCTCAGCAGGTGTAGAACAACAGTTGAACATGCTTTTGGTAGATTGAAGGGATGCTGGTGTTGTTTACTCACAAGATTGGATCTCGGTGAAAAAAATCCCAATGGCTATAGCTGCATGCTGTGTCCTGCATACTATCTCAAAAAGAAAAGGAGCACTTGTGGCACCTTAGAGACTAACCAATTTATTTGAGCATAAGCTTTCGTGAGCTACAGCTCACTTCATCGGATGCATACTGTGGAAAGTGTAGAAGATCTTTTTATACACACAAAGCATGAAAAAATACCTCCCCCACCCCACTCTCCTGCTGCTAATAGCTTATCTAAAGTGATCACTCTCCTTACAATGTGTATGATAATCAAGGTGGGCCATTTCCAGCACAAATCCAGGGTTTAACAAGAACGTCTGAGGGGGGGGGAGGGGGTAGGAAAAAACAAGGGGAAATAGGTTACCTTGCATAATGACTTAGCCACTCCCAGTCTCTATTCAAGCCTAAGTTAATTGTATCCAATTTGCAAATGAATTCCAATTCAGCAGTCTTTATTTGTGTCCATTTATTTATTTACTTAAAAGAATAAATAGACACAAATCAGATGTCAAGAATTATAACATTCATAAACCAATTGGAGAACACTTCAATCTCTCTGGTCACGCGATTACAGACATGAAAGTTGCGATATTACAACAAAAAAACTTCAAATCCAGACTCCAGCGAAAGACTGCTGAATTGGAATTCATTTGCAAATTGGATACAATTAACTTAGGCTTGAATAGAGACTGGGAGTGGCTAAGTCATTATGCAAGGTAACCTATTTCCCCTTGTTTTTTCCTACCCCCTTCCCCCCCCTCAGACGTTCTTGTTAAACCCTGGATTTGTGCTGGAAATGGCCTACCTTGATTATCATACACATTGTAAGGAGAGTGATCACTTTAGATAAGCTATTACCAGCAGGAGAGTGGGGTGGGGGGAGGTATTTTTTCATGCTTTGTGAGTATAAAAAGATCTTCTACACTTTCCACAGTATGCATCCGATGAAGTGAGCTGTAGCTCACGAAAGCTTATGCTCAAATAAATTGGTTAGTCTCTAAGGTGCCACAAGTCCTCCTTTTCTTTTTGCGAATACAGACTAACACTGCTGCTTCTCTGAAACCTGCATAATATCTATGAAGCAAAGGGGGAAGAGTTGCCGCGGATGTGGAGGTGGAGCAGCTGTCTGCTGAATTTGAACAGCCATAGGGGTTATTAGAAGAGCTCAGTGGCCCAGGGAGGCTTTGAAAGAGCACTTTAACAGTGAGCCACAGGGATTCATTGTGATATACTGTGCTTTACCTGGACCTGCTGTTTCAGGGCCTGTTAGGAATTGTGCAGTGCTTGGTGTACATCTATGAATATAACATTGACAATGCACATATTAATTTTGCAGTGCTTGCTGTACATTTATGATTATTATCTGTGTCACTGATCCTATGAGTTGTCCCATTGTACAGTAACAGGTCAGCAGGTGCTTTCAGAACTGCTAGGCACTCTGCAGCATATGTTGTGAACTAATAGAGATGACTTATTTTCCGAAGAATAAAAGTGTATTCAGTAAAAAAACCAGGGCAAAGAAAAATCTGTGCAAGTTAAAAGCAAATACATTAAAAACTTAATAAATTAATGGAACAGAAATTAACAAATGGAAAGCACATTCATGTCCATTTTACCTACATGTACAGAAACCATGGCTCTCACAGGTCGCTGTATGTGAAGCTGTGGTAGTCCTTAATGTCCCCAGGATGGAATGGTATGGGGAGTGATGTGGCCCCCGATGCCACATGGAATGTTGAGGGGGGGCGGTATTGCCGGCGGGGGGGTAGGAGGGTACTGCAGTGGAGTTCTCCATGGACTGCAAAAGAAGGCGAGTCCACGGTTGTTGAACATGTAGCTCCACATGAGTCTACAGCATCTGTGTTTGCTGCTGGAGAAGCCCCATTATGTCCTGGTGCATGTAAGAATATAGCTATGCAGGCCTGCCTGTAAAGGCCTATACTTTAAGAACTTCGGTGTATTTTTATCACTTAGCTAGTTACAGAGGTATAAAACAAAGAATCAAAATCACAGTCCGCCTGTGTATGGGCCTTCTCTCACTAGGATAGTCTGAGGGCTTGTTCTTAGGCTAAGACCTTTGGCTGAGCAGCAGGGGCAGCCATAAGCTGGGAAGCGACCGGTCACATCCTCACATTCCAAACCAGTCACATTGAAATAAGGTGGTATTGGGCTGTTAGGAAGACAATCATGTCCTGATAGTGCCTATCACCACCAGATAAAGAAACAGATCTTAAGATGGTTAAAGAAAACTTAGTTTGATAGCATTCTGTCTGGCAAGAAATCACTTATCAATGGTGGTAATTGTGAAATCCTCATTTCTGTATTGTTTTATCTTTATGGCCCCCACTTTTCTATTGTTAATCTGTCTGGTTCTCTAATTGTTTCTGTCTGCTGTATAATTCATTTTGCTAGGTGTAAGTTAATTAGGGAAATGGGATATAATTGGTTAAAGAATTATGTTACAATATGTTAGGATTGGTTGGTTAAATTTCAGTAAAATGATTGGTTAAGGTGGAGCTGAGAATATTACTATATAAACTTGGGTCAAACACGAAGTGGAAGGGGAAATTGGAATCATGCTTGCTAATGGGGCAGGAAACGGGAATAGGGAACGGGGAACAGGGACACAGGCAAGCCTCTGCGGCATCAGAGCTGGGAAGGAGGTTACGGGGTAAATGCTCCGCAGCATTACAGCTGGGAAGGGAACACGGGAACAGACTCTATCGGCGTACAGAGATAAGCCCGACTGGTGTGAAGGGCTTCGGAATATGCTTGCTTGGAAACTAACCCCAATAAACATTGCATTGTCTGGACTTCGGACTATTGGTCTTTAGCTGCTTGCTGTCTGTGTGACAAGAACCAGGGAAGCGGGAGGGTTGAGGAAAAGCCCTCTAACAGTGCATCTCCTTCTCCTCTTCCTGCTGGGACTCCTGAGCCTTTCTTCTGTGTGCATTTTCCTTCTCCAGGTTGTCTGCACTGTTCACCCTCCAGGTCCTTTGCTGATGCCCTGATGCAGCACTGGCTTGCAGGATCTCAGTGAACATGTCATCCTGAGTCCTCTTCTTTTTCCTCCTTATCTAACTCAGGCATTCCGCGGGTGTGGAGGAGGGCAAGGCTACAACGGCAGCAGCTGCAGATGACACACAGAGGTACCATTGTCAGTATAGTCACAACGGAAAGGGAAAGTTAAGATTCAGAACTCCCTTCTCTTGCTCCCCTAAAGTTTCAAACAAGACATGCTTGTTGACACTTAAGGCTGGGAGCGCTTGTGCACAGCACCGCTCACAGCGCTGGCCATGGTGAATATGGCCTGCCAGAGGTGCAGGAAATGAGGAGGGAATTGCTTCGTTGCATGAAACTAAGAGTATAGGGCCCTGGCCCTGAGTACTGAGTACCATTTTCCACAAGTGATGGTGATTTTAGCTGATATCTCACCACTGAGGGTAACAAAAGGCAGAGCAAGAACAGCTGCTGCTGGTATCCCGAATCCTCTCTGGCCCATATGCTGCTAGCCTGTGTGATGCAGTGATGCCTGCCAAAGTTATTGCTGAGAGGTGTGGGAAAGTGTCCTGCCATGGAGGGAGAAATAAAGCCGCCATCCCTAGAAACCTGTGGCAGAGGATTGCAGAGTAGCTCCATGGAAGTTTCATCGAGATCTCTCAGGAGGGTTCAAGGGACATCCCTGTGTGCGTAAGCCAACTGCTCTGCATGCCCCCCTTATCTGACTCTACAGGGGAATGAACCACTACCACTTGTAGTGTGAGTAAATTAATAAACAGTCTTTGGGGGCGCCATCACTGTAAGGGGGAATAAATTTACACACCGACCCAAGGATCCTTCCCCTGCATCAGGCTCTCCCATGCTTAATGGCCTGGATTGAGTGGACTATGGTGGAGTCTCAGACAGTTCCTGACTTCCCGCTTAGCTAGACCCCCAGTTGCTTGTCCCCCATCCTCCTCCTCTTCCTCTCTGTTCAGGCCAGGGGCCTGTGACGCTGGCTCCTCAGAGGTATCCACGCTTGTCTATGGGGTTGTAAGGGGGTCTCTGCCAAGCCTGGCAAGCAGCTCTTTGTAAAAGTGGCAGGTCTGTGGCTCGGCACTGGATTGACTTTTGGCCCCCCTGGCCTTCTGGTATGCTTGCCACAGTCCCTTCACTTTCACATGGCACTGCTGCTGGTCCCTATTGTACCCCTTCTTCTGCATCCCCCGTGCAATCTGCTCATAGATATCCATGTTTCTCTAGCTGGTCCACAGTTGTGCCTGCACAGCCCCTTCTCCCCACAGACTCAGAAGATCCACTATCCTCTGTCTACTCCAAGCCAGAGCACATCTGGAGCGTGTAGCTGGCATTGTCAGCTGGGCAGTTGCACGCAGCAGTGGAGAGCTGCTAGGTGTTCTTGCCAAGCTGGGCAATCAGGACAAGGCATTTCAAAACTTTGCCGGGCTTCAAAGGGGCAGGAGGTTGCTGTCTCCATGACCCCTGGGCAGTGAAGTTCACAATTGTGATGAGAATGATCGTGTCAGGCATTGTGGGACAGCAGCTGGAGAATTGTGAAGTAATGCTGAGTCTACACTTGCACTGCGTCGACCTCCGTAGATCAACCATGGCCCAACACTGCTCGGGAGGTGGTGTCCCCGCGTCACTGTAAACAGGTGCTTATGTCAGTGGGAGACAAACTTAAGTGTAGACACATGGACAGCTAGGTCAACTCAAGGCATCTTACATTGACCTAACTGTGTTATGTAGACCAGGCCTAAATAGTTAAAAAGCACTCTCAAGAGAGGAAGGAGGGGATTATCAGGGGATGTCCGGGGACAGGCTGACACAGAGAGAGGTTCTGCAGAGGGAGGCTGAAGAAGTTGGATCTTCCCCAGACCCTGGAAATGGTGAGCCTTAGGGAGAAGCAGATGTGTGTAGAGACTGGTTTATTGTTTTAAGATCTGTTTTGTCTTAAAAGCTTTGCTTCTAAATAAATAACACTCTGCTTTAGGAATTGTGTTTGGTGACTGGATAGCACCGTCATTAGTCACAGAAGGGACAGAACAGCAGACACTGAAGACATGTCGGCCTGCTGAGGTTATCATGGCTGATCTCAGGGCACTGCAGCCAGGGCCTGGTCTGAGAGTGGGAGAATCGTGGGATTGCACCTGGAGAGGGAGGCGGAGGGAGGTGCACACTAAGAGAGCAGTATGGGTGGGAGAAGCAGTTAGCCTGGTAACTGTAAGCGTGGAGCTCCAGGGGTGGCAGGTAGGGTAAGAGGTGAGAGTTGGGTTCAGTGAAGAGGGACTGGGTAAGAGTGGGCTGGTGGGTTATGAGGTGAGCACTGGGTTGGATGAAGGGGCGATTGGGAGAGAGAGAGTGATGTTGGCGTCTCATCTGTATTCACGTCTCCCATGCATTTCTTTAAAACTGCCCCTGTTACTCAGCCCCATCTGGCCTCAGTCCTTCTCCAGTAGGAGCAGGGAATAATTTGGAGGATAAGACACTCAGGAATGAACTCATCCATCCCCCTTAGCGAGACAAGAGCAACCCTCCCCCCCAAGCTTCGTTGTGGAGATCTCCACCATTAAACACCTCTCTGACAGTCTAAGGGACACCGTAGGCCTCATTTGCAAAAGGGCTGAACATCCACAACTCCAAATTACATCAATGGGCACGGCGGGCAATCAGCCACTCTGAAAAGCCGGCCCTGGGTGTGTGTTCCCAGCTCTGGATGGAGCTGGGAGGAAGGTGAGCAGTGATCAGGCACTGGAGGCAGGGAGATGGCTGGGGAGACTTGTTACAGCTGTATAATTGTATCTGTGTCCCATTCAGGTCCTGACAGGTAGAGCTATGTAAAGAGAGAGACAGGGTGAGAAGAGCTGGGAAGTCATACAACAAGGGCTCATGTTAGAGTCACAGGTTTCCTTAGGGGCATGATTCAAGACTTGCCACATGTCCTGTGTAAATACGTGGCAAATTGCTGTCCCTTTTCCAGTGACGTGCTGTTCATCCACCCCCCGGGTGTGGGTCACCAGCCAGCATGCCTCTCATCTCTCCCTCCTGGTCTGGGATTGCTGATGCAAGTCCCCATTTTCCCCTGGAGGCCCCTGCTGCAAACACACATCCAGATGCCTTTGAGATGCACATACGGCTTGGCGTGGGCTTTCAGCATTTGAAAAATCCTGTTCATAAAAGGGAAGCATGAAGAGCCAGATAGCGGCCAAGCCAGCTTCCCTTGCACAGCTTGGCCAACATACTTCAGCCTTGAGCTGTACCACACCTGAGAGAAAACAGTGGGGTCCAGTTCGAGTGACCAAGAGCTAATTCAGTTCAAACTAAATGGAATGATTAACAAAAAAAGATCTGTGACTAGGGTTTTTTATTTCAAAAGGGCTAACTTTAAAAAATTAACGAAATTAGTTAGGAAAGTGGATGGGACTGAAAATCTTGTGGATCTAAAGGTGGAGGAGGCTTGGAATTATTTCAAGTCAAGGTTGGAGAAACTATCAGAAGCCTGCATCCCAAGAAAGGGGGAAAAATTCATAGGCAGGAGTTGTAGACCAAGCTGGATGAGCAAGCATCTCAAAGAGGTGATTAAGAAAAAGCAGAAAGCCTACAAGGAGTGGAAGATGGGAGGGATTAGCAAGGAAAGCTACCTTGCTAAGGTCAGAACATGTAGGAATAAAGTGAGAAAGGCCAAAAGCCATGTAGAGTTGGACCTTGCAAAGGGAATTAAAACCAATAGTAAAAGGTTCTATAGCCATATAAATAAGAAGAAAACAAAGAAAGAAGAAGTGAGACTGCTTAACACTGAGGATGGAGTGGAAGTTAAGGATAATCTAGGCATGGCCCAATACCTAAACAAATACTTTGCCTCAGTCTTTAATGAGGCTAATGAGGAGCTTAAGGATAATGGTAGGACGACAAATGGGAATGAGGATATGGAGGTAGATATTACCACATCCGAGGTAGAAGCCAAACTTGAATATCTTAATGGGACTAAATCAGGGGGCCCAGATAATCTTCATCCAAGAATATTAAAGGAACTGGCACATGAAATTGCAAGCCCATTAGCAAGAATTTTTAATGAATCTGTAAACTCAGGGGTTGTACCGCATGATTGGAGAATTGCTAACATACTTCCTATTTTTAAGAAAGAGAAAAAAAGTGATATGGGTAACTACAGGCCTGTTAGTTTGACATCTGTAGTATGCAAGGTCTTGGAAAATATTTTGAAGGAGAAAGTAGTTAAGAACATTGAGGTCAATGGTAATTGGGACAAAATACAACATGGTTTTACAAAAGGTAGATCGTGTCAAACCAACCTGATCTCGTTCTTTGAGAAGGTAACAGACTTTTTAGACAAAGGAAACGCAGTGGATCTAATTTACCTCGATTTCAGTAAGGCATTTGATATGGTTCCACATGGAGAATTATTAGCTAAATTGGAAAAGATGGGGATCAATATGAAAATTGAAAGGTGGATAAGGAACTGGTTAAAGGGGAGACTACAGCGGGTCACACTGAAAGGTGAACTGTCAGGCTGGAGGGAGGTTACCAGTGGAGTTCTTCAGGGATCGGTTTTGGGACCAATCTTATTTAATCTTTTTATTACTGACCTTGGCACAAAAAGCGGGAACGTGCTAATGAAGTTTGCAGATGACACGAAACTGGGAGGTATTGCCAATACTGAGAAGGACCAGGATATCATACAGCAAGATCAGGATGACCTTGTAAACTGGAGTAATAGTAATAGGATGAAATTTAATAGTGAAAAGTGCAAAGTCATGCATTTAGGGATTAATAAGAAGAATTTCTGTTATAAACTGGGGACGCATCACTTGGAAGTAACAGAGGAGGAGAAGGACCTCGGAATATTGATTGATCACAGGATGACTATGAGCCACCAATGTGATATGACCATGAAAAAAGCTAACGTGGTCTTGGGATGCATCAGGCGAGGTATTTCCAGTAGAGATAGAGGTGTTAGTACCCTTATACAAGGCACTGGTGAGACCTCATCTGGAATATTGTGCGCAGTTCTGGTCTCCCATGTTTAAGAAAGATGAATTCAAACTGGAACAGGTACAGAGAAGGGCTACTAGGATGATCTGAGGAATGGAAAACCTGTCTTATGAAAGGAGACTCATAGAGCTTGGCTTGTTTAGCCTAACCAAAAGAAGACTGAGAGGAGATATGATTGCTATCAATAACTATATCAGAGGGATAAATACCACGGAGGGAGAAGAATTATTTAAGCTCAGTACAATGTGGACACAAGAACAAATGGATATAAACTGGCCATCAGGAAGTTTAGACTTGAAATTAGACAAAGGTTTCTAACCATTAGAGGAGTGAAGTTCTGGAACAGCTTTCCAAGGGAAGCAGTGGGGGCAAAAGACATATCTGGCTTCAAGACTAAGCTTGATAAATTTATGGAGGGGATGATATGATGGGATAGCCTAATTTTGGCAATTAATTGATCTTCAACTATTAGCAGTAGATATGCCCACTGGCCTGTGATGGGATGTTAAGTGGGGTGGGATCTGAGTTACTACAGAGAATTCTTTGCTGGGTGTCTGGCTGGTGAGTCTTGCCCACATGCTCAGGGTTTAGCTGATCGTCATATTTGGGGTGGGGAAGGAATTTTCCTCCAGGGCAGATTGGCAGAGGCCCTGGGGGTTTTTCGCCTTCCTTTGCAGTGTGGGGCACGGGTCACTTGCTGGAGGATTCTCTGCATCTTGAAGTCTTTAAACCATGATTTGAGGACTTCAGTAGCTCAGACGTAAGTTAGGGGTTTGTTACAGGAGTGGGTGGGTGAGATTCTGTGGCCTGCGTTGTGCAGGAGGTCAGACTAGACGATCATAATGGTCCCTTCTGACCTTAAAGTCTATGATTCTATGATCTGAGCCTGGGCCCAGACGCTCTAGAGTTCTACCTCTGACTGTGACAGTGACTCACTCAATCACCTTGGGCAAGTCATTTAACCTGTTTCCCCCGTGGAATAATGATGCTAACCTCTCTTATAGGGACAGAGAGGGAATTGTTTAGTTAATGTTTATAAAGTCATTTGAAGATGAGCTGACCAATACTGTCTCACTGTTTCCTTATACTCCCCCATCTATCTGTATGCATCTGCTGTCTCTTGTCTTATACACTGTCAGCTCTTTGGGGTGTGGACTGTCTCACTGTTCTGTGTTTGTACAGCACCAAGCACCAGGAGGTCCTGGCCTAGGAGGAGGGCTCCTAGGGACTACAATAATACACATAAATAATGATCTATAACATTTATTAATACTGACCTACTACATCCCCAGGTATTCCAGTCCTGACACAGCTTTGCCAAGGCTCCTCCACCCTGTCCTGCGGCACCTTTCTGCTCTGATTCTATCCCTCTGCCCATGCATGCCAGTCTGCCCTGCAGCATCTCCTGCTGCAACACTCTTGCCCTTCTGCCACAACTTGCCAGCCCCTCAGTCCTGACCTAACAGCAGGCCCCCATTTGCTTTGGGTGAGTTTGTATGTTTTCTGTCTCTGTTTTCCATTTCTAAATGTGAAACAGAAAAAAATGCAAAGCCAAGTGAAGAGATGGCACCTGGGAGAAGCAGTGGGAGCTAGTGGAGAGGTGTGTGAGGTGGGGAGGAATTCATGGCTCCCCCTCCTTGGAACACCTGTTGTGACTTCCCCTGCTGCTCCAGGGGCCCAGGGAGGAATCCTTACATCTTGGCTCAGGAGGAGGAGGAGAGGGGATATCCTTAACATCACTTCTTTAAGCATTCTGGCCTGACATCCGGTCCCCCTTCCTCCTCCCCCAGTTCCTATCCTCTGGAATGTGAGTGGTGATATAACCTCTCTTTCAATGGCTTCATGAGCTTGATGATCTCAGACCTCCCCATGCTCCCTCTGGGCCATCAGACCACTTCGTTCATTTCCTAGTCTAGAAATAACCTGTTACTTCAGCTGATCCTTCCCATTCATGAGGTTATTCTCTTTTAGGGCTCTATCCTCTCTGGTTTGAACTATGTCCCCTTTGGGATGGTGTCTTTTCATATGCTTTTATACTGTACCTACTGTACCAGAGCCCCAATCCTGACTAGGGTCTCTATGTGCTACCGCAATACAAAATACAAACACCCCTTAGCAGAGCAGTTGACAAAGTATCACAGCGGTAGTGGCTGTAAGATCAGCAGCTCACCACACACCATTCCCTACTCTTGCTGTATCCCTGCTCCACTCCTGGTTCAGCTTGCCAGTGCATTCCATCCCACATTTCCGTTCTTTGGGTACATCCCCACCTCCCATTTCAGCTTCCACTGAGTGCTCCCTCCCTTGCTCCAAGTTCCCGTTTCTGGTTCAACCTAACTCCTGTTCCAGTTCTCAGTATCCCAGCACCATTCCGGAAAAAAAATCTCACCTTCCTTCTCCCATTCCCCATGTGTGTCCTGGCTCCAATTTCCAGCTAGTGCACTCAGTCCCTGACGTCCATCCCTGGAGTTTCTCATTCTAGGTCCCAATTTCCAGTGCCTCCCAGCCCCACTCCGGTGTCCAGTTTCAAGGGAATCCCAGCTGCTGGAGTCCTGTTCCTCAGCTAAGTCTCACTCTTCCTCTGTTCCAACTCCTGAATCCGAGCTCAGGAGAATCACAATGCCACTCCTATTCCTATGTACACCCAGCCTCCTCCCGCGCTCCCATTCCCAATGACTCTCCTCTCTTGTTTCCCATGGACACCCCAGTCACACTCTGTCTCCTAGTGAACGCTGTTCTAGATGAACATCCTCACTACTGGCTCCAGTTTCTACACAGTGCAACCCAGATCTTGCTCTTAGCTTCATTCCGCATTTATCCCAACACCCACTCCTGGGGTATCCCAGCTGCCTCTCAGATTCTGCAAATCTATCTTGGCCTAGCTCTCCGTGGGAGCAGGGCAATAAAGGAGGCCATAACATATAAAGATGTTTGTGTTCCAGAGTTTGGTCCTAATAATAAGGCATAGAACTTCTCAAACATCAGTGAATTAAATGCCAGAATGCCCTGTGAGATAGATACTGCATTATTATCTTCACAGATGGGGAGCTGAGGAACATGGCACTTAAGGGCCTTGTCCAAGGTCACAGAGAGTGTGTGTGTCAGAGATGGAATTAGAACTCAGAATTTCAGACTTCCAGAGTCCAGTAGCAAACCACTCGACTATGCGGCTCTGCAGGAGCGTAGCTATTCTAGCTCTCCATAAGGTGCAGGAGAGTGGGAGTTCCAGGAGCAGCAGCAGGTGTAGAAAAGCTGGAGTTTAAGGAGCAGGAAGTGGATCAGCAGCCTAGAGGAAACCAGCTGCTGCTAACTGCTAGCCTGGAGTAAGAGGCAGTGCAGGAGAAGAAATTTCTTGAAGGAAGTGGAGCATCCCATCAGCCAAGAAAGAAGCTTCTAACGGATTGGGATGAGGTAAGGTCAGTGTCGAGCATCCGGAGCTGTTCTTGAGGCCAGGTGATTCCTCATATGGCGATTCCTGCTCTTTCGTGGGAACGGACAAACAAGGGCTTTCCTGCCTCCATCTTCCTCCTCTGCTGCTCACTCCTTTTTGGGAGAGGGGGAAAGTGGCGTGCAGTGACAAACAGCTCCTCCCACATTGTCCATTACATCTGGACAGTGACTCACTGTTTCTGAGCCCTCATTTTCACACTTCCCTGCGAGCACCGGAGCCGGAGGCGGTGCTGTAGGTCAGCATGTAGGTGCTGCTGAGCTGAGCTGCCGAGCTAAGAAGCAGGGCTTGTGGTAGGCGTGCAGCAACTTACTGTGGCAGGACTGTGTCTAGGGCCCAAAGACTGGCATAGCAGATGGAATGAGACTGGCATAGAGGGCTGGAATGAGGCGCATTGGCAGAGCCCAGCTGCATGTCCATGGGAGGGTTTCGCAGCCTCGGCTTGTACATTGGTCTCATGGGCAGTAAAGTCACCACTGTGGTTTCAGAGCGTAAATGCAAACAATAATAGAGCAGAATCTCATTGCAGAGCCACAATGGGAACCTTTCCCGGTATCAACTTCAGCGCTGACTGAGCCAGCATCAACTCTATTTTGGTGATACATTCTTTGCTGTGCTGTGTCTATTTTTAGAGGCTGAATGGGTATTAACAGGACCTGGACATTTTCATACCAATGTCCCGCTATGGACATATTCACAGAGACGGAGACACCAAGAACTAATTCAATCAGCACTTACCAGGAGCTTCCCCACAGCAGTGTCCTGTCAGTGCTAGTTGAGATGCAGGCACCATGAGCTTCTTCACAGCGGTGCCCTGTCAGTGCATGATGGGGCTTAACCCCGTCACCTGCAAGGCTAGCGAAGGCTCCCAAGCAGTCATGCTTTGCGCCTGGAGAGGGGAGTAGCTAACTGGCTCCTGGCCAGCCAAGTGGTAAGAAGTAAGCTGAAGGAGCTCAGCTGGCGGAGAGGTGGTAGAGGAGACAGGTGTCTCAGGGTTGGGGTACACAGACAGCAGCAATGGAAGCAGTGCACTATAAGGGCAGCGAGATAGGGAAGCCCTGAGATACAGTTCGTAAGCAGACAGGAAAAGATTTCAGTAGCCCAAGAGGATCAGAGAATTATTCAGTCTCACTGGACTTGTTTCTGATACCCCAGAAGGGGTCTGAACTTAGGGGACTTGGCCAGAGGGCTGAGCCACAAAAGGTCTGTGGAGCCAGAGGCAGGTGGCCTTCAGGAGATGCTGAGGCTGAAGATAGTGGCAACATCCAACACCGACACAAGGGGGTGCTTCAAGGGTCAGTGAGCCCCACCACCTATTGGTACTAAAAGTGGGATCGTGGGGACCCCCTCTGTGGACAGAGGGAGATACCAACTACCTTAAAGATATGGGGCAGACGGACACACTATGCCCCCCCTCACACACACACAAACTTTTTTTCTCCTTCAGGGAACATGAAGGAGGTAGTCTGCATGCTGGCAGCCCAACAGAAGCAGGTGCATGCTCGTTTGTTGAATCTGTTCCAGGGGCAGCAACGACAGCAAGAATGTTCCCTGCAGTGCCTAGAGCCATGGATCCCAGGGCCCTGGGTAGTTTCTGGAGAAGAAGATCTTGCCAGTCCAGTACCCAGCTTGGCAAAATTGGGCTCAATTGATGACCTAGGAGCATTCCTGCATATTTTTGAAAGAGTAGCAACCTCAGTAAGGTGGGCCAAATCCTGTTGGGCAACTTGAGTGGCCCTGTTCCTGCCCAGTTTTTGACTGCAAAGTCTAGTCAAAAAGGGGACCTGGCAACCCTAAATGACATCCGAACCAAAAGTCCGGTTATCGGGGAACAGGGGGAGGCTTAATCTGCGCCAGCCCTTTGCTCAGCCAGGGCCACCTCCTACCTGCAGGCAGACTCCTTGCGATGATCCAGCAAGTGAACAATGGGGAGAGAAGAGGGAGGGAGATGAGTAAGCAATGGGAGCAGAGCCTGGGGGGGAAGACGCAGAACAGGGGCGGGGTCTTGGGGGAGAGTCAGAGCAGGGGGTGGAGCCTTGGGGTCTGGTTACCAGCAGTTAAAAAGGTGGCAACCCTAATCAGTCTGCCAGCACTTGGGAAGTGCCTGGCCTGAAGGACAGGGGCATGTGCCTTCCTAGTACTGAGGCTATGGGTGCGGGTTTGGCCTTTGTTGCAGTTTAGGGCAGCCCTGAGGCCAGAGAACAATCTAGCCCTAAGATTTTACCATTATCCCCTTTAATTTGGAAGGTGTTGAGAGGTCAGAACAGTTCCCACCACCCTGACAGGCAGCTGTTTTTTATTGCTCGATTCTTGGAATTTTGGACACCACAGCTGGTTTCTTGGAACTTCCTTGGTGCAAGGGTGGTTTTGATTGGGGAGGGGTTTGACGCTGGTCATTGTTAAATCCGGCACTCAGATGTCAGAACCAGACTTGACCAGTCAGTGCGACTCTTCCCCAGACCCTCTGGTCAAGACTTATTGGGAATGCCAAGATGCCATGTGGCTAGAGATGTTTAGGCATTGGGCCTGCAAAGTGGTTTCCCTGCACTGAACCACGCCCACAGAATCTGGGAGGAGTGGAGGAGAGAGGGATAAAAAAGAGTAACTGGCATACAGGAAGTAACATTACTGGTGACAGGAAGTGCTGTTCTGTGTAATCTGTCAGTGGAAGGAGCCAAGGACTGGCAGGGGTGATCAGATTTAGAGGGGACTACATTGTCTGTCATCCCCCCCCCCATCAAACTGTCTTTGAATAGGGGTGGCCGTAGGTCTGAAAGAGACGGACCCACAGAATGACGTGCTGACGTTTTCCTCCTGACTTTGTGTGAAAAAGTCAGACGGGCCTTGGGGCCTTTTTGCTCAAAATTTCCTTCTGTGCATTAGAGACAGAGGGTCTGTTGTGTGTGAGAAACAGAGAGACAGCTGCCCTGGCATTTTGGAGCGGAAAATGAACCGTTTGAAATGGCAGAGAGACCTGCGCCCACGCCGTAGAGAAGCGTTACTGTATGCACACTCCCCACCCCCTTTGACATGCCAGCCAAAGCTTTCAGAGCAGCTGGATCCAGGTTAGAAGGAAGTCCCAGGGCTTTCCCCCTCCCCCGTGTCCTGTCCAGAGCTGACTCCATTTCAAAAATGTCAGCATTATTCCCTTTCTTTCCCGCCCCCAAGAAATTGTTGGGTTCTTATGAAGTCTCTAAGTCTTTGGGATACAGAGAATTGATCCACGGTTGTATTGCAAATGCTTGTACCTCTAGGCACTCTGGGCAAAATCCGGGCCCATTAAAGTCAGTGGCAGAACTCCCATTCACTTCAGTAGGGCCATGATTTCACCCCCCTGAATTCACAGACTGTGCATAGGGAGTCCTGGCCTGGAATAGCAGGGGGCTACAGGTCGGGACTAAGGTGCACGGGTAGAGCTGTATATGTGGAGAACCCAAGACTAGATTAGCAGGGAGTGTGATGCATTGGCAGAGCTGTATGTAGTTCCAGCCCATGAATGTGGCCTTTCTGAATCTCTTTCTTTGTTTCTCAGACAGGCGTCAGCAGCTTTTCATTCTGTTTGGGAGGCAACTCTGCTTCTGTCGCTGCAATTTCCTATGTTTCTCTCTCTCTCTCTTATTCTTAGAACTCAGGCAATATTAGCACAAAAACAGGATCTGAGTTTCTTGAGAATTCACCAGCTGTTAATTCCCCTGTGCAAGATCACCATTATCGCTGACATCCCAATTATCTCCATGTCAGCCAGTCAGTAGGATGGCACCTTCAGAAGGTGAGAATTTCAGGCAAGAGAATGAGTAGCTGAATTCTCAAGAGACCCAGATGCTATTTGCACATAAATATATTCCTTAAACCGCGGCTGCAGGGCTGGATTACCCAATAGGCAGACTAAGCACATGCTTAGGGCACCAGCAAAGCAGGGGGCACCAAAAAAAATTAGATTTTTTTTTGAAAAAATTTGATATTTGATATTTCAAAAAAAGCATCGAAGTAGTCATCATGGGAAAAATCAGAACTTTGTTTGACTTCCTTACACTCCACTACACACTCTTCCCCCGTTTTTTTTTTTATTGCTTATCCCCACCTAAATCAGGAGGGCGTCTTACTAACGTAGATCGAAATAATGCAAGGAAAGCAAATCCTGTCATGTATTGCAATAAATTTATGTTTTATTATTGATATATTCTTCTGAGTTATACATACTTGATTCATTTTTTTTCTTATATATATATTATATATACATAAAAATAGTGTACGTTGTAGATCGATTACAGTGTAGGTCGATTACAGACCTAAAAGTGGCAATTCTTCAACAAAAAAACTTCAAAAACAGACTCCAAGGAGAGACTGCTGAATTGGAATTAATTTGCAAACTGGATAAAATTAAATTATGCTTGAATAAAGACTGGGAGCGGATGGGTCATTACACAAAGTAAAACTATTTCCCCATGTTTATCCCCCCTCCTCCCTCCCCCCCCCGCTGTTCCTCAGACATTCTTGTCGACTGCTGGAAATGGCCCACCTTGATTATCACTACAAAAAGTCCGCCCCCCCTGCCCCCCGCTCTCCTGCTGGTAATAGTTCACCTTAAGTGATCACTCTCCTTACAGTGTGTATGGTAACACCCATTGTTTCATGTTCTCTATGTATATAAATCTCCCCACTGTATTTTCCACTGAATGCATCCGATGAAGTGAGCTGTAGCTCACGAAAGCTTATGCTCAAATAAATTTGTTAGTCTCTAAGGTGCCACAAGTCCTCCTGTTCTTTTTTCAGTGTACGTTGTGTAGTTTGTTTGTTTTTTAAGTTTAGATAACAGATAAGGGGCAGGATGAAACGTAACCAACTGAGTGGAGCACAGAAACGTAAACTGGTGGAAGAAAAGAAACAAAAAACTAGTGAAATTTTCCAAAATCTTCCAAAGCTGACATCATTTTTCAAAGTGAATCCATCAGAAGCAACATCTTCTCTCAGTAGCACAGACATCGTTCCAAAACCTGTAGGTGTTTCAGAGACTGACCCTTCTTCTATTGGTGAAACAAACACCATTCCAGAACATGTGGATGTATCAGAGACTGTAACTGATCATCCTACTCCTGGTGGTAAACAGACATTGTTCTAGAAGGTGTGGGTGTGTCAGAGACTGAACCTGCTCATGCTGTAAATAATAGGAGAAAAGATCCTGGTATGTGGGTTGATTTCAGTACCAATGATGTAGCTTACTGGATAGATCGTGGACCAAATGACTGTCAACACCACACTGGGCCATTTGAGAAATTACAGTGGACTTTTACCAATTGCGAACAAACAAGATATATTTTTCAGCATGAAAGCGAATGGTGAGAAATACACTTGAGAATGGCTGCTGTATTCACCATCAACAGGGTCTGTGTACTGTTTTGTTTGCAAACTTTTTGCATATAAACCTTCAACATCCCAGTTTGCTGCAGATGGATTTAGTGACTGGCGGAATACTGATTTAATTGAACAACATGAAAATAGCACTACTCACAGAGATTCAATGTTGACATATTTAAATTGAAGACAGGGCTTTGGATTGACACAAAAATTGGAAGAACAAATTAAAGGGGAGCGTGAATACTGGCAACATGTCTTGCAGCGTGTTATAGCTGTTATTCAAACATTAGCTGAACGTAGTCTGCCTTTCCGGGGCTCGAATGACACATTTGGATCATTGCAGAATGGAAATTTCTGGGGATTGTTGGAGTTTGTGGCTCAGTTTCACCCATTTTTAGCAGGCCATATCTCAAAATCGGTCAAACTGGACAGTCGCTACGTAAAAGAATAAATGGACACAAATCAGATGTCAAGAATTATAACATTCATAAACCAGTCGGAGAACACTTCAATCTCTCTGGTCACGCAATTACAGACATGAAAGTTGCGATATTACAACAGAAAAACTTCAAATCCAGACTCCAGCGAGAGACTGCTGAATTGGAATTCATTTGCAAATTGGATACAATTAACTTAGGCTTGAATAGAGCCTGGGAGTGGCTAAGTCATTATGCAAGGTAACCTATTTCCCCTTGTTTTTTCCTACCACCACCCCCCCCCGACGTTCTTGTTAAACCCTGGATTTGTGCTGGAAATGGCCCACCT
This sequence comes from Natator depressus, assembly GCF_965152275.1. NCBI lineage: Eukaryota > Metazoa > Chordata > Testudines > Cheloniidae > Natator > Natator depressus. The sequence continues at coordinate 255,806,231 of NC_134234.1, forward strand.
TGATTATCATACACATTATAAGGAGAGTGGTCACTTTAGATAAGCTATTACCAACTGGAGAGTGGGTTTGTGTGTGTGTGGGGGGGAGAACACCTGGATTTGTGCTGGAAATGGCCAACTTGATTATCATACACATTGTAAGGAGAGGGATCACTTTAGATAAGCTATTACCAGCAGGAGAGTGGGGTGGGGGGAGGTATTTTTTCATGCTTTGTGTGTATAAAAAGATCTTCTACACTTTCCACAGTATGCATCCGATGAAGTGAGCTGTAGCTCACGAAAGCTTATGCTCAAATAAATTGGTTAGTCTCTAAGGTGCCACAAGTACTCCTTTTCTTTTTGCGAATACAGACTAACACGGCTGTTACTCTGAAACATCTCAAAATATGGGAATGCTGGCAAAGGTAACCGATCATACTTATCCAAGACAATATGTGATGAACTCATTGGTCTAATGAGTGACAAAGTTCGTTCAGCTATTGTGGATGAAATAAGTACTGCTGGGCACTTCAGTTTATCTGTCGACTCTACACCTGATCTTTCACATATTGATCAGTTGAACGATTTATAACGTTCCTCAATTTGAAAAGCCACACTGGTGAAGAAATGGCAAATCAAGTACTGCGTTATCTATGCCAAGTTTGCAAAATAGATTTCTCAAAGTGCAGAGGTCAATCTTACGACAACGCTGCCAACATGTCAGGGCGTTATCAAGGAATGCAGAAGAAGCTTTTAGAACAGAACAAATATGCCATATTCATACCATGTACTGCACACTCTCAATCTTGTTGGCCGCAGTGCTGTTGATTGTTGTCCGGTGGCAGTAAGTTTTTTCTCAACAGTCCAGTTACTTTATACATTTTTCTCTGCCTCAACACACTGATGGGCAGTTCTCAAAACATATTTGGGCAATGATCGTGTGTTGAAATCTCTTTCTAATACTCGCTGGGAGGCACATGCAGTGGCAACAAGTGCAATTCTGGAGTCCTACTCAAAGATTGTGGATGCATTAGAAAGTCTAGCTGAAGACCAATCACAAAAGGGAGAAACTGTACAAGAGGCAGAAAACATTGCAAACAAGATGCAAGAACTAGAGTTTGTATTCATGTTGACCATGTGGAATGAAATTTTACAACACTTTTACCACACAAGTCAAGCTCTCCACGAAAAAGAATTGGATTTGAAAACATGTGCAGACCTCTGTCAATCATTTGCAGACCACTTACACACTTTGAGGAATGATTTCAAAAGATTTGAAGACATATCAAAAGATATCTTTCCTGATAGTAACTACAAAGAAGCCCAGTCCCACAAGCGAATCAGGAAAAAACAAGCAAATGATAGCAGTGCAACAGAAACAGCATTGAATCCTACAGACAAATTTCACGTATCTACTTACTACACTATAATTGATACACTTGAAGCTCATATGAAGAGGAGAGGTGAAGTGTACAAAGAAGTATCAAGTAGATTTTCTTTTCTAAATGATATGGACTTATCTGACGAACAATATTCACAAGGTTCCCAAAAGCTAGTTGACTCATACCCTGTTGACTTGAACATGAATCTCTGTGGAGAAGTACGGCAGTTCCACTGTTATGTGTGCACAAAGTTTAATGAAACAGGAAAAATGAAATTCAGTCACATTGATCTTCATGACACAATATTGAAAGGCGGAATACAATGTGTATTTCCAAATGTAGAGATCGCACTACATATTTTTCTAACACTGATGACTACTAACTGCTCCGCAGAATGCTCTTTTTCTCAGCTGAAAAGAATAAAAAACCCTCAGAGAACAACAATGTGTCAGGATAGACTTGATTCACTTGCCCTATTGTGTATGGAAGCGGACATGCTTCGTCGAGTCAGCTTTGATGAACTTATCCAGAATTTTGCAATCAGAAAATCTAGAAAGAAGCTATTTTAATTTCAGCATACATGTAAGTTTTGTGTCATTTCAAAAAATAAAATTTTATTTTACGGTATAGTATTGTTTTTATTTTGAATTAGATATGGGGGGGCACCATAATCTTTCCAGTGCTTAGGGCCTCTTACTCCAGCCCTGCCTGGCTACACTAGTGTGACGTTCCCCTGGTGTTATCTGGACCAGTGATCTGCTAGGCCATTCCAATTGTCGACTCTGGGAGCCAGCCTTACCCTGCTCTGCTGTGAGAACCCACACTCCCAGGTTGTTCTCATACAGCCTCTAGCACAGGGGTGGGCAAACTACAGCCAGGTGGCCGCATCTGACCCTTCAGACATTTTAATACGGCCCTCAAGCTCCCGGAAGCAGCAGCATGTCCCCCCTCTGGCTCCTATGCGTAGGGGCTGTCAGGGGGCTCTGCATGCTGCCCCCACCCAAGCACCGCCCCCGCAGCGCCCATTGGCCAGAAAACAGAGCCAATGGGAGCTGCAGGGGCAGCACCTGCGGACGGGGCAGCGCACAGAACTGCCTGGCCGCGCCTCCACATAGGAGCCAGATGGGGGACATGCTGCTGCTTCCGGGAGCTGCTTGAGGTAAGCGCCAGCCAGAGCCTGCACCCCGACCCCCTCCTGTGCCCCAACCCCTTGCCCCAGCCCTGATCCCCCTCCCGCCCTCTGAAGCCCTCAGTCCCACCCTCCTGCACCCCAGAGTCTGCACCCCCCCCGGAGCCCTCATCCCCCCACCTGCATCCCAACCCCCTGCCCCAGCCCAGAGCCCCATTCCGCACGCCAAACTCGTCATTTCTGGCCCCACCCCCAGAGCCTGCACCCCCTCCCACATCCCAACCCCCAATTTCATGAGCATTCATGGCCCACCATATAGTTTCCATACCAGATGTAGCCCTCTGGCCAAAAAGTTTGCCCACCCCTGCTCTAGCATGTAAGCTGCTCCTTGGATTGTGCAACTGAATGACACTAGCCAATATCGCCGGTCCCAGACACAACCCTAGGACCCTCCGTCTTGCAGCGTCCAGTTTTGCCTGCTGGACACTGCAAGCAGTGGCGTAGCTAGGTGGAGCGAACAGGGGCAGTGGACATAAAAAAAGGTGCCACCCACTTGTACTCACCGGGCGTCGCTCCGGGTCCTCGGCGGCACTGAAGGCCCCCGCCGCCGAAATGCCACCGAGGACCCGGAGCGAGTGAAGGCCCCCGCCGCCGAGGAGCCGGAGTGCGTGAAGACCCAGAGCGCCGAGGAGCCGGAGTGCGTGAAGACCCGGAGCGCCGAGGAGCCGGAGTGCGTGAAGACCCGGAGCGCCGAGGAGCCAGAGTGCGTGAAGACCTGGAGCGCCGAGGAGCCGGAGTGCGTGAAGACCCAGAGTGCTGAGGAGCCGGAGTGCCGCCGGGTGAGTAAAAATTAAAAAAGGCGCCTATAAGTTAACTTGTGCTCAGAGGGGGAGCAGCCGCTCCCCCCACTCCCCCCCCCCGGCTACGCTACTGACTGCAAGATTATATGAGTTTATCAATTTAACAATGAAATTGATATGTACCAAGCTTGTTATCCCAAGGGGAGTCTCTGACATCCTTCAAACCAAACGCACTCCTTCAGATAGAATAAACAAACAAATTTATTATCTACAAAGATAGATTTGAGTGATATTAAATGATAGGCAAAAAGTCAGAGTGGTTACCAAAAGAAAAGAAAATATAAGCACACAGTCTAAATTCTCAACCCTATTAGACTGGGCAACATCTAGATTAAGCAGTTTTTCTCACCCCGCTGGATATTGCAGTCCTTAATATACAGGCTTGTTCCTTAAACCTGGGCCAAACTCCTGTGTTGGAGTCTTGTCTTCTTCTCAGTGTCTTAATTGCTTGTAGCATAGGTGGGGGCAGGAGAAGGGCCCAGTATGTGTCCACTCTGTCTGTTTTATACCCTTAGTCCATGTGCTTGGGGAGCACAAGTCTAGGCATGTCTTGGGGGCATTGCTGAGTCTCTCCAAGCAAGGTTGAGCAATTCCCCTGGTGTAGCCTCATGCAGGTGAGTCATTGCATTGTAGCTCCTTTGCTGGACAATGACTGTTGATCGGTTGTTTCACACCCCGCCAGGGAGTTGGTTACTTTCCTTGCTGTTGCCTCTGGGGAGCTAATATCTGGCTGATTCCCCAGTTTACAGCATGTTTTAGTGACAACCATACTACACAATTCTCATAACTTCATATGCATTAATGATACACATCTATGGATAGAGAAATGACTTTCAGCAGATCATAACCTTTCCCCAATACCTTACAAGGCATGCTTTGTATGTGAGATCACGATTATACGAAAATGAGGAATATAGGGGTTACAGTACGCTCCCCCAAGGTATAGAATGTCACAACTAGAAAATTAAGCTATAGTGGAAAAACGTTTCCAAACATGGCTTTGTCCCCACCACAATCCAAAACCAAAAGTCAATAAGCCAGCTTGTACAGACAGGACCAAACAAGGATCCTCAAACATACTTCGGCTCATTCAAACGCAGCTCCATTTCCTAGGATAGATAGGGTCTTAGTGATCCAGGGCACGTGGCAAAGAAGACCCCCTACTGGCTGCCACATGAAAACAATTGCATCTTCCCTGTTAAGCATGTGAATTCCTATAACATGATCTTGTGACGTCCCCAGAACTCCTGACATGAAATGCACCTATAACCCTCCCTTAGCATATATGCAGGAGGGAGAGTCAGAAAAATGTTGCACTCCAGGTGGAGTTTGAACTTCTGTGGCCCTAAGACTCTCAGTCTGGCTTCTCTAACAAGGAGTCCATATGACACACACTGGCTTAGTGTGTGTGTTTACATCTCCTTCTAGTGCCTAACCCCAGAAATTATTACAGCCTACTACTGTTCTCTGGTAAAAGTTCTCATTTGGCACAAGTAATAGAGACCTGTGTTTTGGGAGCTGAAGATCCCAGTGCTGAGCTTTGATTAAGATTGTAATGCCGCTGCGTGCCAGCAGACGTGGTTTGTCACACACTAACCCACGGGGAGCCAGTTTTATACAGTTCTGATCTGTTGACACTAAAAAAAAAACAATCAAAACAAATCAGACATAGCCCACAACCAGCAGAATTCGTTTCCCAAGTACATCACCAGGCCCTTTCTCTGTTAAAACCATCAGCAGAGAAAGCTCTGTACCATTGGACTTTATAGTCTAGAGATGGTCCCCATCATGCCTCACTTTTAAAGGGCACTCACTCGATTTCCTAATGGAGCTCATCCAACCTACCTCTAGCCTCTGAGAAAGAATAACAGGGAGAGAGGAGCTGACCAATGACTTGATTTAAGAAAGAGGAGGAACATAAAAGAAACAGAGGCTGCTGCAATTTGCAAGACAAAGGAGGTCCTATCAGAGAAAAGCCTGCAAGGGTAACAAAACTGAGCCCAGCCTTATCCCTGAAATAATTCTGTCCCATAACTGGAATCGGGGAGGGTCCCGATCACAGGTCACTGGCTGTATGGATGAGTGAGTGCGAGTTACATCATCAGTCAGTAGACCTAATCCTGCAAGCTACTCTGTGCAGGCAGACTCCTGAGCCCCAATGAAAACGGCTACAGACCAGTGCATGGGTCCAAGCTAGTGGAGCAGCTTGCAGGACTGGGGGCCAATACTGGGAGATGTTAGGCCTGTCTTGTAAGGGTGTGTAGGTTATTGGGGGGTCTCTGGCCAATAGGTTCAGAATGAATGTGGAAAAGTTGACTTCTGGCTTTTAGCTGAAGTGTGGGATCTCTGACCAGCACCGGGAGGTAACAGTTACAATGTTCTAATACATTGGTTGTAAATAAATGGTGTATTTACATCCTTAACTCTTCCCTAACTGGTCTTGTTAGGGAACTACCTTTGTTTTTTAAAACAGCTTTTTATAACCCTGAATATGAAAATGATTTCAATGAAGTCTCTACCACTTTACTGCTGGGAAAACCAGCACTGAGCCTTCTGCCAGGCTAAGAAACATCAAAGCAGTCCCTGAGCATCTTATAAACTTTTCAGGAATCCCATTATGTTGGTAACATCTGCAGGAACCCCTGAGTTGCCTTGAAATTCTTGGGGAATACCTGCTGGTTCATGTATGGCCCTTGAGTTTATCTCACCGTAGTGCACCTGGCATGATTCAGGAGCGTGTTAACTCAAAGTCTGTATGGGTTAAAGTTTTCTTTAATCCATTCCTATGGGAGAACTTTGTGAAGTCCATCATACCTCTGACAAACTTCACAAAGTCCACAAGAACTTTTCTATCCTTCTTGCTCCTATCCAGTTTTCTCTTTCTGACTTTCTCTTTTCCCCTCTCTATCCCTTTATCTCTTTTTCTCCTGCCTCTGTTTTCATCTCTCCCCCACCCCACCCCTTTCACTGGCAGAGCTACTTTGGGAAAATTCCATCTCCCTGAAGCAGCTGGTTTGGCCAGCCCCTGACAGCCAGCACCCCCTAAGGGTCATCTAGGTCAGATTTTGGAGTGGGGAGGATGAGGGAGGGTGTCTGCAAGAAAACACCATTGTTGGCTGGATGAAAGATTGAAAAATCTGCTGACATTTAAACAATGGGGCTGAAGCTCAAGCCGCTGGACAGTGAGGTGATGGGGAGGTCGTGTCAGGGCCCCTGCTACAACTGCAGGATCCAGTTCTTCACAACTGGCCTCGCCGCCTCTGCTCCGCCTGTGCTGACAAGGTTCATTTATTTCTCCATTGGGTGTGCGCGTGCATGCATAGCTCAGGCCCACGCTGCCCCCACAGCTTTGCCAATGCACCTGTAGCTTGGTCTGCAGCACCCCCTGCTCATCAATCGCAAGCTTGAAGCAGCATCAAACCCACCTGGGTTTCTGCTACTGCCTACGCGCTTCTCTGCTGAAAAACACAGAACAGAGCATCCTGGCGTGGCCCTGCCAGCAGGTCAGCAGGCCTGGTAGCTACAGTTCAGTTGAATGAGCATTCAGAGATGCAGGTAGTGATGAGCTGAATGGAGAAGCCCAATTCTGAGGGAGATTCACCTCTCTTGGCAAGTGACCTTCAAGATAGTTCTTGATCTTGGCCTTGTGTGTCAAAGAGGCACTTCCTTGTTTCAGTGCCTGTGGGTGGGAGGTCAGAGGTCAAGCCTCGGGGAGAAAGATCAGGCAGGGCAAGTTGTTCAGTCAATGCTTTGGTCTGTAGAGGGGATGGGGTGGGAGGAATTAGGTGATGTCACCATGCTTAAAGAGACAGACTATTTCTCAGCTCTCATACCCTTCCCTGCAGTGCCTCCTGCTGTGAGGCTGGAGCTGAAGTAGCTACATGTGCCCTACAGCCAGCGATTCTTTGCCATCCCCCTTGATGCCGGGGAAGACTGGGACTGTAGCAGGCATGAGCTTCCCCACAGTCAGTGCTCCTACAACACCATTCCCTACACTGCACTGCTCCCTGCAGGGAAAGGCCTGAGACTGAAGTAGCTGCAAACTTTGCCATCTGGGGCCTCCATTTGCCACTAATCCCTGTCTGTCTTTCTGTGCTAGTTCTTTCTCCTTCAATGGAGACCTCATGGCTAGTCCATGTACAGCTTGCAGCGTGCCCATGAGGAGAACTAATCCCGCTGGTGACACATGCATCAGGTGTTATGGGGTGATAACAAAACCTGCTTGAGGTCATCAATATTTAATTAGCAATGGGGCTTGTTTAAACATTAACCTGGGAAGCTGGGGGGGGGGGGGGGAAGAGGTGCTAGAGCACAGTGAGGTGTTAACTCTTTGTGGGAAAGAAGAAAGAAGGAAAAAGAGATACTCCGTCACTCTCTACCTACCACCTCTTACACATGGAAAGGGAGGGAGGGGGTCAAAATTTCCCACCTGCCTAGGAACATAGACATTCATGTAACAGAACAGTGCCATGGGCCTTCTGATCAGGAATCCCAAAGGTAGTCAGTGCTGAATGCTCACCCCCCTCGCTGTAGAGAATTATAACAGTTGTGAATTAGGGGGCATGTATTTCTTCCTGGCACCAGCTGGCGATCAGATTATGTCCTGAAGCATGAGGAGCAATAGCCCTTGTCACTGGTACTTTAGCTAGCGTTGCTGCCGAGGCTGTCCTGGATTGTGGCAAGAGATGTGCTGTGTGTTTGTGTTGTTCACTGATTGATCCCTCCCAGGCTGCAGTGTCTGAGACACACCGCACTTTCTCCACCGGATGAGTCAGGTCTCCTTTACCTGGGCTGACTTGCACCTGGACAGCAGCAAGAGAGCGAGGGAGACAGGCTCACACAGACACTTTTGAACTATAAATTGTCTCTTTCATTTCCTTCTGCGGCTTAGCCAAGCCCGTTTTATTCCCCCATCCCTACACCCACCACTCACTTATGAGTGAGCCACGGTACCTCAGGCTGCTCTCACAAGCTAAGCAGGGCTGGGTTTAGTTAGTTCTTACAATGGATACCCCCAAGCAAACCTCAGGGGCTGCAAGAAGTGGTGCTGGTGATTCGGAAGGGGGTGCTTGTCCCTCTGAATCTGTGTTGAACCCAGGCCCCAGCATGCTGCTAGAGGGTGCTCTGCTGACAGATGAGACCTAAAACCACGGCCATGACTATTTATGGTCACTGAAGCTCCCAGAGCACTTTTCATAGGACTAGGGGTGCCACTCTCCATAGCCTGGCCAAATTCCTACATGTGGGTGTTTTAGTGTCAACCAGTCGGGACTGAGCCCACTTTGGCCAGTTGGCTGTCTGTGTATTTAGCTCTGTGTGTATTTTTAGGAGTGCGGGAGTGAGCCCAGACTGCCCCCCTCCAGGGAAGTGTGTGTATTTTTAGTAGTGTGGGATTGGGTCCAGGCTTGTCTGCTCTATGTGTGAATGTGGAACAGCTGCAGGCGGCAGAATAGGTTGGACTGTAGCAATGATGTCACTCAGCGACTCCCACGCTGTCAGTGGAGAGCATGAAGGCAAGAGAGGGAGATGAGCAGGGAGGTGTACAGGCCGGCACAACGTCCCACAACATTCAGCAGTCTCAGACGAGACCCCCATTGTCCTTGAACCAGCTACTCCTGCCCAGCTGCTCTCAGCAGGGAGCACTGTGAGAAGGGTTCAGAAGTGTTGGCTGTGAGGCACTCACAGCCACTCCTGCCCCTTTCAAGAAGAAGCACAGTAGACAGGAGGTGATTCTGGAGCGCTGCCTTTGGGGAACTCACAACTCCATTCCCCGTCTCGCCCAGCAGAGGGCACGAGGGGGAATGGCGCAGGAGTGCTGGCGATTGAGTGCTCACTTGCTCCTCTCTTCTCAGGCTCTGCCAGCCGGAGGCGCTAGAGGGGATAGTCAAAGTACACAATGAGGCGTTAGTGAATCCTGAATCATATCAGACTCCATAGGATGGGAGAGAGAGAGAGAGAGAATGTGTATAGCAAGGGGGGTTCTAATAGTCCGAAACCAGAACCTGCAGCCAGCCACACAGGGGAAGGGAACCATTGAGTCAGACTACAGTGGGATTTGTGTGAAAGGGTACCAGGACAACTAGCACCTGTGAGGGAGGAAGGGAACTTCCACTTCTATTGTTGACTATGCCACTCATCTGGAGGAATGTACAGAGACGTCGGGGAATGTGAGTTCTCTCCTTCTGGGCATGTCTCCTCTCTTCTCCCTCAGGACAGTTGCTCCTTAACCCCACACCATTGGCAGCTTTGAAAGGAGGCGGATTGCTGCCCTTCACATTCCCTGAGGTGTTCCTCAGACCCTTCAGTCCTCCCACACGTACATCCTCCAGGCCCAACAATGTAGTGATCTTCCGTCCCCCTGGGTGCAGCAGAGCTCCCAGATTGCCAAGCAGGGGACATGCAGCCTCACCTGTTCCCAGAGGGCTGAGCACACCGAAGGGAACTTCTCCCTGCACTAGTGCTGATCCTGGCACGGGGACTGATCACGAGGGGGGAAAGCAGCTTGAACCCACACCCTCAGCATGGATTGGAGCAGCCCTATCTTGCATCCCGGCTTCAGCCCCTGTGAACCATTGCAGTACCACAGAACAGCTGGGGCATAGGAGCACTCTGTACACCCTTCTCCTGTCCCCAGTACACAGCTGTGCCAGGAGCTGCTGTGGAAGTAGGTGGCCCAGAGCCAGCTATGCTGGCTGTGCGCCTGCCAGGGAGACCCCCTTTCAGCTGCCACTGTAAAGTAAGCACCACACAACTATGAATTTCCCTCATTGTCTCTTCAGGGCCCACAACCCCACTGGCCAGCAGGGGAGCGAGAGGGATTCCCTCCCCGTGTGTCTCTCTCACTCACACACAGTGTGTTACCATGAGGCCAGCTTGCCTCCCTCCTTTTCTGTGATGAGCCTCGGAGCTGGTGGCTCTTCCCCTCCCTGCGATTTGGAGCATTAAACGAGGTTTGCTATCAAATTCACAGTGGGTGGTAGCCATAGTCTCTCTCCAGATTAGTTGCCTAGTGTATCGTTCCCCTGTGCACCCCAAATTGGATGCAGGGTTCTAAGAGATCAGGTCATGTGTGCGCCATAGTGAGCTGTGGGGTCCACTTTGGGTGGGGGCAGGGGAGAATGAACATCAGCTCTCAGGAAAGTGACATGCCCAGAGATACACGCACAGTGTCATTCAGAAAATGGGGGGCACCTACAAAGCTCATTGCTGCAGGGCCCTTCCTCCTGCATCCCATGACTGACTACATACACACACACACCCCGCCCCCCCCACAACTTCCAATACCCCCCACAACCTCACGCACACATGCCGCACATCCACATCCACACCCACAAACACACACAGCCTCACTCACACACACCCCGCATGCACATACCCCCACAACCTCACACCCAACACAAACACACACATCACACACACCATACACACAACCTCGCACACACACACACACACACACACACACACACACACACACACACATTACTCTTGTCTGTAGTAAGACTGTGTAATAAAAATGCCCTCAGGGCCTTTCTGCCTCACCTTTCTACCCCATCAGACCCTTCCTTCACTGGGCGCCTCCTATCCTCATGGATCCCCCTTCCACCCAGAGCTGTTCCCTCAGCCTCTCTTCCTGTGGGGGTCCCTCCTTCCCCATGGGCCTGGCCCCTCTCCCCAGACCTCTCACCCAGTGAAGCCCTCCCCCCCGTCCCCTGCCTTGTCCTAAAATCAAGCCCCCTCTTGGCTACCCCAAACTTGACACTGTTAATTAGCCAGTGACATCATGGCAACCTGGTGAAAGAGCGAGTGTGAGTGAGGGGGAGACATGAAAAGAAGCCGCCAGCTCCTGCTTGGGGTGCGTTCACCGGGCTCCTTGTCTGCTCCAGGTGGCAACAGGGACTCCTGGGCAAGGCACCCAATCCATACTGCAGCGTGGAGAGAGAATGAAAGAGAGCTCAGGGGCAGGGGGGCGTCCAGCACCCGTGTGCCCTGACTTGTTCAGGACCGACAGCCACAAGACCCCTCCCCTATCGCTGTTTGTCCTCCGCGCTCCTCTGTCTTGCAGAGGGCCAAACTCCCATCTGAATATTTACACTGCTCCCCTCGTGTTTCTCTGACCTTGTATGGCTTTCTCTTGCCTTCTTTTCAGCTAGTTGTCTCCTCACCTCTTCTCTCAATTGCTAGTCTGCCCTCTCAGGAACAGGGACAAAGGAAGCGTGGCCTAGTGGTTCAAGCCAAGGACTGGGAGCCAGGAGGTCAGGGTTTTCATTCTCACAGACTTGCTCTGTGCCATTGGGTATGTCACTTGGCCTCAGTTTCTCATTGGTAAAAAGGCAGGAAAGGTAATAGGGGTACTGTGCAGATTTATTTATTAACTTCTTTACCGTACATTGAGATTCCCATTCCCAGGTAGAAAAGGCTAGAGGAAAATACCTGTATTTCCTTTTTCTTCCTTTTCCCTGTTCTCTTCTTGAGTGTGACAACAGAGCTATGGCACAGCAGAGGGCCTCTGCTATCAGATGGAAGGAGACAAGGGCAGTTCCTGGGATGGGAGCTCAGACTTCTTGAAACTGACCCTCACGCCCTAAGTTCTAGCAGCTGAATTTCTGAATTTGGGAGCAAATTCCTGTGACCTGTATTCTCTGGGGCTCTGTCTGGAGAAGCTGCAGGACAGACTATATCCTCCAGCTCAGCAAGGAGCCCCTACCGAACCCAGGAGCAATGTCCCAGTACTCCGCTGTTCACTAGAAGCATACAAATCTCTGAGGGGAACAAAAAGCCCCTCTTGACAATTGGATTTGGAGATAAAATCTCCAGACTGGTGGCTTGAGGCCACCTTGTTGTTTGCCTTTTCCAATCATTCAACCAGGTCATTTTCCAGTGGAAGCTGGGATCTGGGATTCAGAAGGTGGAGGTACCCTACCTTCCCCTGTGAGCACCCCAAAGGGCACCACTGTGGCCCAGTGTCCAGGATTTTCAGCCAGTTTTGGCCCTTTTTCCTACAAATTCCCACTTCTGGGCTGTGGGGGAAACCGGGTTTTACTTAGGGGTCGGATGTTTGGTGCTCTCTTCTTCACATTCCTGAAAGTTCCTATTCCCATGTCCCAGGTCAAGGCTGCTGTTTCCCACCTTCTTTCCTCCCCTCCTTCAGGGCCTGTTGGGAACAGGCATGAGGAATTCCTGGCCCAGCTTCAGAGGAGAAGCCTGTACAGGCAGCAACACATGCACGTCAGGGCTGCTCCAAATTCCAGCTCCCAAAGGCAGAAACAGAACAACGGCCAAATGGGGCTGGAGTGGGAATGATGGAAGGGGGCGGGGAGGGAGGGACTCCCAGGCACCTGCCACCTCAGCATGATATGTACATCCCTCTCCTCCTAGTGGTGGGGGTTAAAGAGTGAACTGTGCTGAAGAGGACTGGGGAGAAATCAAAGAATGGACCATGCTAAATAGGGATAGAAGGTTCTTTTTGGTTGGGGAGAACCAAAAAGAGCACATTACGAGTGGTACATCATGATCAGCAGGATCAGGGGAGGGAGGAATTGGATCTGGCCAGGTTGCCATCTGCACATGTTGGATTGCAGGACAGGTGCTAAATGAGCAGGTCAGGGATGCTCTGTGGTCATGTGGACCTTGAACCACATAAGACGCATGAGTCCAGCCAGACACTGGTGGTCTCTGAAATGGGGGATGTCAGAAGAGCAGTTCTCGCATGTTCTATGCACATCTGGAATAGAGAACCCTTAGCCTGGGCTGTTCTCAGATGGTCCACATATCTAGAGTGGTGAAAGCTCAACAGACAGTTCTTGGATGCTCTCTTCACTTCTAAGACAGGGGGTGCTTAAATGAGCATCGCTCACCTGCAATGGACACATCTGGAATGGGAGTTACCAAAGGACAGTCCTTGAATGCTGTGTTCACATTTGGAAAGTGAGATGCTATAGGGCAGTTCTTGAGTGCTCTGTGCACAACTGGACTGAAAGTCACTAAAGTTCAGTTCTCAAATGCTGTCTGCATATCTAGAATAGGAGGACCTAAAAAGCAGTTTCTGAATGTTCTGTGCACAGCTAGAATAGAAAACATTAAATTTCAGTTCTTCAATGCACTGTGAACATCTGGATGCCAGTGGCCACAGGGCACTGGTTTAAGTTTGCTAAGAGTTGTTTGAGCATGGTTGATATTAGGAGTGATATTACTGTAGATGCCCACTTATTATAGGTTGTTGAAAACAACAAAAATGACATTTTTAAACTGGCCAAAACCCCCCCCCCAAAAGATTGTTTCAGAGCCTGCAACAGGGTCTCATGCCCCATCGGTCCTCCCACTGCTCCCGCCGCTGCACAGACAGGTGCGATGGGTTCAGATGAGTACCCCCCCCAACCCCTTGAATCACTGTCAACATGGGAGAAAGGTTCCAACACCCACTCAGCACCTAGCTTGGCCACGCCACATTCCCAGGGGACCAGCGGAGGGGGCTGGGGCCTCTCGTTCCCCCTTCTTGATCACTTTTCATCATCCCAGCAGTGCCAACAATAACAGTGAGGAGACAATGCCTTCTTTTCACGGAGTGCGGGGCTGGGAGGAAGGGACACAGCGGAGGTAAAGCGAGAGGAAAACCGATTCAGAAACCGGGTCACCAGAGCCTCAGTTTACTCAGCTATGAAATGATGCACATGGGGCTTGTATTAAGGGCTTTAAGAGCCCCAGGTGGCCAAGCAAAGTGTTATAATTTTGACAAGTGGCCAAGATAGGCAGCTTAAAGAAAGACAGCCCTGCTACCCAAACTGGGTTACTCTCTCTCCTTTAAAAAGAAAGCAAACAATTGTTTTGTGGCTGTTCTAGCATGAAAGGCAGTTTTGGTGGCTGTTGAGTTTGTGCTTCACTTTTAATATTTAAGTCCCTCTGAGGAAGTTGGACATGACTTTTGACGTCTTGTGTTCCCCTTCTGTCGCTTCCCATCAGCCTCGTGTTTCCACTCACCACTGGTGTTATAAAATGAAACCTAGAAGAGGTAGCGAACAAGGCTGGGAAATTCCCTTCTTGGACAGAGGCAACCCCTCTGCCCCCAAAAACCTTAGAAAGTCACATTGATGTTTTGGGCCTCATCACTGATGTCAGGGCGCTGGGCTGTTTACAGCTGCAGGAACAGGCAGGAGACACCTGGCAAGCCACATTAAACTACTATATCAGAGAGTAGTTCCCCTTAACGGCCCTTCACGCCAAGAAGCACAGAGAGGGCTGAGAGCGCGATGGAAGCAGCATGCTCAGCCCCTCTCCTGTAGGAGAAGAATATTCACAATCACTTGCTGGGAGAAACAGCTGGGGTCGGGAGCATTGAATAGAAGGAGTTTTGCTGAGACATCAGGACTCAAAGAGAGCTCTTGAGGCTCTGCATGGCTGCACAGAGAGACCCCTGTTTTATTAAGGGCATGGAGCATAGCTGAAAACATTGCCAAACTGGAGTTTCATAAAAGCCAACTGTTTTGCTGCAAGTTGTTAAGGGCTGCCATCAGAGGTGATCACAGACCTGGTTAAAATCAGTGGGTGTGCTAAGCATTCCTTTTTTCAGGGTAAATGGAGAGAAAAATTAAGCACCTTTTTGTAGTGGGGTAGCCAGAAACAGTAGAAGCTACACCCACGGCTATGAGCCACATGGCAAGGCCTGTGCAAAAATTAACTCACATAGATTAACAGAAGTTTCCCTGATTGCAAAGGGGTTTAGAGATTAGGTTTGTTTGTCTGTGTGTGTTGGAGGCAGAAGGCCAGAGAAGCAGGTGAGATTGTGACTCTGGGAGGAAGCAAAGGGACAGAACTTCTTAGGCACAGAGTTTGCTAGAGGGCAGGCTTGGGAATTGTGGAGCAAGGAAATTGCCTGCTGCTGTGTGATTCTCCTGTGTTCAGGGAAACAGGACTTTGTGTACTTTGCAAATAACCAGGATTAACCGCAAAGATTATATCTGACTCATATGATTGATTTCTCCTCTTAATGGAAGCAACGTGCATGGTCCTGAATACTGGCTAACTACTTGGGCCACAGGGACAAAATAGAACATTTGTTTTGATCCAGATTTCAGATAAGGATGCTGGATAACACAGAGATTGTGATGACCACAGTCTGGAAAATTACCGCTTCAGTATTTGGTAGCGAGCTACTCTTCTGTAGGGGAAGCCTCTATCACCAAGTTAAGCAATTCCACAGCGGCAGACTTGTGCCACAGAATCTCAGCTTCTTTCTTTCTTTCTTTCTTTCTTTCTTTCTTTCTTTCTTTCTTTCTTTCTTTCTTTCTTTCTTTCTTTCTTTCGGCTCTACTGCTTATGGTTGCAGAGAAATCCTTCAAAAGGAGAACCAGGTGTAAATCGATGCAGTATTGGCTGCCTGAATCTGCAGACCACCCGAAACAATAGCTCTGAGAAGTAGTTCTCTCTATAGGGCATTTGCTCTGGAGCCGAATGTTGTAATTTAAATATAAATATTTTAACTTTTTCACAACAGGTATATAAGCATAAACGTCCAATTAATTTTCTTATCATTACTGGATGCAGAGACCATTAGGACAGCTGATGACTTTCAGGGTTTGCTGGGGAACAAAGAGTTCAAACCCTCTCCTCAGAATGTACAGTCACTTCTGAACCTGCCTGTACATGATAGGAAATGAGGAGCTACATCCTCACCCTAGTTCAATAAAAGCTTCAACTTTTTCCAAGGCGCCAAACACTGATACCACCGCCCGCACCTTTCTAGCTCAGTGTCAAAACCTCCAACTTCCGCCCTCCCTGGACAGCTTCCACAGTGCAGTTTCATGTTGGTGCAAGATATTGCAGCACACTGCAAAGAACATGGGGCTACTGCACTGAGCCTGTTACTCATTTCGAAACCAACTTGGGTAAAATCCTCTGGTTTGGAACGCAGCTGAATCTGCCACAGAACATGTGATGCACTGGGTGGCAGCACTGCAGAAACCCAAGGGCTTGGCACAGAGTTGAGATCTAGCTTGCCACAGAGCACCTAGAGTCCTGCCCTGTAGCTGCCTTTGGCATGGGCAAGAGGGAAGAAAACCATGTGAGGTTTCCATCTCTAGAATGTCCTCTCCTCCCAATTCAAAGCCAGAGGAAACCCCTGCTTGCCCTGAAAGCTCAGCTCAGGCAGGCAACGTCATTGTGGCATTTCGAGGAAGTTACGGGTACAGCACAAGCTAAATTTAACGCTCACCACAGTTTGCTGATGACTGCTGAAAAAACACATGATTCAACAGTGCAGTGGGGGAAGGGGAAAGACTTCCCCAAAAGTCATGGGAACTACCATAACCTACATGGTTCTCAAACCAAGCCAAGGTCCATAGCGGGTAATGGCATGCCAGTGGGAGTCAAACACACACACACACACAAATACACCAGAGCCACCTCCTTTGTGGTTGGTAGACAGACCTTCATCACAAATGACAGAGCTTCACCTAGTAGAGGGAGATACTCCCCCAACCCACAGTGGCTTATAGCAGGTGAGTGCAGGTCACCTCCACAAGCTGAAACGCCCCTCTATTCGGCACTGGTGAGGCCACACCTGGAGTACTGTGTCCAGTTTTGGGCACCCCACTACTGAAGGGATGTGGACAAATTGGAGAGAGTCCAGCGGAGGGCAATGAAAATGATTAGGAGGCTGGGGCACATGATTTAAGAGGAGAGGCTGAGGGAACTGGAATTATTTAGTCTGCAGAAGAGAAGAGTGAGGGGGGATTTGATAGCAACCTTCAACTACCTCAAGGTGGGTTCCAAAGAGGATGGAGCTCAGCTGTTCTCAGTGGTGGCAGATGACAGAACAAGGAGCAATGGTCTCAAGTTGCAGTGGGGGAGGTCTAGGTTGGATATTAGGAAACAGTGTTTCACTTGGAGGGTGGTGAAGCACTGGAATGAGTTACCTCAGGAGGTGGTGGAATCTCCATCCTGAGAGGTTTTTAAGGCCTGGCTTGACAAAGCCCTGGCTGGGATGATTTAGCTGAGGATTGGTCCTGCTTTGAGCAAGGGGCTGGACTAGATGACCTCCTGAGGTCTCTTCCAACCCTAATCTTCTATGATTCTATGAAACAGAGCTGCATGTAGGGACCCCAAGAGAAGAACAGAACAAGACACTGCAGATCTGGAGTGAGGTGCATTGGTATAGCTATAGAAGGCACACGTAGGAGTGGACTAGCAGGGCAGGACAGCAGTGTGTTTAGCAGAGCACCATGTGTAATTTCCAATGTCCATCCCTATTTTGCTCTAGCCAACTGCTATCACACACCCAGCCCGCATGGATTTGACTCCATCTGAACAGAATGGAAACCTTCTAAGCCAAGGAAAAGGCTGCCCTCTAAGCCAACCAACAGCTGCGTCAGAACAAGCCAGCTGAAGTCAGTGGAGCTGCACCTTCCTTCCTCCTGGTGATTCTTGCCCAAGTTGGAGCCAATGTTGCTGAGTCAGTGAAGCCTTGTGGCAGTTCCTCCCAGCTCGGGTGTTTCAGCTATTCACACGTGCAACGTACCCTGTGATCAAGATGGACTTGGGAACCCAGGGAGCGTCCTTCAGCTTCTCCTGGCCACCTCAAGGCCACAATTTCTGTCAGATCATCATGTCAAATGTTCAGGGCCCTTTCCCAGGTCTAACATGGAACAGGTGGTGTTAGCTCGTGGGAAACACCAGTACCTGAGCAAAATATCCTTGCTGGGGGGGAAGGGGGGAGCCCCTTTAGTTTTCCATACTCCAACTGAGCAATAGCAAGGGACAATACAGATAATCTGCACCCTGTGCACCTTCCTTGGGGGCACCTCAGTTCCACTCTAACACCTGCCCAGTGACCATGCCTTACCGGAGAATGTCCACGTGCCAACACTCTCCCAGGGGTTGTCAGAATGATTGACACCATGTGCCAGGGTCCACATCCCACAGAGCTATTAGTGCAGCTGGACGGAGGCTTCCACAAGAACAGGATTGCACCAAGCAGAGCTTGCCACGCAGTCCTTTGTATAGAGTTTTCACATGCACACAGTAGCCCCAAAACATGTCACCGAATTGATAGCAACTGCTATACAGGATCAAACCAGTGGTCTGGCTAAGCCAGTATCCCATCGCCAGTAATGGCCAGTAGCAGTTGCCATTTCAGAGGCAAGGTGTAAAACTGCCACAAAGGACACTTAAGTTATGCTCATTGGGGGAGCTGCTTCCTCATGCCAGGACAGTAGTTAGTAGATTGCCAAGCATGTGGGTTGATGTCCCTTAGACACTTTTATCCTAGCACAATTGCAGATGGTAATGTGTAATCCTATTTTTGTACCCTACTGAGTAATTTGCTTCCTTTTAAAAAAAGAAATCATGATAATGAATTACAGAGAAATTTAGGCACGATTAAAGAGACCAAGCAATGACTTTGCAGGGGGGAGTTTCCAGACAGTGACAGCACAACTAAAAATGACAAATACAAATAGGAAGGAGGACAGAGCAGATGGAGACCAACTCAGAAAGGGCTTGGTGGTGCCACAGAGCCAGATCTGGCGTCGGTCTGCAGATAAGTCTGAAAAGCAAGTGGGGCGGGGGTGATGGGAAGCCAGTGAATGTGATGATGGAGAACTGGGGGTGAAGAGCGAGCAGGTGAACAGCGGACAGATGATCATGTGGTTAAGGCACTGGCCTGAGACTTACAAAATCTGAGTTCAGAGACAGAGCCCATCTTTCATTTCAGCTTGTGCAGTGCCCAATACAATGGGGGCTGAGCTGAGGAGGGTCTACCATAATATATCTAGCAGTGAAGGGGACTGAGGAGCAGCACTTTCAAACCAAACCACAAAAAGCAGTATGTTAAATATTCATTTTGGGTTAAACCTGTGCTAGAAAACAGCCACATGCCGCGTGAACCCAGCTTCATTCCCCTTGGGCATGTTAATAAGCTCCCCTTCCACATTAAGCATATTTGAAGCTCTCCACCTGTCGCTTGATCAAAGGCAGAGGCCTGGGCGAAATGCAAGAACATCAGCTGTGCCACTCATGAAGCTAATTGTGGGAGCCAAGACCTCAAACCTGAACCCGCTCTTGCCCCCGAGGCATCCTCAGACGTTTTTTGTCTTCCTTAGAGATTTGCAGCTGCTTTTTGATTCATCTCTAAGAAGGGGAAGAGCTTGGAAACAGGCAGCTCCTGCCCAGATGTGCCTCAGCAAGACAATAAAAATGCACTCGTAGCCCCTTCCTGGAGCAGCCCGAGATGCTCCACACTGCGATTCCTGCTCTGCCTGCAGGCGGGCAGCATGGATTCCAATACTTGTGTCCTGGGTCTGTGGGCTCCACCGGCCTCAGAGCAGAAGTGTGAATTGCAGGCCTTGTGCCCCGGGGTCTGGATTCCCACTGCCCTCAGAACAGAGGGAAAGCAAAGTCCAGTGATTGACGGAAAGGGCTGGCAGTTTGGAGGCCAGGCTGTATTCCTAGCTTTACCAGACTGTCAGATCTTTTGCAAGTGATTTATGTAGGGGGAAGCTCTGCCTCAACTCCCTCTTATATTAAATGTAGATAACCCCTGCCTGTTTCACAGGGGCAGAAGTTTAACCAATGTGGGTAAGGTACTTGGAGAGCCTCAGAAGGGCCAAGCGTTCATTTGTTTTAAGAGGGACTTGCATAACAGAACATTTAATATGAGAACAGCCCCTTGCAACACAAACACAAAACCAAGCTGGTTTCTGCCCTGCTTGCCAGTTCTCCAAGCTTTAGGTTTTAGAAACCATTTATTGTCTTCACAGCCAAGTCTCCTCCAGGCTGAGCCCAGAGAAGCCCTGATCTGTGACCTCAGTTGATTGTGGCCTGTTGCTGTGGAGACTGTGTTCTAAACACAGGAGGCAGCCTTTGCTGCAGGACAGGGGAGAGCGAGGGGAGAGCGCGCTGCTAGACAAGCCCGTGCACTGAGCCCGCAGACTGCCTGCTGGCCCACTTCATTCTCAAGTAGCACATTCTAGTTTGCCTCAAACCCCTCACTGTTTAGCTTACCCCGCACTTCTAAGGTGTGAGCATCCCAGACAGCTTTAAAGCATGACAGGCAGGGAAACATCTTCTCCCCATTTTACAGAGGGAGAAATGGCCACAGAGAGGTTAAGTGAACCCTCAGCCTGCTGCCGCCCAGCCCTAACTCCCCATTGCCCCAGGCTGTAGTAAGGAACCCATGCACCCACACTGGGCATTCAACAGGCCACAGCCTCCCCTACTGTCAAATTCTTCTAAGGAGTGCCATCACCACAGGCATAATTACTGTATTCAGCTCCAGAGGGAAGAGCACCATCTTGTGACACACCTGGCCATTACACCTTTGTCCTTAAAGTGCCGCTTGAGGAACAGGCTTAAAAGGGAGCCGCAAAGGATTTTAAAAATTGAGCTTGGGGCTTTTTGCTTAAGAGGAAGGCCTGAGTAGATATAATTTAAAACCCGCATAGAAAAAAGAATCAGGAATTTGATGTCAACTCTGGTCTCCCCTGATTTTGCTAGAACTGAGGTCTCACAAACGTATGATGGCCTCTCACCCCCTATATCTATCTAATCTGTGTACCCCCCCCCCCCCAGCGTGGATGCTGAACCTTTAACAGACATTCTCTCAAGGCTGTTTGTCAATGAGAGTAAACAGGTAGCAGAAGCTGGACTGAAAAGCCCTTCTCCCTCCATTGCTCAGCTCTTGCTTGACCCTTGGCGATGTCAATTGCACTTGCTCTGCAGTCACCAGGGCCTGAAGTAGAATTTTGTAACCTTGCAGTTTCTTTTAAAGGAAAAGCCCATTTTATCCCGCCATTGCTGGCGTCACCTTACCTGAGCAGTGGCAAGTTTTTAAGCCACAAACAGGGTCCCAAATCTCTCCTTTCATGCTATTTTCATTTTAATATGAACAGTTGCTACATCAGGTCTACCAAGAGCAGTTATTCGTCTCATTCAAGATTGGATGGAGCCAGGGGCTTAACTATGCAGTACCTTCAGTTGTGGCCACTGCTGGATGCGTCAGAAGAAGTAGTAATTATTATTTCCTCCATATGGGCTACAGGCAGGAAGGAAAATTTCTGACCTTTGACAGTGATCAGTTTATGCCCTGAAGCATAAGACTAGATCTCAGCACTTGTATGGCCCCCATCACTGTAAGCTCCTGTGCTTTCCTAGCCAGTGTCACGAGGGTGCCCATAAACAGTACTTATTCTTAGATGCAATACGTGTACTTATGCCATCAGCAGGAAACCAAGCCAGATTTCTCACAAGTGCCCTCTCTATCAATCACGGCACTTTTACCTGACTTAAAACAAAGTGGGGTGAAGGGAGGAGAGAGGAGTGTTCAGCCTGGAACTCAAGATGAACTGGTTATTTTCAGTGGTGCAGTAATACCACTTGGCTCTTACATAGAGGGTCAGAATAATGATCCAAAGCTCAGTCTGTCTCTCTTTCTTCCTCCCCCCATCACACATTTATCAGGAAGCCAGACGAACATGGAATGACATCTCTCTCTCAAGCTATTTCTGTGGCATCAGGCTGTCTGTCTGGAGGAAAAGCCTTTAAGCAAGGATGGGGCGGGGATTCAGGAAAATTAAACTGCTGTCATACATATGAATGTGTCATGCCAACCTCCCTACTGCTCCTTTGGTAACAGCCAGTGCCATAATTAACACCTCAGAACAGAGCATGCAGGACAATTCTTCTTGCTCCCACTTGGGTGTTAGTAAAAAGAAAAGGAGTACTTGCGGCACCTTAGAGACTAACCAATTTATTTGAGCATGAGCTTTCGTGAGCTACAGCTCACTTCATCGGTGTTAGTAACATCCGCCGTTGCCATGGAAACTCAAGGCACTCCAGTCCAGACATTAGAGAGATTTTCAACTCATTTTAGATTCTAAATCTGGACGTTATTACACTTCTAGAAAAGGGTCACTTGCCTTTTCTAACCGTTGTTGTTCAAGATGCGATGCTCATGTCCATTCTATGCTAGGTGTGTGCACGCCACATGCAGTTGCCGGAGATTTTTCCCCTAGTGGTAACTGTAGGGCTGGCCCTAGCGCCCCCTGGAGCCCTGCACACATGTGCCAGTATAAGGGGCACTGCTGGCTCCGCAAACTTCTTGCGGGTAACTGACAGAAGGGTAAGAGGACCTGTCATGGACATTAGCAACACACCCCGAAGAGCAACAGTTACCAAAGGCCAGTAAGCACTTTGAGTGCTTGCTTATGTCCATTCCATGCTAGGTGACTCAAGCAGTATCCCCAGAGGTGGGCTCAGAGCTCACACACATGCTGATTGCAACACAGCTCTACCCAAACTAAGTCACAGGCCTGTTGGATGATGGCGTAGTGGGGTGCAACGGTATAAATTGACCACCATGTCATGGCCCTGGAAATATCCAGGATTGGTAACTGCATGAGGAACGCAGCAGAAACCTGTACTCTTATAGAGCAAGTGGTCACAGTGGAACAAGCACAGATGCAGGTGGTGTTAGGAAAGCCTTGAAAGAGCACGGTTGTTCCAAGCAACCGACACGGGTGGTAAGAAAGCGGATGTGGAGCTGGTGGCACCCCTTATCCCAGCACACGTGCACAGGGCTCCAGGGGATGCTGGGGCCAGCCCTATGGATATCACTGAGGGGAAATCTCTGGCAACTGCATGAGGCACACAGAGCTAGCAAGGAATCAGCATGAGCAAGCACTTGAAGAATCTGCAATTCAAGGAAGCTTTGCATCACCCCTTCCTGTTCTAGAATGCAGGGGAGAATGTTAATCTGAGGGAACCAACTGGGAAGGGGTTGGAATACACAGAGAACAGCCATGGTAGGGAGAAGCCTGTTCTGCTTCTCCCCTCCCATGCCAATTACTGCTGGGGAGCCAGAATACTTTGGCTGTTGCCCCACTAAAGCACCTTCAAAAAGTGTACAAGTGACAAGTGTAAAGGGGACCTGCATAAAGAATGTGGGGGTCAATCTAGTTCCCCAAGGGCAGCCCTCCACCTGGCTTTACTCACCTCGTAGCAGTCTGAGGGACCTAAGTGCCATGGAGACTAAACATACCAGATATGGTCCCTTCAAGGCAGGCATAAAGCATGGTGGAGGGGGCAGGATATGAGGGAAGCAGAACACTCTATGGAGAGATGACTCTGAACTCCAGGGACTGTTGCCTTGGTACTTTCTCCAAGCATTAAGTTTACGAGAGTTGCCATACCAGATCACAACAGGGTAACATCTAGTCCAGTTTCTTGTTCCCATCAGAGTCCAGTTCCAGGTGCAGATATCCTGAAGTAGGCTATCATGGAATAACTTCCCCTGTAGGGGAAATTTCCTCCTAAGAGGATGAATTACGTCCTGGAGCATGAGGGCTTGTGTTTTTGGTATACCAGCTCCCTTTCATACCCACAAAAACAGATTGGGGAAAGGAAGGGGGGTCATGGTGGTGAGAGAATTTTCATTGTGCTGCAGGAACCCTCTTGCAAAGAAAGCATGGTGCAGAAGGTAGGACATGAAGCCCCAAGTTACCGTGGTGACCCAGCTAAAGCTAAATATGAATAAGATTCACAGCAAAAGCAATCTCAGATTTTACCCAGACATTCATAAAGCAAGAGGCAAGAGGGTTGGTATTTTTGAAAAGATCTGGAGTTTTATTTGTCTGAGGCAGACCCCAGAGCTGCACAGGACTGTTCCAGATGTTAAGCGGTCTCCTCTTTAGCGATACGATCCTTTTTGAGTGGTCCCTGCAAAAAAACCAAACATGCAGTTACCTAGCAGAACTGACCATCTCCCCAGTGTTGGAGACCCCACCGTCCTCAGTACCTCATTGTGGAAGATTACCTTTGCTTTGAACCACTAATGAAGACAATGGCCACAGGCCTACTTATGGTGCAGATCTTAGCTTAAGTGTGTGGCTGAACTTGAAGCAAGCAGCAGAAATGGAAGCTGGTGAAGCTACACTGCTATGCACCGTCTCAAATTAACAGTTTAAATATAAAATCTGGCACCATCTAGTGGCAAAGCTAACTTTAGAGCCATCATCACTGCCTCCTCTTCCTGAGAAAGCATTAAGCAGCTTATAAATAGCTCCACCTCTTGAAAGCCTGCAGTGTTAAATGGTGGATAAAATCTTACTCAGAACCAGTTTTCGCCACATTAAAAACTGTTCAAGGAGGGACCAGAGATCTGCTGTTTCTCACCAAGGACAGATCAGATACTCAATGTGCCATGGGCAGAGAGAGCCTGCTCTGCTGCCTGCAGCAACCTGCGCACGGTTCCCTGGAGCTGTGCTCAGAAGGAAGGCAGCATGGAATGCCTCCTCATGCCTGTCGGATACTGTGTCCAGTGCTAGTTCCATGGCCTCATCACCGAACAGCCCATATGCTGGGGTGGGGGCAGCATCCAAGCCTCACCCAGCTCCAGGTAACAAGGGCTACGTAGATGAAATGAGTTCACAATCACATGGGTCTTGAAAAAATGAACCTCCCACAGGATTCCAAACTTCATCTGGACAGTTACACAGCCTTGGAACAAACCCCTGTGCTGTGCTTCGTGAGTACACGTGTGCCAGTGACCCAATGGCTGAGTTATTAACGGCAGTTCTCACGGTGGGAACACACTGCATTGGCACCCACCTCTGTCAAGTCTGCAAAGACGCATGCTTGTGCAGCAAGACGATACAAAGGTATGCAATACAAAACTGAGCTCCAGGAGATCAATGCCCTTACCATGAAAGCCTTCTTCTCCTCCACTGTCTGGAAGCGGCCGTGACCAAATTTGGAAGTTGTGTCAATAAACTTCAAGTCAATCTTCTCCAGGGCCCTACGCTTTGTCTGCACAAGCAGGGACTGTGGGGAAGAGACATGTTCAAATGTGGCAGCCCAGGTCAGCAATTTTCAGCAGAGGACCTGCATTCCCTGCTAGAATTTGCCTAACTGGGTATTTTAAAATGAGATTTCTGTGGGCAACATACATGATCCAAATCACCATCACAGCAAGGAGCTGAAAAGCCTGGTAACACACCGGCTGCTCTAACAGCAGACTTGTTGGCAAGTCACTCCGTTATCACACCAACCAAGGCAGGAGCACAGGGGGATGGAGTGGTCACCACAGGTTAGCATTAATAGGCAGAAGGAAAAGCTAAGCTATTGTACAAGAGAAGCTTCATGAGCCACATGAGTTCTCAAACGCATCAGGGTCCTTCATTAACAACCAAACACAGGCCGTAGCATTCTGAAGAGACCAGTAGCCCAGCGCCCAGCAGTGGCACTGATAAGTGTTTCAGAAGAGCAGTGCACTAGCATTAGGCAGCGTGCACTCCTGTGTTAGGGCAACTCTCTCTTCCCAAGTCTTCTCCTCTAGCTTGCTATGGAAAGCCCTATCCATTATCAAACAAGACAACGTTCTGGGGTAAAGGGACTCTAATTTGAAGCATGCGGCAAGACAGAACAGAGAATCCTGGCTCCCTCCCACAGATTGGCAGAACCAATATTCTTGAATTTCTCACCTTGCGCAGAGTTAGGACTCTCTTCTTGGTCCCAACCACACAGCCTTTCAACATGATAAAATCATTGGTCACCTCCCCATAGTGGACAAAACCACCCTGAGTAGAGAGAGGATGGTTAAACACACGGTACCATGCAGTAGCAGTAAGTACTGGCCTAAACTGAACTATGCCTTCTGATTTTGCGGGTGCCGAGGTTCCTGCACAGCACGCATGCTGGCTCTAAAGGGGTCACGGCCAGCAGACGTCCCTCCCAGGGAAACCCCCAGGAAGCATAGGTACAAGAGCTCTGAGCAGCCCAAGACATGAAAGGCAGACCAGAGGAGGTAAGTAAGATGTGTGGCCAGAGCGACAGTTATTTTGTGCTGCTGGATGGCTCCACAAGGAGCTGTGGCAGCCCAGCATTCACTAGAGCAGCCTCTGGAGATTTTAGTCCTTTCACGCTGCTATGTCATGGGCTCTGACACAGGGATTATGCTTTCCCAGCAAGCCACAAGCTACTTTTCAGTTAGCTCTTCCCACCCCCCCACCTTTCCACTTGTCCTGCCTGGCTGCCTCTTGCTCTTCCACTGCACAGAGCTGGCACATTACACTGGCTCATCCCCTAAGGCAGACAGCATGACTTATAAATGCTTCACCACTCAGCTTCCTATCTAAGACTCCCCAGAGCGACAACCTGGCTAGCCACTTTGCCCTAAATGAAATCTCCCAGCTACCACTGATTCTCTCTTCAGCCAAGAACAAAAAAAAAAAATAAAAAATTCAGGCCTAAAGAGGCGAACATTTCTTTTAATTTTTTGGCTAAAACTTCAGTGTTCGAGGCCTCTGTGAGGGCCTTCTAGCTGCACACTACTGAAAGGCAACCATTTAATGATCCACAGCAACAGCACACTGTCATGGAAGTCAAATCGAAAGGTTCTCCAGCTGAAAAGAGCTGAGAATTTTAGGCCAACAGAATTATCCAAGCTGAAAACACAGGAGCCCAAATTTTGCAGAAACTTGACTGGGGGGTTTAAGGCCCAAGAGTGATCAGGACCACGGTAAAGGGACACAAACTTGAAATCTAGACAATGAACCAGTTGTTTCTGGTCCTACACCTGCTTGAGTCTTCCCTCCAATCCTTGTGGCCTTTACAACAGACACAAGTGTAATTTTTAAGTTGACACCATTCTCTTAAGTTGCAACCAAACACAGCTCAGCAATCCACAGTACTATACTTGTTCAATATTGATAGAGAAGAATGCAACCAAAGGAATCAATATCGTTTCCTGCAGTACCTGAGCTTTTCCGTATTGACTAGACTAGAATAAGTGGTTTGGTTTATGAGCTCACAGTCCAGGATTAAATTCCCATACCCTTTCCACACACTTAACCTTTAACAGCTGGAAAGCCACTCACCAGAGGGTTAATGCTCTTGTCTGACAGATCGTAGTCAGTTGATGCATTGTTTTTGATCAGCTTTCCGTCCTTGATTTGGTAACCTTGGCCAATCTTGTAGACCTAAGATGACAAAAGGAGAATGCTATTTTGCATGTGCAAATGGTTTGACAGGAGCAAAGAACCTAACCCAGAAACAGCAGTTCAAATCCATATGAAATTTGTTGAGCACACAGAAATGTAGAAAACAAATGTGGCTGGTGTTTAGGGGCAGCAATTAAGAGCCTCAAATATTGTCTCTATCATGAAGCCAATGCATCAGTCACTGCATTTTAACTTGTCACCACGGCACCCTATTAACAGAAACAAATCAAAAGTATTTTAACTTCCTTAGAACTGGTGTGTACAGAGGCTCTTGGCCACCTACCCATTTCATAAAAAACCCTTAATTTCAATTATGCTGAATTTCCGGATTTCAACTTTTTATTAACACCTGCAACAATACCTACCAAGATAGTATCACAGGGTGTTTTATGTGAGTGGGTTAAAGTAGCTTTATCCCATTTTTATGGATGGGGAAAGAAAAGTTTAAGGGTATGTCTACACAGCAAAGAAAACCCGCACCTGGCCTGTGCCAACCAACATGGACTGAAGCTGCGGGGCTGTTTCATTGCTGTGTAGACTAGTGGGCTTGAGCTGGAGCCCAGGCTTCAGGACCCTGTGAGGTGTGAGGGTCCCAGAGCTTGGGCTCCAGCCCAAGCCCATGAGTCTACATAGCAATGAAAACAGCCCTAGGGCCCAAGCCCTGCAAGCCCAAGCCAGCTGCCATGCAGCCAGCCACAGGGTTTTTCTTTGCTGTGTAGACATCCCTCAGTGACCTGCCCAAGGTCACAGCCATGCAGTGGCAGAGCTGAGAGCAGAACCCAAGTGTCCTATTCACTGGACAACTCTTCCTCCTCTTTTGGTGTAACTATTCATCAGCCTCTCCTTCTCCAACTGGTTTGCTGTGATATGTTTAAATATAACTAGGACCCTACCAAATTCACAGTCCATTTTAGTAAAATTTCACGGTTGTGGGATTTAAAAAAAATCTTCTATTTCATTGTTTTAGATATTTAAATCTGAAATTTCAGTTTTAACCATGGAGGTCCAGTCCGGGGTGGGGGGGGGTGGGGAGAAGAGGAGAGTATCGTGGCACTGCCCCCTTTACTTCTGTGCTGCTGCTGGCAGTGCTGCCTTCAGAGCTGGGCAGCAAGAGTGGCAGATGCTGGATGGGAACTGCACCACAACCAGAAGCACTGCAGAAGTGAGGGTGGCATGGTATGATAATGCCACACTTACTTCTGTGCTGGCTGTGGAGGTGGGTCTGACCTGCCCCCGGGAGCAGCCCATGCAGGAGAAGAGGAAGTGACCACCCCGCCCAATGCCCTGAGCAGTCACTCACTCAAAGCCATCCCTCCCCTCCCGCATATCATGCCACCCTTACTTCTGTGTTGGCAACGCGGTCTTCAGAGCTGGATGGCTGGGGGCACCAGCTCTGAAGGCAGCGCAGAAATAAGGGTGGCAATACCATGACCGCCTTACAATAGCCAGATTTCACAGGGGAGACCAGATTTTACGGTCTGCGATACGTTTTCCACAGCCATTAATTTGGTAGGGCCCTAAATATAAAATACAACAAAGCAGCTTAAGTGCTGGTCCTAGGCACAGTCTGAGCTCACTGTAGATCACTGCCCTTCAGCACAGGGCCAACCAGTGGCAGGGTGCAGATTTGGCAGTTTTCATTAAGCACCTATACATGCTAACAAGTTGCATGTTGGTAAGTATAGTAAGCTAGGGATGCTGAATTACTTTGCAGGCCCGCAACTCTAGTCAAACAAATAAAGCCTGAACTGTAGTCTGAAACCTTCAGTCTGCTTGATGATTCTGCAGTGACCTTGACAATCCATCCGGGGGAACCAGGACTCTAGTTTGTCCAGGACACTTCAATATGCATCTCAGACTCTTACCTTCTTATTAATTTCTGTGCGATGGTGGTATCCCTTCTGACCAGCTCGGGCCACAGAGAAAGCCACGCGAGCAGGATGCCAAGCACCAATGCAGGCTACTTTCCGCAGACCCCTGTGGGTCTTGCGGGGCAGCTTTTTGGTATGCCAGCGGCTGGTGACCCCTGAAAAATGAAAACAAAACATTACAGCACTATAGGACTGTCATAACTGCTCAGCTGTGGCATGTGCCTTTTTTACAGAGGTGTTTATAATTAACCTGCAACGACACTATGCACACAGTTTGTGGCTGCTGCGTAATGAGAATGTGTATCCAGTGCAACAGCAACAGAAATTCAGATCAGCGTACCGATTAGGCATGGGTCTTGTGAGTAACTACTCTGCAGAAAACCCACCCACAGCTGCCCGTGTTTTCCCAAACTGTTCCCTGAGTGCTGTTCTCAGAAGGAAGGCAGCATGGAATGATTCCTCATGGATGTCGGATGCTGTGCCCAGCACGTATTCCATGGCCTCATCATTGAACGCTCTCACATCAGAAGTGGACTAACACTGAAGATACCCCTCTGACCCATGCCCTATGTACCAGGGCAAGAGAGTGTGTGGGGATTACAAACAACTCTCCACTAAACTCTGGGTTCTGGTCAGACTGAAGCCTTGGGGAAATAAGAGGGAGGCGGCCATAACATCTACCTTTGTATCCCTTGCCCTTGGTGACTCCAATCACGTCTATCATCTCATCTTGGCCAAAGACAGTTGACACAGGAACCTGCTGTTCCAGCTTCTCCCGGGCCCAATCCACTTTCTCAGCAATGGTGCCACCATTCACTTGGATCTCCATCAGGTGAGACTTCTTCTGCCGCAGCGGAAGCAAACGCATCTGGAACACAGACCTCACATTAGCTATATTATAACCCAGGCAAAGTGCTGAGATCTCTAGTGCAATCTATCTTTCTGAGATGCACATCCTGGGTCTGATGGATTTTTCCACCTCTGCTGTATCCCAGTCACAATATACACAATGCTTGGAAGACTGAAGCTCTGGGGGTAAGGGGAAGAGTTATCAAGACTGTACAATGACGTAAGTAGACAGGCCTACGTTTCTGGCAGCCAGATCACCAAAGGGAATGAGAAGAAAAGCAGTAAAGACACAAGGTGGGTTAGGTAATATCTTTTATTGAACCAATTTCTGTTGGAGAGAGAGAAGCTTTTGAACTTACACAGAGCAGCAGTAATACATGCCTCACACCGCTCTTACAGCTGGTCGCCAGGCTGAGGATCTCAAAAAAGAACTGAAGACAAAGCCTCTGGGACTGGGTAACAGCCTAAGTAAGGTGACATCACACCCAGTGTTCTACACTATATTTGGGAAAAGGGGGACTGACATTAAAATGCTGACAGCAGCTGCACGCCCCCCTTTGCTGCTTGCCACAAGAGGCCATCTCTAAATATTAGTCTTGTGAGCAGACAGCTTACTCCACTTATTCCCACACAGGAGATCCTATTACATTTCTCAGTCTGGAAGTATTTGGCACTCACACGGGGGTGGGAAGGAGAGGAGAGTTTCACACTGCTTAGCAATGACCTAATTAATATAAGCCACTGATGGTCTCCACAGGAGAGCATTGCCCGCATATCCTTGGTCTGAAGCTATAGTAGCCGTCCATTTTTTAAAACCAAGTGAAGGAGATGTCCTGGGATCCTCTGGCCCCCATGGAAAGGAGGCTAAAACATTCAATCCTATTTCTAGCTGTAACTATAATCAGAGAGATGAGGTGGTCTATTGGTCTGAGCACAGGATGGAGGCCAAGAACTCAAGTTCCAATGCCAGCTCTGACACACACCTACATACACACGTGTGCACGCACCAAGTTGCTGTAGACAATCCAAACTCAGTTTTCACACCTGTAAAATGGGGCTGGGGCTCCTTACCTCTAAGGGGTACAGCAAGGATTTGATAGTCGTTTGCATAAGCCTTTGAAGTCAAGAATAAAACCATACCCAGCTTTTATATTGTGCTTTACTGATTAAACTGCTTTACAATGGAACTCAGTATCATTATCCCCATGTGCCTCGGTTTCACATCTGTACAAGAGGGGAAGTGACTCACCCAAGTTCACTCAGCAGACCAGTAGCTGAGCTGGGAATAGAACCCAGGTCTTTGGAGTCCTAGTCCAGTGACCTATCCAGTAGAGTAGACTACACTCCCTCCATAACTATTAGGTATTAATACTGAGCACCAGATTTGGGGGACAGGGAATATGAGAGCAGCAGTGAAGTGAGTTTCTGTAGAGAATGGCAGGACCACCCTAGCCCTTGTGGATTCTCTGTATCCCAAAGCGTGAGCCCTCTTTGTGAAGGAGTCAGAACACTCACCTGAGTGTGAGCTATGACCCGGATAACCTGGCAGTACTTCTTCATGCTACTGAAATCCTTCTCTAGCTGCTTTTTGCCTTCCTCATCCTGCCACTTCTTGCAATACTTGGTGAAGGCCTTCTTCTTGGACTTGTGCCTTCAGGAGCAGAGCAGAGAGGGTACGGCTTAGCCCTTCATCAGTCCCCCAAGGAAAGGGGGGTGAGCGGAAGGAGCTGCCACCCAAGTTGGTTTCGGCTCATTGCCAGCTTCTAAGGAATCTTTTCCACCAGCAAGCGGAGCCTGGAGCTCATCAGACAGAGGCTGGGTTGCCAGAGCTGAGCGGAGCTGCCATGAATTCATCCAAAGCATATTAATATACACAGTATAAAACATTCACAAAATATCAAAGCACTGCTCTGCAACACGACAGTGCCTATCAGCTGATTATCTGTTGCCTTAAAATACTGCTGTAAATGCTCTTGTCTTGCTTCCAAGTCTACAAAGTCCTACATCTTTCAACCCTGGACTGCAGCTGACGTAAGAGGACACCCATGCAATACCCAATATCCTGGCAGTGTGGGAAGTTCATGAAGAGCATCTAGGAGAAATACTTCCTAATCCCATAGGCAAAGGAGAATTTGACAACCCCACTGGAGCCCTACTGTCAGAGTGACCTTATGTGAAGGCATGACAGCAATGCATGGAAGAGTGATAAGAAAAAAAATCTCCCCCCCCCTTCCCTGAACAAAAAGGACTATGCTCAACACTCAGCAAAAAGCAACAAAGGCAATTTCCTTATGTCCATCCACAGAAAAAACATCATGTGTAGTGTGTTCATGCAGACATCAGACAGTTAACTTGATCCCCAAGCCCCACCATGAACAGCACTTGACAAGCAGTGAGCAATCACTGTTCCAGCCAGTTGCTGTTTTATACTATTATGTGATCAGACTAAAACTTCAGCCTAGCACCTAGATCCCGAAGGGCCAACCACTGGCTGTGATGTGGGAGCCTTGAAGTGAATTGTTCAGACTAAAAACTGCAATAGCACTACACTCATTCAACAAAGCCAGCAATGCAAGGAACACAGACTGAGGTCTCTCCCTCCATGTTTTTTTTTTTTTTTTTTTTTTTTTTTTTTTACCAGTTCTTGTAGAAGCGTCTCTTGCACTCATCACTGATGTGCTCAGCAAAGATGGTCTTGAAGGTGCGGAGGCCACGGGGAGTCTGCACATAGCCCACGATGCCCACAATGACCATGGGAGGAGTCTCTACCACAGTGACTGCCTCTACCACTTCCTTCTTGTTCACCTCTGGGAAGGACAAAAAACACATTGTGCCAGTTAGCACCACAGCAGATGAAACACCACCACCACCCCCCCAAAAGTATCAGGAGGGGCCAGTGACCCCCTAAAAGGTCTTCACGCAGCTGGAGTCAGTGGGATCCACGAGCCAGGGGACCTTGATTAGCCATCTGAGCTATTAAGCACCCTAAGGGTATAATGGTGACTAGATGCTATACTTAAACCCAAGGTTGGCCCTGTGATGTAAAATGGAGTAGCCAAATTGAGCTGTGTGGTGGCTGATAACAGAACTACATTCAGGACTCGACAGTCAGCAAAAAGCGCCAGAGGCGATTTCATTATGTCCGCCCGTCGAAAAAAGATCATCATAAGTAGCCTGCTACAACACAGCTCTACCAGTGGGGCTCCTTGGCAAGTCACCCACACACCCCAAGAACAGCCGTTACAGTAAAATAAGACACCAATCACCAGCTGGGCACTAAGTCTGGAACTAGCGAGGACATATCCACTAGCCTTTGGGAGCTCGCTTTTATAACTAGCAACTGGAAACAACAGCCGAGGAGCCAGTGTAAAGAACAGCAAGGACTTGGCAGAAATCAGACTGGAATCAAATCCAGGGACCCATGTGAACCTGATAGTCTCCTCCCACTGCCTCAGTGAAGGGAAAAAAAGCTGTACAGTGACCTCCTATAACAAGAGCAGCAGAGAATACATACTGGATCCAGGCCTGTCCACTTCCCGGACAATGTGGGTCATGCCAGACTTGTACCCAAGAAAGGCAGTGAGGTGAATGGGTTTGCTGGGGTCATCCTTGGGAAAGCTCTTCACTTTGCCCCGATGTCGACGACTGCGTTTGCGGGGCAGAAAGCCCAGGGATCCATGTCTGGGAGCTGAGAACTTACGGTGCGACTACAAAAAAAAGGAGATACTTTTAACACTCATGTTGCCTGAGTGACTAATTTGCCCCTAATGGCATACTAGTTGCTGTCTCTCTTGTTCCCTTTGAGGGGGCCATTACACAGGCATACCAGTATGTCCTGCCTTCTACACGTTCCTCTCCTCCACACCAGCTCTGTGTTACCATTTTAGAATGGTGACTACATCAGGGCCTTACATGTGTCAATCAGATTTGTTCACGTGACTGAGGAAAATTTAAAGACACAATACAAAAGTTTTTTGGAGGATGAGGTTCTGAACACCCAAAGTGCCATTCTAACTAAATGTCTATTAAGGGGAAAGCAAAAATTAATGGACACACCTGGGAATCCTTATAGATTACAGAAGATAATAGCAAAATGTGATTCTACTCTGAAAAGTGACATGACAAAAACTGCTCCATGGGGTCTACCTTTGTTGGAATCACTTTTAGATGAAATGTGATTAGCTTACAAAAACAAGCTTTTCTTAACTGCCAGCTCTGCACACTCACCCTAAGACTGAAGTGTCCAGATGGGTTACATAAGATCGTAAGAATTGTGAGACCAACTCAGGCTAATAGTCCATCCAACCTAGTATCCCTATTGGAACAGTGGCAAACACTACATGCTTAAGGAAGCTGCAAGAAGCCCTATAATAGACAATTCTGGGCTCACTTGATCCATGTAATTTAACTACAGTACCCTCGTTTTCCAGAAGTCAAACCCTCTTGAATTCTAAAACTTTTAGCTTTATCTTGTGGCAGCTAGTATAGTAGTGTGTTGCTTTTAAAGTTCATCAAGCAATCTCCAGTTTCTTGCAAATTGCCTGTAAGCACCAGCAACAACAACAGGCTCTGCAAGACCAAACGCTGCCACTTGGACCTGTGCAAACTCCCCTCCTCCCCCCCACACTTCAAAACAGCTTTAGACATTATTACTCTGAGAAGATCTGGCCCTGCAACTGGAATTCCCTCAGCAATACTAGTGGCACACAAGCTAGACGAGACTTCACCTTACACTCAACTGCACTGCCTTGCCAGACTAGCAAAATTCAAGCCAGCAAAAGCACATTTTAGCCCTAAAGTCAGCATCTCAGACCCTGACATATACAGGTGGCAGATCTGCCACCGCCTGTCCCTTTTCAAAGCAAAGCCTCACTTTAAAGAGTGAGGGGAGTGAATCAACCACAGCTGAAGCCCCCATCAATAAGCTTTGTGCTGCAGCCCATCCGTAGCCCCCGATCTCCCGAAGAGGAGTGAGACGCTACAGGCAGCGCCCCGCTCTTGGCGTAGAACAGGCCGCAGGAAGTTACGGGAGGCCCGGAGAACGCCATGCGGCGGCTCTGCAAAGCCCAGCTGTCCCGTGGTGCCAGGCGGGCTCTCCCCAGTCATTCCCCCACCCCCGCCGGCAGCTAACACGTGTGAGAGCCGCCTACAAACGATTCTAACCCGGGGGCTCTGCAGCCCCCCCGCCCCCGCCCCAGGCCCGTCATAGTCCTTCCTCCCCCGCTTCCCGCTCTCCAAGCCCAGGCAGCGAGCGTCCGTCCGCCCCTCCCTCCCGCCCGTCAGGGGGCCGCTCTCCAGCCCCGTCTCCCCTCCCCGCCAAGAAATGGGCCCCGCGCTGCCTCCAGCAGGGCCCCCGTGGCATCGGGGGGCAGAAGCGGAGGCGGCCGGGGCCGGGATGGCGACGATGCCCGGGGATGGTGAGAGCCGGCCCCGCACCCGCACCCGCCCCCGCCCCAACGCCACTTACCATCCCGCCGGGTAGGCGCACCGAATTAGTAGAAAGGGGCGGCTAGGCCGCGCACACGTTATTTATAGCCGCTTCCACGGCGCCTTGCGTAAGGGCGTACGATCACCGTTACGCATGCGCGTTTACACGTCATCCTCTCCCTCCTCCTCTCCCTTCCCGTACGGCGGTGCGCGAGAAGCCATGGCTCATGGTTAGGGCCACACTTCTTGAGAAAGCGAACTCCTAATGCCAATAGGATCGTTTCAGGTTTCAGAGTAGCAGCCATGTTAGTCTGTATCCACAAAAAGAAAAGGAGTACTTGTGGCACCTTAGAGACTAACCAATTTATTTGAGCATGAGCTTTCGTGAGCTACAGCTCACTTCATCGGATGCATCACTGATGCTCAGTCAGAGTGGGGGGGGGCACCTGGGCAGTAACAGGAGCCAAGCGGGGGGTGGGAGTCCAGGCCCTGCACCCCTCTTCCTGGGATTCACTGAGACTCTCAGCCAGCCAGTAAAACGGAAGGTTTATTGGACAACAGGAACACAGTCTAAACCAGAGCTTGTGGGTACAACCAGGACCCCTCAGTCAAGTCCTTCTGGGGGAGCAGAGAGCTTAGACCCCAGCCCTGGGGTTCCCTGCGTTCCACCACCCAGCACCAAACTGAACCTAACCCCCCCCCCCCCCCCAGCAGGCTCCCTCCTGCAGCCTCTGTTCACATTCCTGGGCAGAGGTGTTACCTCCTCCTCCTGGCTCAGGTTACAGGCTCTCAGGTCTCCCATTGAAACTCCCCTGTCACATTCCCAGGTCAACACTCCCCGCTCCCTGCTGCATCACATCTCTCCCCCCTTCGAGACTGAACTGAGCAGGGTCACTCTTACCAGTGACCTGGGGAAGTTCAGGGCCCCCTCTCCGGGACAACGCATCCGCTATCATGTTGGCACTTCCCTTCACGTGGACCACGTCCATTTCGTAATCCTGCAGGAGCAGGCTCCACCTCAGGAGTTTGGCGTTGGCTCTTTTTATCTGGTGCAGCCAGGTCAGGGGAGAGTGGTTGGTGTACACGGTGAAGTGTCGCCCGAAGAGATATGGCTCTAGTTTCTTAAGGGCCCACGCCATGGCCAGGAACTCCTTCTCGATGGCCGCGTAGCGTTGCTCCCGGGGTAGCAACTTCTTGCTCCGGTACACGATGGGGTGTCTCTCCCCCTTTTCATCCTCCTGCATTAACACCGCCCCCAGTCCCGTGTCTGAGGCGTCGGTGAACACCATAAAGGGCTTGTCAAAGTCTGGGTTTGCCAGAGCTGGGCCACTGACCAGAGCCTCCTTCAGCACCCGGAAAGCCTCCTGGCACTGCTCGGTCCAGACCACCTTGTCTGGCTTCCCCTTCTTGCATAGCTCAGTGATGGGGGTGGCTATGGCGCTAAAGTGGGGCACAAACCTTCGATAGTATCCTGCCAACCCAATAAAGGCTTCGACCTGCTTTTTGGTGTGGGGAGCAGGTCAGTCTCTGATCACCTCCACCTTAGCTGGTTCCGGCTTTAGGCGGCCGCTCCCCACCCGATGGCCCAGGTAAGATACTTCCGCCATCCCCACCTTGCACTTCTCTGCTTTTACAGTCAGCCCAGCCCCCTGGAGTCGGTCCAGCACTTGTCTAACCTGGGACACATGGTCCTCCCAGGTCTGGCTAAAGACACAGATGTCATCAATATATGCCACGGCAAAACTCTCCATCCCTCTCAGTAGCTGGTCCACCAGGCGCTGGAAGGTGGCCGGCACTCCCTTGAGGCCGAAAGGCAGGGTCAGGAACTCATAGAGCCCCAGAGGGGTGATAAAGGCCAATTTCAGCCGAGCATCTGCATCCAGCGGCACTTGCCAGTTGCCCTTTGTAAGGTCCATGGTGGTAAGGTATCGAGCTCCTCCCAGCTTGTCTAGGAGCTCATCAGGCCTGGGCATGGGGTAGGCATCAGATACAGTGATGGCATAGGGTTTCTGATAGTCCACACAGAACCGGACCGACCTGTCCTTTTTGGGGACGAGCACCACTGGCGAGGCCCGAGGGCTGGCAGATGGCTGGATCACCCCCAAAGCCAGCATGTCCCTGACCTCTCTTCCCAGATCCTGAGCAGTTTTCCCTGTGACTCGGAAGGGGGAGCATCTTATCGGCGGGTGCGATCCTGTCTGCACCCGGTGGACAGTCAGATTAGTGCATCCAGGCCGGTTGGAAAACAGCTGTCGGTAGGGATGCAGCACCCCCCTGATCTCAGCTTCCTGGGCAGGGTTTAGCTGATCCGAGAGGGGAATTGTTTCCAGGGGGGAACCAGCTCTGGTCCCAGGGAATAGATCTACTAAAGGGTCATCTCCCTGCTCCTCCCAGTGTCCACACACAGCCAACACCACATTCCCCCTGGCATAATATGGCTTCATCATATTCACATGGTACACCCGGCGGTGGTGCGCCCAGTTCGACAGCTCCACCACATAGTTTACCTCATTTAGCTGCTTGACAAGCCTGAAAGGGCCTTCCCAGGCGTCCTGTAGTTTGTTCTTTCTCACGGGGACGAGAACCATCACCTGATTCCCGGTGGCGTAGGCACGGGCCCGCGCTGTGCGGTCATACCAGACCTTCTGCTTCTTCTGGGCTCTGGCCAGATTCTCCCTGGCCAGGCCCATGAGTTCAGCCAGTCTCTCTTGGAAGATCAGGACATACTCCACCACTGACTCTCCATTGGGAATGGCCTTCCCCTCCCATTCGTCTCTCATCAGGTCCAGGGGGCCCCTCACCCTACATCCATATAACAGTTCAAAAGGCAAAAATCCGGTAGACTCTTGGGGCACCTCCCTGTATGCAAACAACAGGTGAGGTAAGTACTTGTCGCAATCCTGCGGGTGCTGGTTTATAAATGTTTTCAGCATCATCTTTAGCGTCCCATTGAACCTCTCCACCAGCCCATTGGACTGGGGGTGATAAGCTGAGGCCCGGTTGTGCCGGACCCCACATTTCTCCCATAAGCACCGGAGCAGGGCCGACATGAAGTTGGATCCTTCGTCTGTCAAGACTTCCTTGGGGAACCCCACTCGGCTGAAAATGGTCAGGAGCGCATCCGCCACGGTGTTTGCTTCAATGGAAGCTAAGGGCACTGCCTCGGGGTAGCGGGTGGCAAAATCTACCACCACCAGAATGTATTTCTTCCCCAACTGGGTCATCTTGCTCAGAAGTCCCACTATGTCCATGGCCACCTTCTGGAAAGGTTCCTCTATGATAGGCAAAGGTTTCAAAGCTGCTTTCCCCTTGTCCCGGGCCTTCCCCACCCTCTGACAGGGGTCACAGGATCGGCAATACTGCCGGACAGTGGTAAAGACCCCAGACCAGTAAAAGTTCTGTAGCAACCTCTGCCGGGTGTGCCGGATTCCCTGGTGACCTGCGAGGGGGATGTCATGGGCCAGGTACAATAGCTTGCGGCGATACTTCTGGGGGACCACCAGCTGCCTCCTGATCCCACAGGACTCCACTTCCCCTGGGGGAGCCCATTCTCGATACAGGAACCCCTTCTCCCACAGGAACCTCTCCTGGCAACCTCTCCTCATGGTCCGTACCACCCTGAGGTCGGCCAGGTCCCTGAGCTTCCACAAGGAGGGATCTTTCCTCAACTCGGCCTGGAACTCAGCGGCTGGGGAAGGGATGGGGCCCGGTTCCCTCTCATTGGCCGGGTCTGAGGCCACAGCCTCTCTGAGCCGTGCCCCTCGGCGCTCTCTCCCCACCAGGGTAGGGTCCTGCGCCTCCGGTGTGGTACCCTCCCCAAGGTCAGGGCGCAGTGCCCCTCCCCGGCTCTGGCTACGGGTCACAACCAGGGCGGTCTGGGGGTTGCTTGGCCAGTCCTCTAGGTCTCCCCCCATCAAAACCTCAGTTGGCAAATGGTGATGCACACCCACATCCTTGGGGCCCTCCTTGGCCCCCCATTTCAGGTGTACCCTTGCCACGGGCACCTTGAATGGGGTCCCGCCCACCCCTGTCAGGGTCAGGTAGGTGTTGGGCACCACCCGATCTGGGGCCACCACCTCGGGCTGGGCCAGCGTCACCTCCGCGCCCATATCCCAGTATCCATTGACCTTCCTCCCATCCACCTCCAGGGGAACAAGGCACTCGCTCCAGAGCCTCCAGCCCTCTGGCAGAGCTGGCCTGGGGTACTCTTCCCTCCTGAGGCCGGTGGATCACTTGAGCTCAGGAGTTCTGGGCTGCAGTGGGCTATGCTGATCGGGTGTCCGCACTAAGTTCGGCATCAACATGGTGATCCCTGGGAAGCTTGGGGTTACCAGGTTGCCTAAGGAGGGGCAGATGACCCAGGCAAGGGGGGCTGCCAGCCAGCTCCTGTGAGGGTGTGGAGGCTGCTCACCAGCTCTGACTGAACTCCCCCAAGGGGATCTAGAGCCCCCTCCCCCCGTCTGTCCCCCCCCGCAGGTCTCTCTGGCGGGTGGCGCTGGGCGACAGGAGGCAGCTGAGTTGGGCTGGGAGGATGGTGCCTCCGGCTGAGGTGGCTCTAGGCCAGGCCGGCTCAGGACATAGGGTTACCAGGGGTCTGGTTTTCAGTGTCAGATGTACTGAGCGGACACTAAAAGTCCAGTTACTGCGGGCGGGTGGCAGCCTGTCGCCCGGTCTTTACGTGGCAGCTCCCTTGGCAGTAGGCATGCCCCTGTTTAGGAGCACGGTTTGCAGGGCTGCAGTGGAGGACAGAGCGCAGGGGCTAGGGGTGCCAACCCTCCAGGATTGGCCTGGAGTCTCACGGAATCGGCATCGATCTCCCAGTGACTATTGAAAGCAATCCGGGAGATTTTAATAGAATATTTTAAGAAAATGACATTATGTCATGTTTGGGGGGGAAAAATCTCCCGGAATAGCTTCAGTCAGAGTTGGCAATCCTACCAGGGGCCCATGGCAAGCATGGTAAGAAGCACCCAGCAGGCATGGAACATGCCTCGGGAGGGAAGGAACATAAGCTACCCTGCCAGCCAGTGCTTCCCCTGGCCGTGTGCTCAGGCAGCTCCAAGACAGGGGGAGGGCTCAAGTGGGCAGGAAAGCCGGCTGCTGGGCAGGCAGTGCAGAAGGAGGCCTATAGCCTTAGGCCCTCCTAGTTTTAGGCCCTATTTTAGGCCTCCTATACGCCCTCTATTCCATACTGAAGTAACAGCTGAGCAACAGTAGCGGGGCCATCGGAAATGTTTTGTCTCATTAGATATTGCTATGTACAAATTAACCCATCAAGATTGTCAATTCAAATTATGGTGGTTGTGATTTTGTCTTTGTGGGCTAAGTAAGTGTTTGTGGGCCCAAGCAATATTGAACTTTGTACACAGTATGCCTACACTGGACAATAAAAACAATGTTGAAGAATGGAGGATGGCAGAAATTGAAGTAGGCCAAAGAAAGACGGCAAAGACAAGATGTAGTGCTGAAAGGTTCTCCTTCGCTCCTAATGTTTTTTCCTCCTACTAAGTATGGTGGTGAGGAAGTCCAGGCGAATACCAGCCTTGCTGCGACTGATGAAAAGGAGCAGCCTCCTGTGAATTCTCTAGCTGCAGCCTCATCCCACTCCTCTGAAGACTTCCCCAGTGATAGTAATAAAAAAATATCCTTCTCCAGTGATTCAGGCGAGTGGGACGTGACTTCTCAAGATCTCACTGCATATTGGACTGAGAAGGGCCCACAGAAATGCCAGAATCTAGACGCTGACTTTTCATTGACAAAGTGAGAGTAGAGCAATCAGAATCATTATCTGATGTTTGAATACGTGAACCCTAACAAACAGATTGGCAAGCAAGAATGGCTCATCTATTCACCTTCGCCACCTGCTTTCTGATACCAAAAAGCGGGGAATGTTCTGTGAAGGCTGCAGTGTTTGGAAGAGTACTGCATACATTACCAATCATGCAATGAGTGAGCAGCATACGTTTTCAATTAGCAGCTACTATGCCTGAAAGAAAGTTAGTGGCAGTATTAATACACAAATGGAAAACCATTTTTGGGAAGCTCATGCTGATTGGAAGAACATTCTCAGACATGTAGTTGAAACCATAGTTTTTCTTGCGGAGCGTGGTCTGCCATTCCGTGGCTCAGATGAGACTGTTGGATCAAAACACAACGGCAATTACCTTGGCGTTGTAGAGCTAATCGCTAAGTTCGATCCTTTCTTATCTCAGCACACCAATGAACATGCAAATCGTGGAAAAGGCCATACATTATATCTATCAAAGACTGTGATGAATTCATTGCACTGCTGGCAAAGAAAACGCTATTGGCCATTGTAGATGAGATCAAAGATGTGGGATTTTTTTTCAGTGTCCGTCGACTCATTACCGGATGTGTCACATGTAGATCAGCTGACTGTCATCTTGCGTTATGTGCTACCCAGCAGACCAGTTGAGCATTTCATGACCTTCATAAACATCACCAGCCACACAGGGGAGAAACTTGCC
Source organism: Natator depressus (assembly GCF_965152275.1). Classification (NCBI taxonomy): domain Eukaryota; kingdom Metazoa; phylum Chordata; order Testudines; family Cheloniidae; genus Natator; species Natator depressus. The sequence goes on from NC_134234.1 coordinate 255,848,200, forward strand.
TCATACCTACTTGATTTCCTCACCGAAAATGGGATTGACATCAGCCTTTGTCGTGGCCAAAGCTATGACAATGCAAGCAATCTGAGTGGCAAATATTCAGGGATACAGGCAAAGATAAAAGAGCGCAATGTTTTGGTTGATTACATACCATGTGCTGCACGCTCACTCAACCTTGTTTGCCAGTCTGCCGTGGATTGTTGTGTTAAAGCAGTTTCTTTTTTTTGGATTTGTCAAGAATTTTACAATTTTTTCTCTGCATCAACCAGTCATTGGATGATTCTTAGAGATTCACTACCAAAGGGTTGCCCAGTGCCCAAATTACTCTCAGGGACACGGTGGAGTGCCAACGCTGAAGCTGTGAATGCAGTTGTTCTGGGATACCCCATCATCCTTGAAGCGCTAGAGAGCATCAAGGATGATGAATCTCAAAAATCAGCAACAAAAAAAGATGCGAAGATCCTGAGTGATGCAATGCACACTTTGGAAACTGGTATTTTGTGTGAGGTCTGGAATGATTTACTGCAGCCATTCAGCAGGTGCAGTCTAAGGTTGCAAAGTACTCAAATTGACCTTTCCACTGCTGTAAATCTAATAAGAAGTCTTGGAACTGTTCTTCCACAAATGCAAGATAGTTTTGATGAGTATGAAATTCAGGGGGCTGTAAGGACTGCTAACCATGAGTATAAGTCAGCCAAACACCACAAAAGATAGAAGACATGCGAAGATGCAACTGCCCTCTCATTCAGTGACAAGGAGGCTTTCATAGTTAATACCTTCATCACAATCATCGACAAACTGAAGAGTTCATTAGAACATTGGATCAAGGCCTACAAAAATAATGACAAAACCTTTAGTGTACTCACAATTTTTTCGCCTAACATTTCAAATTCCGAAGTCAGTGAAGCTATCAAACGTCTGTGTCAGAAGTACCCAGACGATCTCCCAGCAGATTTTACTAAAGAATTTCTTCAATTTGTTGAATTCACATCACTCTCAGATATAGAGGGAAAAAGATGACGAAAGCAAATCTATTTGGATATACCGAGTTATCACTGAATCTAATGTGATAGAATGTTTTCCAAATGTTGAAACTGCATTACGTCTGAATTTGTCACTAATGATCACTAACTGTACTGGAGAATGTTCCTTCTCTCTCCTTACAAGGGTCAAAAATGTCCTCCGATCCACCATGACTCAAGAGCATCTCAGTGCTTTGTCCCTCTTGAGCACTGAGAATGAAATCATCAGGTCTTTGAATTACAATGACATCATTCATGACTTTGCCACATCTAAAGCTAGGGGAAAAAATTTGTTTGAAGAATTGAGTGTAGTGAGAGTAGAATAAACTTGTTAATTTTACATAAATAATATGTAAATATGTATGTAGATAAAATCGCAAAAGAGCTCCAGCATGGACTGAACGGGAGGTACGGGATCTGATCGCTGTATGGGGAGAGGAATCCGTGCTATCAGAACTATGTTCCAGTTTTCGAAATGCCAAAACATTTGTCAAAATCTCCCAGGGCATGAAGGACAGAGGCCATAACAGGGACCTGAAGCAGTGCCGCGTGAAACTTAAGGAGCTGAGGCAAGCCTACCAGAAAACCAGAGAAGTGAACGGCCACTCCGGGTCAGAGCCCAAAACATGCCGCTTCTATGATGAGCTGCATGCCATTTTCAGCCACCACTACCCCAGCCTTGTTGTTTGACTCCTTCAATGGAGATGGAGGCAACACGGAAGCAGGTTTTGGGGACAAGGAAGATGATGATGATGAGGTTGTAGATAGCTCACAGCAAGCAAGCGGAGAAACCGGTTTTCCCGACAGCCAAGAACTGTTTCTCACTCTGGACCTGGAGCCAGTACCCCCCGAACCCACCCAAGGCTGCCTCCCGGACCTGCCATGTGGAGAAGGGACCTATAGTGAGTGTACCTTTTAAAATACTATACATGGTTTAAAAGCAAGCATGTTTAATGATTAATTTGCCCTGGCATTCGTGGCTCTGCTGGATATACTCCCAAAGCGTTTGCAAAAGGTTTCTGGGGAGGGCAGCCTTATTCCATCCACCATGGTAGGACACTTTACCACTCCAGGCCAGTAGCACGTACTTGGGAATCATTGTAGAACAAAGCATTGCAGTGTATGTTTGCTGGCATTCAAACAACATCCGTTCTTTATCTCTCTGTGTTATCCTCAGGAGAGTGATATCATTCATGGTCACCTGGTTGAAACAGGGTGCTTTTCTTAAGGAGACATTCAGAGGTGCCCGTTCCTGCTGGGCTGTTTGCCTGTGGCTGAAAAGAAATGTTCCCCGCTGTTAGCCACGGGGAGAGGGGAGGGTGGAGGGGCTAGCCACATGGTGGGGGGAGGCAAAATGCGACCTTGGAACGAAAGCACATGCGCTATGTATGTAATGTTAACTGCAAGGTTTACCGTGAAAGAGTGTACCCATTGTTCTATAAAATGTGTCTTTCTAAATACCACTGTCCCTTTTTTTTTCTCCACCAGCTGCATGTGTTTCAAGGATCACAGGATCTTCTCCTTCCCAGAGGCTAGCGAAGATTAGAAGGCGAAAAAAACGCACTCATGACGAAATGTTCTCTGAGCTCATGCTGTCCTCCCACACTGACAGAGCACAGACAAATGCGTGGAGGCAGACAATGTCAGAGTGCAGGAAAGCACAAAATGACTGGGAGGAGAGGTGGCGGGCTGACGAGAGTAAGTGGCGGGCTGAAGAGGAGGCTGAAGCTGAAAGGTGGCGGCAGCGTGATGAGAGGAGGCAGGATTCAATGCTGAGGCTGCCGGAGGATCAAACTAATATGCTCCAGCGTATGGCTGAGCTGCAGGAAAGGCAGCAGGAGCACAGACCACCGCTACAGACCCTGTGTAACCAACTGCCCTCCTCCCCAAGCTCCATAGCCTCCTCACCCAGACGCCCAAGAATGCGGTGGGGGGGCCTCTGGCCACCCAGCCACTCCACCCCAGAGGATTGCCCAAGCAACAGAAGGCTGGCATTCAATAAGTTTTAAGGTTTTAAACTTTTAAAGTGCTGTGTGGCCTTGTCGTTCCCTCCTCCACCACCCCTCCTGGGCTATCTTGGTAGTTATCCCCCTATTTGTGTGATGAATTAATAAAGAATGCATGAATGTGAAGCAACAATGACTTTATTGCCTCTGCAAGCGGTGATCGAAGGGAGGAGGGGAGGGTGATTAGCTTACAGGGAAGTAGAGTGAACCAAGGGGCGGGGAGTTTCATCAAGGAGAAACAAACAGAACTTTCACACCATAGTCTGGCCAGTCATGAAACTGGTTTTCAAAGCTTCTCTGATGCGCACCGCACCCTCCTGTGCTCTTCTAACCGCTCTGGTGTCTGGCTGTGCGTAACCAGCAGCCAGGCGATTTGCCTCAACCTCCCACCCCACCATAAATGTCTCCCCCTTACTCTCACAGATATTGTGGAGCACACAGCAAGCAGTAATAACAGTGGGAATATTGGTTTCACTGAGGTCTAACCGAGTCAGTAAACTGCGCCTGCGCGCTTTTAAACATCCAAATGCAGATTCTACCACCATTCTGCACTTGCTCAGCTAATGGTTGAACAGCTCCTGACTACTGTCCAGGCTGCCTGTGTATGGCTTCATGAGCCATGGCATTAAGGGGTAGGCTGGGTCCCCAAGGATACATATAGGCATTTCAACATCCCCAACAGTTATTTTCTGGTCTGGGAATAAAGTCCCTTCCTGCAGCTTTTGAAACAGACCCGAAGATGCAAGCGTCATTCCTTTCCCGGCCATCCCATGTTGATGTTGGTGAAACGTCCCTTGTGATCCACCAGTGCTTGCAGCACTATTGAAAAGTACCCCTTGCGGTTTATGTACTCGCCGGCTTGGTGCTCCAGTGCCAAGATAGGGATATGGGTTCCGTCTATGGCCCCACCACAGTTAGGGAATCCCATTGCAGCAAAGCCATCCCCTATGACCTGCACATTTCCCAGGGCACTACCCTTGATATCAGCAGATCTTTGATTGCATTGGCTACTTGCATCACAGCAGCCCCCACAGTAAATTTGCCCACTCCAAATTGATTCCCAACTTACCGGTAGCTGTCTGGCGTTGCAAGCTTCCACAGGGCTATCGCCACTCGCTTCTCAACTATGAGGGCTGCTCTCATCTTGGTATTCTTGCGCCTCAGGGCAGGGGAAAGCAAGTCACAAAGTTCCATGAAAGTGCCCTTACGCATGCGAAAGTTTCGCAGCCACTGGGAATCATCCCAGACCTGCAACACTATGCGGTCCCACCAGTCTGTGCTTGTTTCCCAGGCTCAGAATCGGCGTTCCACCGCATGAGCCTATCCCATTAGCACTATGATGCCCACATTGCCAGGGCCTGTGCTTTGAGAGAAGTCTTTGTGCATGTCCTCATCACTCTCGTCACCGTGCTGACGTTGCCTACTCGCCCGGTATCGCTTTGCCAGGTACTGGTGCTGCATATAATGCTGGATAATGCGTGTGGTGTTTAATATGCTCCTAATTGCCAAAGTGATCCGAGCAGGCTCCAGGCTTGCCGTGGCATGACGTCTGCCCAGAAAAAAGGCGCGGAACGATTGTCTGCCATTGCCCTGACAGAGGGAGGGGCGACTGACGACATGGCTTACAGGGTTGGCTTACAGGGAATTAAAATCAACAAAGGGGGTGGCTTTGCAAGAAACTGAATGGCCCCCTCAAGGATAGAACTCAAAACCTCAAGGATAGAACTAAAAACTGGGTTTAGCAGGCCATTGATTTCACAGAGGGAGAGAGGGAAGAGAAAATGAATACAAACCAAATCTGATCTATTTCTTGTTTTGAGCCACTTCATCTATCTTTATACATCTTGCTGGCAGCAGACTGTGCAGTACGACCGCTAGCCATCGTCATCTCCTGGGTGCTCGGCAGAAGACGGTGCAGTATGACTACTGGCCATCGTCTTCTGCTAGCTGTAGATTAAAAGACAGTGCACTGCCGATAGGACTCAATCGCCATGAAACGAAACAAGGGAAATGACCTGGCTGAGTCACTCCCATGTTTGCCCAGGCGCCCGGTTAAAAGAGCACCCAGGACTATGTCGACGATGGCTACCAGTCATACTGCACTGTCTGCTGCCAAAAGGCAATAAACTGCTGCTGTGTAGCAATGCAGTACCACGTCTGCCAGCACCCAGGAGACATATGGTGACGGTTAGCTGAGCGGGCTCCATGCTTGCCATGGTATGGCATCTGCACAGGTAACTCAAGAAAAAAGGCGCAAAACGATTGTCTGCCCTTGCTTTCACGGAGGGAGGGAGGGAACGGGGGCCTGACGATATGTACCCAGAACCACCCGCGACAATGTTTTAGCCCCATCAGGCACTGGGATTTCTACCCAGAATTCAAATGGGCGGTGGAGACTGCAGGAACTGTGGGATAGCCACCCACAGTGCAACGCTCCGGAAGTCGACGGTTCACTCTGCCGACTACATGCACTCAGAGCATTTGTGTGGGGACACACACAATCGACTGTATAAAAATGCTTTCTACAAAACCGACTTCTATAAATTCGGCCTAATTTCATAGTGTAGACATACCCATAGAGAGCTGCATGTGTGGCCCACAATGGTAAATAGGTTATGAACCACTGATCCAGATGCTTACAAAATGATTGTTTAATAATTTGTTTCAATATCTTTCCTGGTATTGAAGTTAGACTGACCGGTCAGTAACTCCATGGGTCCTCTTTGTTCTTCATGTTTAAAGATAAGTACTATGTTTGCCCTTCACCAGTCTTTTAGGACCTCACTTGTCCTCCATGAGTTCTCCGTGATAATTGTGAATGGTTCCAAGATTGCTTCTATTATAACAGAATATTATCTTTATTCATATAAATGTTCAGTCACTCAATGTTGTTAATTTCTTTGTCTCAACAACATGGCTAGGATTGTAGATCTATGTTCCAACAGCAGATGGAAGAAACAGGGACCAAAAAGAGAATTTCTCCTGTTCCTTGATACATTTACCCAGCTCGCTCTTGTCCTAGGAGCTGAGGGGATTGGTTATACCTGCATAATTAACTCCTCAGACCTGCTTAGCTGTAGCTCTACTATACCTTTACCTTACTGCCAAAGTAACAGCTTACAGGGAATATCTCCCACTTAAAGGGGATCACCTTCTGCACAAAGCTGTTAGAAATGCTCTCTGACAGCCCTTCTTCTGGCCCCTGCTGTGGGGAGGGTGCTAAGAAGAGGTTAGAGTGCAGTACAGTCCAACTATTCTTGACTGCTCACAGTCCTCTGGGCCTCTATTCCTGGGCCAAACAACGGGGACAGAACAGGATAGCTGTCCTCTCATCATTTCAAAGGTGAGCTGAACTCTCTTTTGGCTTAAATATATAAATAAAATCTATGTTGGATTTCATGTAATTCACAGCTATACATGTGTGCACTTAAAAATTGGAAATGAATGGCAACCGTCTGTCTGAAAAGACAATGGTGTAAGTGCCAACGCAGATCAGTTGCTATGTGCCGTGCTATAGTACCGCAAGTGGTTAAAAGTCCCATTCTCAAGCGACAGTCCTTGCCCCAGATAATGCAAGGATAAAGCGCAGGGCAGGAAGATGAAGCCAGTGCACTACTAGCACCTGAGGCCTGCTGTGCTTTCCTCTTCACTCTTTTCACTTTCTGCTCTCTCAGCCCCCTCTCTTCAGCCTCTTTGACTCCCTCCAGCACCATCAGTTGCTAGCTGCATCTTCCCACCTTGCTGTGTCGATGTAAAAAGTTTTCAGGTCCCTTTTGCAAATGGCCATGCACCTGAGCCTAGGTCGACCCAGTGTCCTTGGAGCATCCACAAGTTCTCCATACATGAGATACTTTGGAATGCATCGTCCATCTGGTGCCCATGACGAAGCCAACGCAGATGTCTGTGTTTGAGAATAGTGATAAGACTTTGTAATTTTTCTTTCTCAAGTATTTCAGTGACAGGAGCTTTGGTATCCCACTTGATATTCAAATAAAGCAAAGCCAGAGGGTGTGGAAAGCGTTAGCCTGCTCTCATGTCTGCTGTAGCTGGTGTCACCACTATATAGCAGCATTCTCAAAACATTTGTCTAGTAGACCTGTATCTTGTTGTGCAGTGTCAGTTTCCGGCTATCCCACATGCACTTGGTCAGTTGGGCAAATATGGTGGCTGCCTTTCTGTTATGAAAATTAAACTCACCAGCTGGATATACATTATCAGATACAATTGATCCTAGATAACAGGACTTCTGCACAACTTATAGCATGATGCTAGCTATTAGAATTTCCGGAGCAGTCAACACACCTTTTGCCATAAGCATTGGGTTTTGGTTTTTTGGTTGTTCTTTTTTTCAAACAGAGGACTACTCCAAATTCATCACAAGCTAGCACAAAGCTATTGCAAAGGTGCAGGAGCTCCTCTTCACTGCGTGTATGATGAGCACCGCATCATCATCGAAAATCAGTTAGCGTATCAGCAGGTTTTTGACTTTGCTTTTTGCTCTTAGACATGCACTGTTGGAGAGTTTTCCCGTCCGATCTTGTATGTACACACTTTGTGTTATATGAGAAAGCGTGATGAAGGAGCAGAGAGAAGAATATACTGAAGAGTGTTGGTACCAAAACAGATCCCTGTTTGACACCACTGCAAATTACAAACATTTAAAAGTTTGATAGTTTGATGGTTAGAACACTGTAAAGAGTTCTGCTTTGCTTTATATGTTGCTATAGATAGTCACAGAATAAATACAGGAACTGGTGTAGAACCTTGGCAAGTAAAAATCATTTCAGTAACAGTGGCAACTGCTCAGGATTGGTTGTCTTGATGCAAGCCAGATACAGTATGATCTTTGCAGCATTAGTCATAGTCCTAAGGTTTAAGGCCAGAAGGCATCTACTCTGATCATCCTGTACATCACAGGCCACCAAACACCCAGCCACACTCACATCAAACCCCACAACCAGAATTAAACCTAAGTATTACAGCCTTTAGGAGACTAAACTATGGTGTGCCACAGCCAGAGAATAGGAGGGACCAAGGTGTACCAGTGCCCAAGGCCTCTGCAAGCACTTTTCCTTCATTTTTGCCTATCCACTTTCTTCTATCACCAGCTTCCACTCCCTTTAAGTTGATCCTGTGTTTTCAAGCTACTAGTGTCCTCTAGAGGACCCATCACCCCTCCTCTCTTTCTGATGCAATTGACTGTGGTGTCATCACCCAGTCATCTGAGGGGACTATCCAGAACCAAATACAGGGGACAGATGGCAGGGCAGGACATTACTGTTGAGATGAGCACAACCCCACAGCTGAGAGGTTGGAGTTCTAGGAGAGCAAAGAGCAGGGCCAAAAAGGTTGGATCTCCATCTGCCAGTGAAGAAGATTACTAGATACAGAGCAGAATGAACTGGGAGCTGCATCGAGTCCACCTGGTGCTACTCTACTTCTTGACCTATTCTGTCTTTGTGAACATCTACAAACCACTGTTCCATCCCCTCACCACTGTAGCAGACCTAGCGTCCCAATGGGTCACTGCCCAGGTGATCAGGCTCTTCATCCTGTGGCGCTGCAGCCTAGAGATGGCGACTGCTTTACTCTTAATTCTGGGCAAGAAGCTCTGGGCTGAGATGCTAGCAAATAAGGCCCTATGGCAGTCCCTGGCAGCAGCCAGAGTCTTCTGCCTTCACCTAATCACTATCCTGCTGCACTGTGGCAGGAGATGTGCTGTGCAGCTGCTGGGGCACCTGAAACAAGTGGTTTGGGCTACCTTGTCATCCAGTGCCCAGTGGGTCCACCATCATCTGGCTGCCTGTTTCCAGGAGAACAGCAGGGACTGTAAGACAGTGCTGCGACGAGGCATGAGGCAGGCGAGCATCTCACTCTTCTTTGGGTTCCTCGATGGGCTGCTAGAAGTTTTCCACATGTCAGCGCTGGCAGTGAGATACAGAATCACCCATATCTTCAGCTATGCCAGGCCCGCATGGGACCCTGCCTCAGAGGACAACAGCTTAGTTACCATCACTTCTGTCCTCCCCCCTGCCCGGGTTCCCTTGAGCCACCGCTTCAAGGGCCCTACAGCCTCAGTCCTCAAAGACTTCCCCTCATCCACTGACATGCTTCAGTTTGTGGTTGTCAGTGAGAACATAGGCAGGGGTGCTGGTAGGTATCGTTTGGAAGGCACGGCTCTTCCCCTGCATGTAAGATTCCAGAGCTATATGAGAATGAGAGAGCCATTTTCTGTGCAATCCAGAAGCACTACAGTGAGGCAGCTGAAGATAGCCTGCATGGTCTTCATTGTGCTCTACCTCTCCATACTTTCTGTCATTGTCCAGTGAGTCACGTAAAGGACCAGTTCATATATTTGTGGTATTTTATTTATGAAAGATGTCCTTGCACTAACCCTGTTTTTGAGGGGAGGGGCCTAACAGCACAAGGTGTGTAACGCAGGGGAAAGAGTCCCAGTGGTGAAGTGTGGTTTAAGCATAAGATGTCCATCTCTGAGGATTTCGGTACAAATCCTGATTTAAATGACAAGTGACAAGAATTTGGCCTCATCATATTTCTTGATGGGTCAGAAGAACTCCATCAAGGAATGAAGACTATGTAGAGTGAGGTATTAAGAGGAGAAAGCAGGAAGTGGGATATAGTGTGATGGAAAGCCAGAGAGAAGAGATGGAGTAAAGGAAGAAGGTGAGGGGCTGTGGAGGCACAAAGGGAACAGACAGAGAGGCAAGAGACCAAGGAGGACACAGTGAAAGTAGAGGGAGCAAAGAAGAAGCAAGAGAGTGAGGAGAGAGAAAGAAGGAATGGAGGGAGGGAGGGACAGGCTGAGAAGAGAGATGAAGAAAACAGAGACCGTACAGAAGAGTGACAAAGGGGGTAAGAGACAAAAGGAGAGAACAAACAGGAAGAAAACAGAGAGGTAGAGAGAGATGAGGCAGGGGCAATTCAATGTCTGTGGCCATCCCAGTCATTGGCCTTTCTCCAGAGAATACCAACATGGGGAGCAATCTGTACCAAATGGGCATGTGGTTCTTTTGGCAAAGGTTGTTCAGTGCTCTCAATATGTACAATGAGTTAGGCGTATCTCAGTTCAGTCCTAGCAGAGAGATGGACCACACTGCAAAAGCCACCATCATAATTGGCACTAACTGAGTCCCTGCAGTGTTCAGGGAATGAGAGCAGTAGCAGAACAAAAAAAAATAAAAATAAAAAAGTCACAAAAATCACAACCCTAACCCACCCTATGAATGCAGAGAAAAGGTCTTTAAAGGTCAAAAGAGTTAGGTCTGAATAAGCAGCATGTGAGGAGAGAAGAAGGTGATAAGGAAGCAAGAAGAGTCTCGATACGCAATCAGTGTTATTAAAAAACACTCAGTAATGTTAGAGAGCTTATTCCTTCACTCTCCCACTTCCCTGGTCCTTCTCGCATGAACAGAGAGCAACAATACCCGAAGTCCGAAGGTGCAAACAATTTGATGTTTATTGGGGTGAACTTCCAGCAAGCTTAAATACAAGTTCCTTTTTCCTTATTTTCGAATCCCAACTTACTTCCTGTTTGCCCCTAATTTATATAGTAATATTCTTAGCTATACCTTAACCAATCATTCTACTGAAATTTAACTAACCAATCCTAACATATTGTAACATGATTAGCTAACCAATTATATCCCACCACCTTAATTAGATTACACCCAGCAAAATTAATTATACAGCAGACAGAAACAATCACAGAACCAGACAGAGATTATACAGACAAACAATAGCAAAGTTGGAACTCTAATGACAAAACAATACAGAAGTGAGGATTTCACATCCCAGCTATTGATAAGTGAGTTCTTGCCAGACAGGATGCTATCAAACTAAGTTTCCTTTTACATTTTCTAGGCACTTCCCTTTCTCTGGAGGTGATAGGAATTATCAGGACAGGATTGTATTCAGGACAGGATTGTATTCCTAACAGCCCAATAGCACCTTCTTTCAATGTGACTAGTTTGGAATGTGAGGATGTGACTGTTCGCTTCCTGGCTTATGGCTGCCTCTGCTGCTTAGCCAAAGGCCTTAGCCTAAGAACAGGGCTTCAAACAGTCACAGTAAGAGAGGGCCCTTACACCAGCAGACAGTGATTTTGATTCTTTCTTTTATACCTCTAGAACTAGCCAAGTGATAAGAATACCCCTAAATTCTTAAAGTACAGGCTTTTGCAGACAGGCCTGAATATCTATATCCTAACAAGTAAAAATGCAGTATCCAAGCCAGTTTCCACTGGATGGCATTTAAAACAGACATAAGTTTGACATACTCTTCAGAGGGTTTTTTATGCAAGTTGCCAGTGTGGCCCTTGCCATTGCAAAGTTTAGCCATCTTTGACTGCCTCTAGGTATTTCCCATTTCTAATGGTGCAATTCTGCATTATTTGATGGCAGGCTGTCCAATGGGGTCAGGGAAGCTGTGTGGGGGAGGTTATTTCCCATTTTATAGAGTACAGTTTGCATGGTGGAGTGAGGAGTCAGGAGCAGCTGGAGCCTCTAGAATATCTGAAGTGTTTGTGAAGAAGGATATCTGGAGGGTAGAGACTGTTTAAGACTCCCAAACATCTTGGCATCTTCCCTTTTGGATAATATAATTGAGAAGCGTCTGAGCAGTGATGACTCCTTCAATTCTCTCCCCCCTATTCCTTATTCTCTCTCTCCCTCTCACGTTTCTTTCTTTTCACCCTGTCTCTGGAAGGGGGCTTGCCACACTAGCTAGGTGAAAGACCTGGCTGGGGATACCTGCTGTGCAGGCAGCAGAAGCCCTATGAGGCAGAGGTCTTTGGAGGAACCAGGCAGCCGGACCTGTTTTGACTGATGTTGAACTGTGTTTATGCCTGAACAATAACTGCATCCCTGGGAAAAGGGAAGGGACTCTCGATATTGGTGAGAGCTTCACTGATGCAACTCGCTGGTGAGTTGTCCCCCGCTTACTTAAGAGTGGAGAAGATGAGGCAGATGCAAGTACAGTGGCCTTGCATTGTGATGGCACCTTTATGCAATGTCATCCCATGATGTCGTGATGTAAATGAATTTGTCTTGCAAATTTAAAAGGTGGTGGAACCGTCCCACATGAAAGGCTCCTGCCTTTGGATGAACCCTTTCAGAAGCAGTTATAAAAAGTACAATGTGCTCATGACATGATCAGCCAATGAGTGATTCATCTGATGAACTGCTACTCCTAATTGGTAGTCCATTGGCTGAATGTGAGAGTTCAGATTTATTTGTTTTTCTTTCTCCATGACACTTAAAAAGATACATTTTCCACTATTCAGGAAATATCACTGGGCCAAATCCTGAATTCCTTACATAAGAAAAATCTCAAAGTCAATTAGCGTTTTCTTGGGTAAGATCTTTGAAATATGACTTAAGAGAATTAACAGACAAAATACTTTGTGAAGTTTAAATTAAGGTCACTGCTACACTCGCACTCCAAGAAATATTCTCTTAAAAATACTGAACATTTAAACGTTTGAATGTTGATCAATTAGAGGAAAGCAGATATTCAAATATACTCACAATACATACAATCTCCTAAATAAATTTACACGTGTAGTCATCATATTACATAGTCCAGAACAACCTTAATGACACCTGAAAATGGCACAGTGATATGGGGTTACAGTTAAGTTTTAAAATGCTTGATCAATTGCCTTCACTTTCAGGATACACTAGCATGTTTTATTTTTAAGAAATCTCAAAAAATATTTTTCTTCTGCAGTTATAAGGGCCTATCACAGAACAGTGTTGCAACTTTTAACTCTGCTACTGAACAGCTCCATGTTCATGGTAATTTGTAATGCCTTGTAACTCCAAAACAGCCTGATTAATTTATTCATACTTTGCAAAAAGATACAGCATACAGTACCTAGACACTCTAAAAAACAAAACACACTTAGATTAGATAACAATTGATCAGATAAAATAGATCTAGTTTCTTATATTGGAATCCATTATTTTAGCATCTGAGCAGCTCAAGATTAAAAAAAAAAAAAAAAGACATAAGATAATTCACATCTCCCGTCCCAGCGGGGACATGTTATCAAGCTGATTGTGAGCTCTTCAGGGCAGGAAGCATGTATTCATATGTATATTTAAGTGCCTGGTACAACTCACCCTGAATGCAATTAGGGCCTCTAGGTACTACTCTGTCAAACAATACAAAACAATGCTCTGGAGTTAACATTATGCAGGGAAGGGAGAGCTAACAATGAGCCTTATCATGAAACCTGTCTGCAACAACTTAATGATGGAGACTATCATCCCTTCATAAGAAAATGTAATACATACACCACCAATATTAAATCACTCTCAGTTCATTTACTGGTATTTCTAGCATACAAATCAGCATAATAAAAATCAAGTCATACTGCTGGATGGTAGAAGCTGGCTCAAATCATGTCAATAAATTGTTTATACAAGGGTTTCTGATAAGGCATCTCTTCATTCTGCTAGCTATATAGGGCTGAGTTACAACCTGAACAGTTATTAATTGGGAACTGCAGGATGAGATAAATTATTAACTCCTCCTTTGGCGAAGGGAAATCAGATAGTACTGGAGTCAAGAAGCTCTCTAAGGTCTGTCTGGATTTGAAATTGTGCTAGTGCCCGTTTAACTAGCTGTTTTCAGACACAGCTCTTGCCAAGCAGCTACAATTCTTCAGTGCAGGCTCCTTGCCCTTGCACCTGCACCACTCCTGGGCCCCCACCCAGTCATAATTTGGCCCCAAATCCTAGACCACAACAGGCAGAGGATGAGGAATGCAGATCAGAATTCCTGGCTTGCTCTGCCAACAACCCAGTAGTGTTTGAGTCATCAGTAGGCTGACACCTTCGTCCATCCTCCTTCCCTGGCCTGCCAGTGTAGGGGTGAGGAAAGAAACACCAATAAGTTCTGTTGAGAACACAGGAGGAAAAAAAAATGCTTTTGTGCCCAAACTCTGGTTCCTGCAAACACAGCTCACTATGGAGCGTTGTCTACACCAGGATTTGGGGGGCAAAACTTTCCCAGTGTTGCTAACATTGGTTCCACTCCATCAATGGGAGCAATGACAGGAGCCCTGGGGTAAACAGGGCATTAGCAGCTATCAGTGTTTTTTAACAGTGTATCATTTAGATGTGCTCTGAGCAGAAAGGGAGGAAGGAGAAAGAAGGAGAAGAAAAGATGGAAACATTAAATAAAGAGAAAAAATTAAGCTAAACTGATACTGAAAAGTGTGAAGGAAGGAATGGATACATTAAGATGGGGTAAACCTCTGCCCTGCACCAAGCCTGAGTAAACAGGGTGAGCAGAAGGAGAACAAATCCCTCCCCTCCTCCACAGCCAGAGAGAAACAGAGCTGTTCTACCACTAGTGTAGCACCCAAGGGAGCAGCAGTTCATACACAAAAAGAAAAGGAGTACTTGTGGCACCTTAGAGACTAACCAATTTATTTGAGCATGAGCTTTCGTGAGCTACAGCTCACTTCATCGGATGCATACTGTGGAAACTGCAGAAGACATTATATACACAGAGACCATGAAACAATACCTCCTCCCACCCCACTCTCCTGCTGGTAATAGCTTATCTAAAGTGATCATCAAGTTGGGCCATTTCCAGCACAAATCCAGGTTTTCTCACCCTCCCCCCCCCACACACAAACTCACTCTCCTGCTGGTAATAGCCCATCTAAAGTGACCACTCTCTTCACAATGTGTATGATAATCAAGGTGGGCCATTTCCTGCACAAATCCAGGTTCTCTCACCCCCTCACCCCCCTCCAAAAACCACACACACAAACTCACTCTCCTGCTGGTAATAGCCTATCCAAAGTGACCACTCTCCTAACAACCTGCATGAAAATCAAGGTGGGCCATTTCCAGCACAAATACAGGTTTTCCCACCCCCCCTTTTTTTTTTCCAAAAAAACACACACACACAAACTCACTCTCCTGCTGGTAATAGCTTATCCAAAGTGACCACTCTCCCTACAATGTGCATGATAATCAAGGTGGGCCATTTCCAGCACAAATCCAGGTTTTCTCACCCCCCCCCCCCCACACACAAACTCACTCTCCTGCTGGCAATAGCTCATCCAAACTGACCACTCTCCCCACAATGTGCATGACAATCAAGGTGGGCCATTTCCAGCATAAATCCAAGTTTAACCAGAACGTCTGGGGGGGGGGGGGGGTAGGAAAAAACAAGGGGAAATAGGCTACCTTGCATAATGACTTAGCCACTCCCAGTCTCTATTTAAGCCTAAATTAATAGTATCCAATTTGCAAATGAATTCCAATTCAGCAGTTTCTCGCTGGTATTTTCAACGTCTCCGACTCAAGGAATATTTCCAAAATACCTCTGAACAACATACTAATCCACAGAGGCCTCCCTACCAACATTACAAAAAGAAGGATTCTAGGTGGACTCCTCCTGAAGGTCGAAACAGCAGACTGGACTTCTACATAGAGTGCTTCCGCCGACGTGCACGGGCTGAAATTGTGGAAAAGCAGCATCACTTGCCCCATAACCTCAGCCGTGCGGAACACAATGCCATCCACAGCCTCAGAAACAACTCTGACATCATAATCAAAAAGGCTGACAAAGGAGGTGCTGTTGTCATCATGAATAGGTCGGAATATGAACAAGAGGCTGCTCGGCAGCTCTCCAACACCACTTTCTACAAGCCATTACCCTATGATCTCACTGAGAGTTACCAAAAGCAACTACAGCATTTGCTCAAGAAACTTCCTGAAAAAGCACAAGATCAAATCCGCACAGACACACCCCTGGAACCCCGACCTGGGATATTCTATCTACTACCCAAGATCCATAAACCTGGAAATCCTGGACGCCCCATCATCTCAGGCATTGGCACCCTGACAGCAGGATTGTCTGGCTATGTAGACTCCCTCCTCAGGCCCTACGCTACCAGCACTCCCAGCTACCTTCGAGACACCACTGACTTCCTGAGGAAACTACAATCCATCGGTGATCTTCCTGATAACACCATCCTGGCCACTATGGATGTAGAAGCCCTCTACACCAACATTCCACACAAAGATGGACTACAAGCTGTCAGGAACAGTATCCCTGATAATGTCACGGCTAACCTGGTGGCTGAACTTTGTGACTTTGTCCTTACCCATAACTATTTTACATTTGGGGACAATGTATACCTTCAGATCAGCGGCACTACTATGGGTACCCGCATGGCCCCACAGTATGCCAACATTTTTATGGCTGATTTAGAACAACGCTTCCTCAGCTCTCGTCCCCTAACGCCCCTACTCTACTTGCGCTATATTGACGACATCTTCATCATCTGGACCCATGGAAAAGAAGCCCTTGAGGAATTCCACCATGATTTCAACAATTTCCATCCCACCATCAACCTCAGCCTGGTCCAGTCCACACAAGAGATCCACTTCCTGGACACTACAGTGCTAATAAACAATGGTCACATAAACACCACCCTATACCGGAAACCTACTGACCGCTATTCCTACCTACATGCCTCCAGCTTTCACCCTGACCACACCACACGATCCATCGTCTACAGCCAAGCTCTGCGATACAACCACATTTGCTCCAACCCCTCAGACAGAGACAAACACCTACAAGATCTGTATCAAGCATTCTTACAACTACAGTACCCACCTGCGGAAGTGAAGAAACAGATTGATAGAGCCAGAAGAGTTCCCAGAAGTCACCTACTACAGGACAGGCCTAACAAAGAAAATAACAGAACGCCACTAGCCATCACATTCAGCCCCCAACTAAAACCCCTCCAACACATTATTAAGGATCTACAACCTATCCTGAAGGATGACCCAACACTCTCACAAATCTTGGGAGACAGGCCAGTCCTTGCCTACAGACAGCCCCCCAACCTCAAGCAAATACTCACCAACAACCACATACCACACAACAGAACCACTAACCCAGGAACCTATCCTTGCAACAAAGCCCGTTGCCAACTGTGCCCACATATCTATTCAGGGGACACCATCACAGGGCCTAATAACATCAGCCACACTATCAGAGGCTCGTTCACCTGCACATCCACCAATGTGATATATGCCATCATGTGCCAGCAATGCCCCTCTGCCATGTACATTGGTCAAACTGGACAGTCTCTACGTAAAAGAATAAATGGACACAAATCAGATGTCAAGAATTATAACATTCATAAACCAGTCGGAGAACACTTTATTCTCTCTGGTCACGCAATCACAGACATGAAGGTCGCTATCTTACAACAAAAAAACTTCAAATCCAGACTCCAGCGAGAAACTGCTGAATTGGAATTCATTTGCAAATTGGATACTATTAATTTAGGCTTAAATAGAGACTGGGAGTGGCTAAGTCATTATGCAAGGTAGCCTATTTCCCCTTGTTTTTTCCAAACCCCCCCCCCCCCCCCAGACGTTCTGGTTAAACTTGGATTTATGCTGGAAATGGCCCACCTTGATTGTCATGCACATTGTGGGGAGTGTGGTCAGTTTGGATGAGCTATTGCCAGCAGGAGAGTGAGTTTGTGTGTGGGGGGGTGTGTGTGAGAAAACCTGGATTTGTGCTGGAAATGACCCACCTTGATTATCATGCACACTGTAGGGAGAGGTTTCAGAGTAACAGCCGTGTTAGTCTGTATTCGTAAAAAGAAAAGGAGTACTTGTGGCACCTTAGAGACTCACCAATTTATTTGAGCATGAGCTTTCGTGAGCTACAGCTCACTTCATCGGATGCATACTGTGGAAAGCTGTAGCTCACGAAAGCTCATGCTCAAATAAATTGGTGAGTCTCTAAGGTGCCACAAGTACTCCTTTTCTTATTGTACGGAGAGTGGTCACTTTGGATGAGCTATTACCAGCAGGAGAGTGAGTTTGTGTGTGTATGGGGGTGGGGGGTGAGAAAACCTGGATTTGTGCTGGAAATGGCCCACCTTGATTATCATGCACATTGTAGGGAGAGTGGTCACTTTGGATAAGCTATTACCAGCAGGAGAGTGAGTTTGTGTGTGTGTGTGTTTTTGGAAAAAAAAAAAGGGGGGGGTGAGAAAACCTGTATTTGTGCTGGAAATGGCCCACCTTGATTTTCATGCAGGTTGTTAGGAGAGTGGTCACTTTGGATAGGCTATTACCAGCAGGAGAGTGAGTTTGTGTGTGTGGTTTTTGGAGGGGGGGTGAGGGGGTGAGAGAACCTGGATTTGTGCAGGAAATGGCCCACCTTGATTATCATACACATTGTGAAGAGAGTGGTCACTTTGGATGGGCTATTACCAGCAGGAGAGTGAGTTTGTGTGTGTGTGTGTGGGGGGGCGGAGGGTGAGAAAACCTGGATTTGTGCTCGAAATGGCCCAACTTGATGATCACTTTAGATAAGCTATTACCAGCAGGAGAGTGGGGTGGGAGGAGGTATTGTTTCATGGTCTCTGTGTATATAATGTCTTCTGCAGTTTCCACAGTATGCATCCGATGAAGTGAGCTGTAGCTCACGAAAGCTCATGCTCAAATAAATTGGTTAGTCTCTAAGGTGCCACAAGTACTCCTTTTCTTTTTGCGAATACAGACTAACACGGCTGTTACTCTGAAAGTTCATACACAGGAGTTTTGTCAGCAGACCCACATATATGTGTTGTCGGGGATTCATGCCCCCATCTTCCCTGCACATCCTCCCTGCTCAATGGAACCCCCCCACACACAGCACAGTTCTGTTGCCTTTCCAATGGCATGTGTCCAATAGGTGGAAGGGGGCAGGATTTTCCCCTGTACAGCTGAAGAAAAGTGGAGTGAAAGAAGGGAACTGAGGAAGAAAAGAGCAAGGGAAACAGTATGAAAAGGCAAAAAGCGTTAATAAATTTGCTATAAACTCAGATTAAAATGACAGATAACCAATGTATATATTATTGTTATGGCAGGTGTTCACAGGTAGCCCTGTTACCCCAAGGGTCTCCCAAATTCTTTTCCTTAGCATACAGACAAGCTTTGAGTATTGGAAGAAATGCCTATGTTAGATTTTGGTTACCCACGTTACCCGGTAAAGGGAGCTGCACTAGTGGCAGGAGAATTTGCTGTCTGCCTTGGTCTCAGATTAGAGTAAATTCTTGAAGCAGAGTTACTCTCCAGGAACCAGGCCTTTGTGTTGGGCTGAGATTCCTGGAAATTGGATGTGCCCTGTGGGCTGTTTCGTCATCTCATACCAGATCTGATGTGTATATGTAAATAAAGCAACTTACGCTTAGAATGTACCAGACTCTGCAATGCTGATTTCTCTTCCACTGGGAAGCTAGACTGCAAGATTCCAGTGTCTGTCACCACTAGGCCAGTGGATCTCACCCAGGGGTCCATGTACCCCTGGGGGTACTCAGTGGTCTTCCAGGGGGTACATCAACTAATCTAGATATTTGCCTAGTTCTACAACAGGCTACATAAAAAGCACTAGCAAAGTCAGTACAGACAAAAATTTCATACAGACAATGACTTGTTTATACAGCTTTATTTGCTATACACTGAAATGTAAGTATAATATTTATATTCCAATTGAGTTATTTTATAATTATATGGTAAAAATGAGAAAGTAAGCCATTTTTTCAGTAATAGTGGCTGTGACACTTTTGTATTTTTATGTCTCATTTTGTAAGCAAGTAGTTTTTAAGTGAGGTGAAACTTGGGGGTATGCAAGACAAATCAGACTTGTGAAAGGAGAACAGTAGGCTGGAAAGGTTGAGAACATCTGTACTAGGCAAAGGGGCAACACTCATTTCATAATGGGGACACTGGTGTCAGAAGAAGGGGCAACATTATATAAATAAGACAGTGGCTTTCAAAGTTGTAAGTTCTCTTAATATTTACAAACCACAACTGAATTAAGCAAACATTTAAAACAGATTTGATAGATCAGAGAAAACCTCTTACAATGTCAGTTTCCCCTTCAGCACTGCTCAGATTTAAAGAGGCAGAGCCCACATGTCAAAAGATGCTTAACAAGCCTAAGTTTGTTCACCTTCGAGCATGTTGCAACATCTGTTTCTCCAGGCTTTTACTCAGGAAGTGGGTTAACTATGTTGAGAGAAGAAGGGTTTACCCTGGGTATGTAATGTTTTTTCTTTGTTGGCACTGGTTCAGCCTAAATTCTTTGTAATAGATTCAGTTGTACCTAGAGCTCTAGGTGGTTGTGTGCCCATACATCAGAATAATTCCACAAAAATGGAAGGAAGGATGGTCCAACAGTTAGGGCACTAGCCTCGCCCAGCCCTTAGGAGACCTGACTTCAATTTTGTGCTCTGCCACAGACTTCCTGTATGACCATGAGCAAGTCACATAGCCTCTCTGTGCCTCAGTCCCCTCTCTGTAAAATGGGGATAATGATACTTCCCTACCTCAGAGGGATGTTGAGAGCATGAGTTTGTTAAAGGTTGGGAAGCACTTTGAGATCTACTGATGAAAAACTAGGTATTATTAAATAAGAAGCTCGCATTTTCCAGAAAATGTGTCTAGAGGGGAGCAAAAAAGAAAAGTGAAACAGCTTTGCTAAGAAGAATCCACAATGTTGCTCACAACAGTTTTGACTTTCTCTGCACAATGGTTTTTACAAATCTTAAAAACCCAGTGAACCTGCTTCTGATTTCAGTTCACCAGTTTAGAGGAGTAGCTCTATTGAAGCCAATGGCGTCTAGGCATAAAACCAGTGTATGCAGCAGGAAAATCAAGCCCAATAACTTGAGCTATGTCTCCACTACATTTTTTTTTCTTTACAATTTCCCACCGAGGCAATTCCACTGGTGGCAGCAAGGGTAGGAGTCTTACCTCAGACCAGCAGCTTTGCCAACTCTCATGACTTTACCACTAGTTTCAATAACTGGTGTTTTTCTTAAAGCCCCGGCTCTTGGAGTCAAGTGATTACATGAGAATCTCAGCTTTCATTTTTTAAAAAGTATGTTTTTACCCTTTGCGGTTTCAGAGAAATCCTTGAAAACATGAAATGAGTGCACGTAAGCGCTCAGAAACAAAGCAAACGAAAAGAGCCCAACATATTATTTTTTGAAAAAAAATTATTTTTAAACCAATCTCATGATTTTTGGGCCTGACTCGTGATTTTTGAATGCTGGACTAGTGGCACTTTACCCACCAAATCATCTGAACCTGCTCACAGGAGGTCTAGAAAACATGGTAGTCAAAATGTGGGTGGTCACAGGCACCTTGTCTACACTAGAGCACACATGAAATTTTAAGAACCAATGTCTAGGCTATTCAGTCCAAGCTTACACCTGAATCATGTGCCAACACACTATGGCTGCCCAGTGTGGATGTGGCTGTTAAAAAAAAGAAGTGGTTTAGGCCAGGTAGGAGCCCAAACTACAGTCCATTATTGAATCCTGTTCTATGAGGGTTTGTTCCCACCCACACTGGCTGCCAAATTGTGTTAGATCTGGGGTCTTGTCTACTACCAAATTCACAGACAGCTCCAGCTACACTGGGATTCTCTCAAGAGTCACTCCACCCCCTTTCTGACTCCTTTGCACTGCTGGAGTGGCACAAGGGGTCCTGATCCATGACTGCTATGAGAATATATATATAAATTAATAATGGAAGCAAGAAGCTGACTCTAGGTCTTTGTCTCTTGTGAAGCACCTAGTAGGGGCTCCAGCCCTGCCAAATAAAATAATCATAAACAATGTTATTTACTGACTGTCTTGTTTGCTGGCAAGCAAGCAGGCTGGTGGGATCTTAAAGCATCCTTCATGACAGCCTAAGGCTCTTTCGACACCCACGGCCCCTCCATCTCACCCATGCGGGTGCAGCAAAGGTGAAATGTTTATCAGTTGGACTGAGGTAAGGTGACCATTGAGCAGGACTCAGCTGTGGGGCACAGGCACTTGTGAGCAATACGTTTTGTAGGCCCTACAAAAATAAAACAGGCAGCACCCTTCACTGCCCTGAGCACTGCATTAAAAATACATAACAGCAGGGGTTTCATTGCGGTGGGCACAGCTCGCGTTCACAGGGGCTCACCCTTCTCGTGCCCCCTCCCAGTCGCTCGAGGCGCGTTCCCGCAGCTCCGGGGCTGCTGCTGCGAAGGAGCGCGCGGCCCCTGCACTCGCGCCTGCCCGGGAGTGGAGCGTGCGTCTCCCTCCAGCCGGGCAGCGGCGACGGAGCGGGGAGCGACAGCGCGGCCATGCACAGCTAGCCCCGGCCCGCTCGCCTCCGTTAACCCCCGCGGGGCAGCGTTCCTGCCCCCCCCCCCAGGCCGGCTGCGCGGAGCGGCTCAGACACACGCAGGGGCTCAGCGGCGTGCCACGGGGCGCCCCAAGGATGGAAGGGGGCGCGTATGGAGCGGGCAAAGCCGGGGGCGCCTTCGACCCCCAGACCTTCTTCCGGCAGCCTCACACCGTCCTGCGGGTGCTCTCCTGGGTAAGGGCACGGGGCGGCGTATCTGTCTGCCTGCCATGGGCTGTGGGTGCGGGCCGGGCTGGGGGGGAATGACCTTCCCCGGCCGCGCTCCGCAATGAGCCGCGTGCCCTGCGCTCGGAGGGCCCCCCCGCCGGGCCGGTCCCCGCTCCACCCCCCCCCCACCTGCCGGTCCGGGCCCCGCTCCCCCACCCACCCACTCCCCTACCGGGCCGGGCCCCGCTCCCCCCCCCCATCCACCTGCCGGGCCGTCCCCGCTCCACCACCTGCCGGGCCGGGCCCCATGGGGGGCGAAGCGGGAGCCGGTGCTGCAAAATCCCCTCTGCCCAGGGAGAGACGGCCGCCCCGCCTGGGATCCCCGGCTCAGGTGGCGGCTCCGGTGCCGGTCGCGCGTGTCTCGGACCCCCCCCCCCCGGCTGCCCGAAGACGGGGTGTTTCTGGAGCGGGGTGGGGACAGAGCGCGGGAGCCGAGAGGAGGGAGGAAAATGGGACGTGATCCAAACACAATCCCGCTGGGGGTCCCGTCCCGGCGCGGGCCCCCTCCCCAGGGAAGGATCTGGTGCAATGGGGGCGTCGTCCTCCCGCCCCCCCCCCCACCCCCCCAGGTCAGTCAGTGTAGTGGGGACATTTTCAGGGAGGAGCTAGGTTGTTTTGTTTACAGGGGGGACCTGGAAACACTGGTGTCTGCGGCGGGGGTGGGGGTGGATCTGCAAACGACAGATGATTCTGCACGGCAGCGCCTCTGCCTCGCCAGCCCGTCTACTCTGTCTGCTCTGCTTGCTGCTGGGGACGGGGAGCAGCGAGGGAGGGGGCTTGTACGAGGGGGGAGGTTGTCCTTTCTCGGCCGCCCGGCTCCCTTGCCTTCTTTCCCATTCTGCAATGTGTTGTGGTTCTGTGCGGGGGGGGGGGAGGACGGCTCGGTAGGAGCAGGGAGGGGGGAGGGGTCTCTTCGGCCTCTTTTCCTTGCTACGGTGGGGGGAGGGAGGGTCTCTTATCTTGTAACACTGATCCCGTGGCTGCAGCTCTGTGCGGGAAGGTCATGGGGATTAAGGGAGCGAACTGCAAACACAGAGCGAGAGAGAGAGATTGCATTAAGAAGGGGGCGGGGGGCAGTGTGAGAAGGACGAGGAGGAGAGCATGAAGAGAGAGAGACGCGCACACACACAGAGCAAGGTGGACAAGCAGGTGTCCCAGAGCAGTTCCCTGTTTGTTTGTTTTTTAAAAAATGTATATGAAAAAAATGGAAAGGAAAGGGCAGATAGGAGATGGTGGGGGAGGGGTTGATCTGATAGGCCAGCCTGTTGCTGGCACTAACGTCCTGTAGCCAGTCCAAGCTCTGTGCCGGTGCAAAGGAGGTGCTCCGTCTGCTGTTGTGACCAAAGTGGCACAGTCCATTTCTGTCAAAGAAGATGCCTCTTTGGCCTGATTGCAAAGCATAGCTGCACCCTGAGACTGCTGGGGACATGATTAATATGGTCGGTCTGTCTTTCCGGGCCTATGTACAGTACAGCATGGTATTACCGAGGGAGGGGAGTTCAGGAAATCTCCTGGAGCATGGCTGCTCTGGAAATCCATTATGAAGTGATGGATGCACCCCCCATCGCCTGGCTTGGGGAAAGCAGCAGAGAGTGTTCCAGCCGAGGATGATGGACATGATGTGACCTAAAAGGATTTTTCCATCCCTAATTTCTGGGGCAGAATTTCCTCTCCCTTTTTTGTAATACCACAACTTCACTGTAACACTGCAGGAGGGTTCTGGCTTCCCAAAGCCAGGAGGGAGAGAGAACGAGAGACAGTCTCTGCTGCACGCTTCTTTCTGCACCACTGTATCTTGTACTCTGGCGTCTCCTCCATGAACTCCCATAATGTTCCATAATGACTGCCCAGCCATGGCAGACTACCCAGGGCTTAGCATTCCCTTGGATGTCCTACTAGTTCACCACAACCACCAGCTCTGTCTGCTTGACCTTGACAGAGGATGGAATGGGATTGACCCTATGCAGTACATTACAGATCTTCACTTAGCTGTAGAAACAAATATCCTATTGCAGAACATTGGCGGTACCCTGGGCTCAGCATCCTAACAAGGATAGCCTGCTTGTTAGTCATGGGGAGGGGGGGCACCTTTTTCTCCCCCTTAATTCATTTTCTTCTCACCTGTTCCTATTGGCCCATTTTACCTCCTCTTTTGCACCTCTCCCCCAGTGCTGCTGAGCCAGCGCCTTGAGTTCACAAGCTAACCCAAAGCATTTGTAATGATATGCTGTGTATTATTAGTGTTTATTGTGAAGCACCAGAGGTATGCCTGGCACTTTACCATCACAGGTGTTGGAACTAGGGATGCTGCTGCACCCCCTGGCTTGAAGTGGTTTCCATCCTATCCAGGGTTTACAGTTTAGTTCAGTGGCTCTCAGCACCCCCACTATACAAATTGTTCCAGCACCTCTGCCTAGCCCCTGCCCCATAGAGCATGCAACCTAATTTTGATGAGTGCAGTAAACACCTTTAAAGGATGAGGCACAAGAACTCAGGTGGGTTGTAGAAGATGGTGTGTTGTTTAATGTTGAGAAGAAGATGAGCGCCTGGTGATCGGGTCTGACACATAGGAGACTTAGCCAGTGTAGAGAGGTTGGCATCACTAGAGTGCCTCTCTGTGCACTGTCAGGACACTGGTGTGAGGGAGCTCATGTTTCCAGACTGCTGCTGGTGATAGGAAGCAGCAGCTCCCCAGTACGCACAGAAGGACGCTTGTTGTAGCATGTGGGCAGAATATTTCTTTCTTTCTTTACACCTGACAAAAATATAAACAAATGTGGCGCAGGCAAAAGGAGTTGGCTCAACAGTCCTGGAAAACAGAGTCCTCTACATTTTCCCCAAACCTGCTTACCAAGGGCAGTAACCACGCACACCTCCCCCACACTGCTCCCCGTCAATATGCCTCAGCTGGAAAAAGCAGCAGCTACTGGAGCGTGCAGGAGTTAATTGTACATAACCTGTTCAGTCCCTGGGCTCCCTGTGGAGGCCCCCCACAAGGCGGCCAGTGGAGATGGGGGGACTTGTCCACTGACAACCAGACTGAGACAGCCAACTCTGTTCACACAAGCCATGCTACACATAGGGAAATTGGGGCACAGAGAAGTTAAGCAACCTGCCCAGCATCATCCAATGAGCAGGCAGGGCTAAGATTGGAACGCACAGATTCTGAGTCTCAGGCCTAGATCAGTAGGTCACATTGACAGGAGTTATATTTGCATTTTACCTTAGAGGTAAAAGGCTTTGTCTCCCATTCACAGCAATCCTGGCTTTTTGCTCAAAAAAATCTCCCACTTTTGCTAGTACTTGTGCAGTTTCACCTCTGGCAACAACAGTAGGAGCCCTAGTGTAGATGAGGCTTTTGCCACCATGTCACGTAGACTTGTTCTTAGCAGGCAGGCCAGGTCTATGCTAAAAAGTTAGATTGACTCAGCTACGTTGCTCGGAGGTGTGAAAAATCCACACCCCCGAGAGATATGGTTAAGCCAATTTAACCCCCAGTGTAGACAGTGGATTAACTACAGCAATGGGAGAATCCCTCCTGTCGATGTAGGTAGCATCTACACTTCAGCTGCTACAGCAGTTCAAGTATAGATCTAGCCTTAGATGACACAGTGGGTAAAATGCCAGTGGCTCCATACTGGAGCTCCCGTAAGTGTTAGCAGCATTGGAAAGCTTTACAAAAACCAGCCTTGAGTCATCCAGTCACACCCTTACCCTGACCTGTGATTTGCACTGAAATCCGTGATCTAGAGCTGACAGCCTCTTTATACCATTGTCAGCTACACTGAGCAAGCCAGTCCCCGCTCCCCGTTTCAGATAAGAAGTTATTCCCATCTTCTGCCACACAACTACATATGCTGGGTTTGGGGCCTGTGTAAGTCTCTAAGGCAGGATGTGACATGCCCAGGGTGGATATAAATCAATGATTTTTTTTTTAATGGGATTTTTTTTTAAATAGGTTTTTTTCTCAAAAAGCATTTTATCAAAAAAATCCAATCTAAAGATAGATACGTTATGGCTCAAAGATATCTCATCATGGAATATGGATTATAAATTCTAATTCTATAGTATGAGACAATATATTCATATAATGTTTAAGAAAAGTTTTGTTAATGAGTTCCAATAGTTCATGGATTAGGGACCCAATCCTTTGGGACTCCAGGGGGTTCTGTATAGGTTTAGGTTAATCTTTCTATCTACCCAATGGGACTCAGTGCTCAGTCTAGAAGATACCATCAGAGATCCTTAGTTTTGCAGTTCTCAAACTGTGGATTTGTGTCTCCAGAGATAACATGCTTGTTAACAGCAAAAATGTTTTTAAATAAATATATAGAGGTGAGAAATAGTTAAATAAAACAATTTAAATGTCTGTCTGGTGGTGATCTCCTCCTAATACAGCATGGCAAGAAAATCCTCCAAATATTAATGATTAACCTGATGAATTGGAGATAGTTCACCACCCAGTGATTTCATAAATACCTTCTTCAGTTATCTCTGGTAAATGAAATAACCAAACAATCATTCATTTTCTGATATAGCTGTAAAACTAATCTGAAAAGTTTTTCAAAATTAATCACTTTAAAAATGTATACCTTCTAAAAATGAAACCTACATCTATCTCTGAGTTGTGAAGAATATGTATTGAGGTTATAACAACCAACAAGAATGCACTTTTATGTAAAAATCCATGATTAAATCGAGTCTTCCTGACTAGTGATTTAAATCATGATTTAAATCAATTTATTTAAATCAAATCCGCCCTGGACATGCCCGCTTTTGAATCTAGCTTTGACTCCACAAATAAATAAAGTGTTAATTGAGAAAAGGCTTGTTGCTTATTGTTCAGGGTTTCCCAATTGCTTGGTGGTGTTAATTCCAGAGACAGAAGCATCATTCAGTTTAAAAAACATAAACCGCTTGGGGGTGTCTCTTTGTTTTAGAAATAGGTTCAGTTAGGTGGCTTGGTTCTGTGCATTTCAAACAGCAGCTGCTCAGTGAAAGCTTTGAATAAAATGTTGCCTTATGACTAGAAAATCAAAGTTTCCTTCAACCATATGTGAGCTCGAGAATCAGCCAGATAGGGATAATAAAAACAGCCCCCTACCATCCCCTCTCCTTTTTAAATTACAAAAGCTCCTAGAGGTTCTATCTAAACCAGTCGTTCCCAAACTTTAACAGCCCACGAACCCCTTTCACTAAATTGTGAAATCTCTTGAAACCCTTTCTAGAAATGAATATTTCCAGGGATTTAAGTTTAAATTTCATCCGCACTCCACGGGGCTCCTGCTGCTTGACCCTGTTGACCGCCCTGGTCAACTGAGCTCCACTGAGCTCGGGCTGCAGGTCCCGCTGGCTGCCGGGGCTCGGGCTGCCAGCCCCAACTGCCCAGCCCCGCTTTCCCTGCGGCTTGGGGTGCCAGCCCCGTGCAGAGCGCTGGGGTTTGGGCGGCCGGCTCCCCCGCTCATGGGGGCAGGGCTCGGGCTGCCAGCCCCAACTGCCCTGCCCCGCTCTCCCTGAGACTCGGGCTGTCTGCCCTGCAACCGGGTCCCACCTGCTGCCTCCAATGCCCAGGGTCCTCTGGCCGCCATTAGTGAATTTTTTCTGGCAAACCCCCTGTAACGTTCTGCGAACCCCCGTTTGGGAACCACTGATCTAAACTGAGATCAGGGTCCTGTGGTGCTAGGACCGCTAGAAACACATAGTGAGAGACAGTCCCTGCGGCAAAGAGCTTACAGTCTAAATACACAAAACAGACACAGCGACATTAGCCCAGAGAGAGGAAATAAGTTGCCCACGGTCACACAGCAGGTCAATGGTAGAGCTGGGATAGAACCTAAATCTCCAGGTGCCTAATTGAGTACCCTATGCACTACATCATGCTCTCTCCAAGCCCTGCACTTACAGGACTGCTAAATTTTGGGGACAAGTCCAGTGGGAATTTAAATGGGGGTGTAAGCTGCACTCGGAGTACAGGCTAGTCAAGTAATGAGTGTAAATAGTGAAGCAGTGAAATTTACACTGATTTGGTTTTTGGGGAGCCGATCCAGTCCCTGGTGTGTAGTAAGTCAGTGGCAGCTATACCCACTTCCACTAGGACCTGAATGTCCCGGAAGGTGTTGAGGATGGTGTGTGTGAGAATAGAGAAGCAGCCTTCTTTTACAACCTATTAGGGGCTTTCTCTGCTATTCCCTTTTTCTCCCCCTCACCTCTGTGGCCAGGTGTGGAAGTTACACTTGTCTTGCACACAGTGACGGCTAAATCATTGCAAATGACCCTGTTACTACTTTAGGTGTATGTTGGTCAGAAACTGGCTGTAATCTACAGCCCATGTGTGTCACTGCTGAATTCAGCCTAGATGTTTCCATCGGTGGTGCCTCCACTTACTTCAGGCTATTGAGTCTCTTTGTGAGAGGGACTTACCACCTCACCTGTCTGATGGGTGACAAGGGCATTCAAAGCTGGCCTCTTGTACACACTGCTTCCCCGCAGTGAGTTCCCAGTCTCACTCTGGTAGCAGAGCGGCATTCAGGAGTTTCCACATTTGCTCAGCCTTGGCTCATCCCTTTGGTTTCTGCCAGAAATAGCACTCAGTGCTGTGAGTGGTAGCTGCCTCATCTTGTTCACATGATTTTACCACGCCTGCTTGCTGGCTGCCTTCTGGTATGTCAGCAGATAGGCTGCTGAAGGGAGCGCAGCAGTGCATATAAAATGTATTTGGATTTAATTAAAGCAGTGGGTGCAGTGTTTCATGAAGCCTTATTCACAACAATAATTCATATGGGCTTGGGCAGGGACACTGTCATGTGAACTGAGAACTGGCTAACAGACCACAATAACCAAAGAATAACGATACATAGCACTGGATTGATCTGGGGGAGATGCTGGGTGGGTTACAGCAGGGACTGTTGTTCAGGTTTTGTTTAACATTTCAGTAATGATCTGGTAGTGGCAGTAAGCATCATATTACTGACATTGGTAGGTGATACTAAATTGGGCAGAGTTGCGAACCCCAGTAAGGAAGGAGAAATAACGCAAAGGAACTGAGACTAGTTAGAAACATGAACAAAAAGTAATAAAATTACAGTCATCTTGGAAAAATGCAGGCTAATACACTGATGGAAAAATAATCCAAAATGGGAGGGAGACTGTTGGGAAGTAGTAATGCGGAGGAACCTAGGGGTGACAGTGGATTGTAAATTAGACATGAACCCGCAATAGCAGATGGCAGCAAACAGGGCCAGTGTGATTTTTTTTGTTTACTTTAAGGCATGTATGCAGAGACATCAGTTACATACATCATGGAGTCCAGAGATAATAGTTCTCTACAGAGATTGTGCTACTGCACCTGGCAAACTGTATTCAGTCTGAGAACTTCATTACTAGAAAGATATTGATGAATTAGAGGGTGTTGTGAGAAGGGTGATCACACAGATCATTAAGCCCTCCAGTCCCTGTATGAGGAAAGATGAAATGATTTAAATATGTGTACAGTTGCTAGGTTGAACAACAATCAGTGGGAATAGAATAACCATCTGGGAGCATTTGAAGGATATTGACACCAAAGTTAGAGAGGAATGTTTTAGGGTGGTACTAGGAGTAACGGGGATGAAATTAAGAAGATTGTTTAGCCTGAAGATAAGGGAAAACATTTGGTAGGGGGATCTGTTGGATTAGGCTGAGCTTCTCAAAGTTGCCCATGGAAATCTGAATGAACAATTCCCTTTAATTTTTAATCTAGATTCCTTGGGTGGTTTTGAAAATCTCATCCTTACTCTCCAAAGGAGACATGGTAGAAGTCCCAGTGCTTGGGTAATATAAGGTGGCCTGTACAAAGCACTAGAAAATGTATTGTCAGGTGCACTAACCAAGCCTAGGTCATGTACTAGGTCTTTTCTGTCCCTGTTGAGCGTGGGAGGAGCACTTCAGTGGAAGCTGGGTTGGGTTGCCGAGGAGGGAGAAGAACAGAACGATGGCGGGGAGAGGATGCTTTCTTCTGTTAGGTAGACAACTTGAGCACTAGTCCGGCAGGATATAAAAGGGTTAATACTAGGGATCAGCACCTCAGCGCTGTGTAGCAAAGTGGGCCAGCTCAGTCACACCATTTCAAATCGTATGGTGGGAACTGGCTGTAGGAATTTAGGATTCCAGAGCCTTCCACCTCTATATCACCTGCTCCAGACTGGCAGTGAATAAAAGCTGTTATCATCTGGCTACTGACAGGATGAAGTGAGCTGGTGGGTTTTGTTCAATTCCTACTGGGATTGTTTTCCACATCCTTCACCCCCACCCCCAGCCCACTGTCTCAGCAGAGCCACCAAATAGGTAATGGGTCATGCAGATGGACTGTCCTGCACAGAGGTGACCCTCCTGGTCAGGGCTCAGTCACACCAGGAGGGTGGCATCCTAAATTCCCGCTAAGCTGTGGGGCCACACAGCAGCCTATTAAGCACAGTGCAGGCGCTTAGGGCTGTGGCAGGAAGAGATTCCTCTCCTCCAGCCCTCACCTAGCCCAGCCACGGACCTGCCGCAGCCGGGGGAGACGCACCCCTTCCCTGGCCATAACCCAGCCCAGCCCCGGACCTGCCGGGACAGGGAGTGGTGCCCCTCCCACCCTAGCCCAGGTGCTGCTGGGGGGAGTCGTCTCTCCCCGCCATAGCCACAGTGCAGCCTGCACCCCAAACCCCTCATCCCCAGCCCCACCACAGAGCCTGCAGCCAAAGCTCTCACCCCCCCTCCCCAACCCTCTGCCCCAGCCCTGAGCCCCCTCCTGCACCCTGAAACTCTCATCTCCAGCCCCACCCCAGAGCCCTCACCCCCAGCTGGAGCCCTCACCCCCCCACCCCAACCCTCTGCCCCAGCCCTGAGCCCCTCATCCCCAGTCCCACCCCAGAGCCCTCAGCCCCCCACACCCCAAACCTCTGCCCCAGCCCCCTCCCACACTTGGAACCCCTCAGCCCCACCCCCGCCACATGAATTTTGTTATGTGCACCAATATGGAGGTGATGTATCACACATCACCTCCATATTGGTGCACATAATAAAATTCATTCCGCACATCGGTGGGAAAAATTAGAGGAAACCCTGGTGGCATCTAGGAAGTTTTGGCTGCCTGCACAGTACCTGGCTGTGTGGGTAAATAGAGGCCTTTAGCTGCCAGACCTGTCGATCCAGCACCAGTCACGGACATTTACCAAAGAAACTAAATACACGATTTCTTCAAAACTACCTAAATCAAAGTAGACACAGAAAGAAATGTATCTATGCTGGGCTCTCCAAAGCTTTTCAGGAACTCTGGTTGTGGGTGCCTGGATGAAAACAAAAGCTGGAAATCTCTAGCAGGTCGGTCTTTCTTCTGTTTCTTTTTGCTAGCCTAGCTTGATTTATTTATTTATTTTCGGTCACTACCACTGTTCCCTCTAAGCTGTGCGCGTGTGCACCTGCACACAGATCCTAAATCCCGCGCACACGGCGAAACACCGCGCGCACAAAAATTTGCACAGAAGCACAACAATTTGCACAGAAAATTTTTTTTGCGCACATGGCCTGTCAAAAATTCGCACAGAAGATGTTTTTTGCACACATGGCATGTCAAAAATTAGAGGGAACGTTGGTCACTACAAATATCAAACGCAGGAGAGGTTTTTGCTTTGTTCTGTCTGAGCAGGAATTGATTATAAGCCCCATGTGGAATAGTATGTCACTAAAATATTTCATCTCTATAATGAAATAAAAAGGGCTTTCAGGGGAAGGGAAGAAAGCAGGCAGTGTGACAGCCAGCCAGCCTTGTGACTGCAGACAATTGTGGGGAGTTAGTTAAGGCAGGAAGCATGGCAGACAATCCCACAGTAGGGCAATCTTGGAGATCTCTGAAAAGTAGTAAGGAATAGAGGCAGCGTGACCGAGTCCTCATGTGATACTCATCAAATTCTAATGCACTGCTGAAGGCGGGCAGTGTTCTGCACCCATCGTATGATGCTCAGGAGGGCCTAATGCACTGCTGAAAATGGGCAGCATGATGGAAGCATCACATGACACTCAGGAGGTTCTGCTATGCTGGCTACATGGCTCAGCCTGCAGCGTTGGGGCGGAGGGGAAAGCAATGTGTCAAGCAGAGGGAATCTCTGCTTCCCAGAGTGTGGTTCCTCCCTTTGCTGCTGTTTAAATCAGCTTCTTCAGTTCAAGGAGGAAAATGTCTCTCAGGAAGGAAGCTGCCTTCCCTTTCCCCAGGCGCACCCTGCCCCTTCTCCCCTGCCACTGGCACACAACACACACGCTCACCACAGTATGCAATTCTATCAGCAGGTTCAGCTCCCTTGTTTCCCCTTTCAACATGCCAGTGTTCATTTGATCTCCTCTGGCCATTCTGTCTGTCTCCTTCGTTCCTGCACTCTGATACAGGGGGATGTGCCATGGGAATGCATGGTAATAGTTCGTGGGTGTCTAAGAGAAGGACTGGCTGCAAGTGGTGAAGCGAGTCCACCACAGGGTGAGTGAGGAGCACGGTCGGAACCTCTGAGTTTACCTGGCCAAATGCCTTTGCTTGTTTAAAACCCCCTTGCAGGCCAGTGTACTTCCGACATAACTCCAGAGCAGCTGGTGGGGTTATGCCAGTGGTTCTCAAACTTTTGTACCGGTGATCCCTTTCACATAGCTAGCCTCTGAATGCGATCCCCCTTATAAATTAAAACTACTTTTTTTTTTATATTTAACACTCTTATAAATTCTGGAGGCAAAGTGGGGTTTGGGATGGAGGCTGTCAGCTCGCGACCCCCCAAGTAATAACCTTGTGACCCCCTGAGGGGTCATGATCCCCAGTTTGAGAACCCCTGGGTTATGCTGATTGCCGGACTGAGGTGAGAAGAGAATTATGGACTACGGGTTTAACTGAACAAGTGCTAGACAGGCACTAGATTGTACTTGGTCTTTACGCAAGCAAGCAGTGAGGGGTGGGAGCAGGGCATGTCAGAGCCAGCCAGGAGTGCAGGGACTGGTCCCTAGCTATTCCTGCAGTAGTGCACAGTGCCTGTAAGGGGGCAGAGAATTGGTACAGCAATGGCGTGGCATCCCAGCACCAACAAGCAGAGTTAGTCACCATCCAGTGCAGGGGCGGCAGGTTTGTATAGTTTTTGGTGGTACCCAGAATGGGTCCAAGTCCTGCCTCCCCCGCCACACCTGCCTTGTAAGCCGATATATATATTTTAAAATAATGTAAAAATGGACTGGAAACAGTAAGCATTTAACAGTTTCCCTATATTGCACAATGTGAGGGGACATGGGGGGATGCGGGCTCTGGCTGAGGGTGAGGGCTCTGAGGTAGGGCTGGGGATGAGGAGTTTGGGGTGTGGGAGGGAGCTCAAGGCTAGGGCAGAGGGTTGGAGTACAGGGAGGTGAGGGCTCTGGCTGGGGGTGCGGGCTCTGGGGTGGGGCTGGAAATGAGGAGTTTGGGTGCAGGCAGGCTGCCCTGGGGACTGGGGCCAAAGAGGAGGACTCCACAGTCCCCCCAACAGCACACTCACCTGGCACCATCACTGCACCTGCTCCTAGGGGCCGGGCCCCTCTCAGGTCCAGGAAGCCCCCTCACTTCCCCTGTGGTCGATGCCGGGGTGGGGGCTGGGAGGCTGCCATCACGTGTGCGCCTCCTCCCGCTGTGGCCTGCCGCCGGCGCCGCTCCCTTTTATAGCTGGCAGCAGCTGGGGGATGCTCTGGGTGAGGCACGTGGGGTGGCGGCTGGGGCTGGGGGACACACTGGGGGAGGCGCACACAGCAGCAGGTGGGGCTGGGGGAGGCACGCGGGATGGCAGCTGGGACTGGGGGAGGCGCGTGGGAGGCAGGAGAGACCTGACCCCGAACATTGGTGGAGCCGGGCCCCCAGGCCCTGAATTTGCTGGAGCACGGGCACCACGGGCTCATATAACTCACTGCCCCTGATCCAGTGGGAATGATGCAGCACCTGGAGCAGCTTGTGCACTCCTCCGTGTGCTGGGCAGCCGCAGGAGGAACTCTGCCTCTCTGAGGAAAACGTCTTCAGTGTTCTCCCTCGGACAATGCCTAGAGTTGGGCCTAGATGGCACGACCCAGCCCAAAGTGAGTGCTTTTTGGTTCAGGAGCTTGCTTGCGCTGCAAGCCAAACAGCTGCACAGCAAGGAGCCTACACATTTTCCTGGTAGAGCTTGTTAGCACTGCAAATGGACTAGCTCTGGGGTTTTATTTATTTTTTCTGTCTCTTAAAAATAAGCATAGAAAAGTCATTGCAAAAACCTGTGTTAATTCAGTGTTTAAGGGTACATGCTCACAACCACAAGAAGTCAAGAACTATAAAAGTTTGGGTTCTGACAGCAATGCTAACTCAGCCAAATCACATGGAAATACTATTTGCTAACCTGTTTTTCTAGTTTAATGGGTAGCTTTAATATATTATGTTTTCTGCTGTAAAATGTATTGCATAAAACATACAGTACAGGATGTGCAACATGGCCACTGGAAGGTTGTTCTTGGAATCTTAAAGAGATACTATGTGCTTTGAAATCTAGTCAGTTTACAACAATGATTTCAAAGTAGGTTTAGGTCAGGGGTCTCAAACTCAAATGACCACGAGGGCCACATGAGGACTAGTACATTGGCCCGAGGGCCACATCAGTGAGACCCACCACCCCGGCCCCACCCCCATTCCACCTCTTCCATGAGGCTCCACCCCTGCCCTGCCTCTTCCCACCCCTTCCCTGCCTCCATTCCAATCCCTTCCCCGAAATCCCCACCCCAACTCTGGAGGAGAGGCCAGGGCAACACATAGACCGCTGTGCCCCTGCCCCCCACCTGGAGGAGCGGCCAGGGTAACACACAGACGTCTGTGCCCCTCCTCCCCCAGGTTCTGTCCGCTTCCCGGAGCAGCGCGGGGGAAGGGCAGGCAGGCAGGAAGGGAGCCTGCCCTGCCCCTGGTACGCGCCGGGCTGGAGCTGCTCTAGGTAAACGCGGCGGGGGGCCGGCAGGCTGCAGAAAATAACCCCGTCGGCAGCATGAGAAAGTCTCACAAATACCAGTGGATTTGGTTTAGGTACTGCCCTTGCCTCTCAGTCCCCCCTCCTCCCCCCGGCCATCCAATTTTTGAAGTTTTACAATCACGTTTTTCTATTTTTAGAATATTTTTTCTTTCTCAGTTGCAGCATGAGAAACTCTCACAAATACCAGTGGAAACCAGCAGGACCCAAATCCTGCAAACACCAATGTGTGTAATGTTCTTCACATGATGGTCCAATTTGAAGTCAATGAGATGGCTCATGTGCATAAAGTTATGCACATGTATTTGCACGATTGGGCCTAATAACTACGCAGAGTGGAAGGATAGCCTTGTGGTTAAGGTGCTGGGCTGGCACTTGGGAGATCAGGATTTAATTCCTTGGCCTGTCACAGACTCCATGTATGGCCACAGGCAAGCCACTTCAGCTCTCGGCACTTCAGTTCTCCATCTGTAAAATGGGGATAATCCTTCCTTTGTCTTGTCTTTTGAGATTGTAAGCTCTTTGGGAAAGGCGCTGTCTAATACCATGTGTATATGCCGCCCCTGTGGCAATGGGGTCCTGATCTCTGTTGGGGCCCCTAAACTCACAAATAATAAATAATGCTACGACACAGGGAAAGTGAGTATACCCAAAGTGCACGATGCAAGCAAGCTGAAAATATGCCATGTTTTTTCTCTAGTCGTCTTGTTACAGCAACGTTAGCCATTATTAGTAACAGGTACCAACTGCCCAAATCGCCTCTTGCTTAATGCAGTGTAACTCCACTGACTTCAGCGTGGTAACTCCTGATTTACATGGCTGGCAGGTTTGGTGAATCAGGCCCAATACTATCAGCCAGAGTGTCATATTTTTTATGTTGGTATCCCTGTAACTTTTTGGCCTTTCTGACATTTTAGCTGTGAAACTTGAGTGCTGAGTTAATGCAGGGATATTTGGGGTGGGGGGAAGTTGCATTTAATTAATGATCTAAATAAACATTTATATCATTACTTTATCATGAAATCAGGCAAATGTAGGACCTGTCCCAATGGGTTGCTAGATAAGCCACCTTCACTGTTCATGTGCAGGATTAACTGCCATGGGTTAGGTGGGCCCTACCCTCCATTCTGAAGGCTGCCAAATGTGGATTCTCCCAAGCCATTATTTATTTATATGATGATTTATTACATGCCCAGCCCCGCAGCCTCTGGGCATATTTACATAACAGGAAAAACCCCAAGGCTGGTGCCTACTGTAGGCAGCAACAATTGCCAGCCCAACTGTGCCCATCCATTCAAGTCACCCCATTCTGGCCCCCTATCAAGTCGAATGCTTAGGGAAATAGATGAGTCTCGCTGCACTGTGCTCTGACTGTCAGTCTACCAGAGTGGTGGTGGGCTGACAATGAGGGCCGGTTTCAAAGCTGAGAAGCCTCCACCCTGCCACTAGCTCTGCACTCCTTCTCTGGGCTGTCAGCTGGGTTAGTGAGCTGATACACATGGAGCAGGCTGGGCTGTGATTTTGGGGGTACCAGAGGTGAATACATTGTATGTGCATTTAGGGTGTTACGTGATTCTCCATGGGCCACTGTGCTCTGGCCTGAAAATGCCTGCAAAATCCACAGCTAAGGAGAGAGTGGATCCGTCAGTGGCTAAATGGATAGAATGAGAATATTAGTAGACAGATAGCTAGTGTTATGTGTTGGACAGAGGGAAGGCTGTAGTGAACAGAGTAGATGGATAGAAAGGATAAGGAAGTGTGGATAGAAGGATTGTTAGGGGAACAGATAAGTAGAGAATGCAGAGTAGTGGATAGTGGGAGGGTGAATGGGGAAGAGAGAACAGGAGTAGAAGTTGGACAGATAGAGTAAGTGAATAAATGGGGGGCGGGAACAATGAATAAAAGGAAAAGCCATCTGGAGAGAGCTGGTGGGTGGAGGATGGAGTTGGGAGGGTGAATGACTGCCTATAGGGTAAGGGATTACGCGGATTTAGGGCTTGTCTACACTTACAATGCTGCAGTGGTGCAGCTGTATTGCTGCAACTCCACTGCTGTAACGGTTCAGTGAAGACACGGCCATCTGTAGTAAATCCTTCCTGAGAGGCAGTAGCTAGGTTGATGGGAGAATTGTTCTGTCAACCTAGTGCTGTCTATACCGGGACTTAGGTTGGCTTAACTACGTTGCTGAGGGGGGTGGATTTTTCCACCCGAGAGAGATGTAGCTATACCAAGTGTGGACCAACCCTCAGAGCTTGTCTACCCAAGAACTAAAACGGAAGAAATGAAACCGGTACCAGTTCACCCTTTTCCTTAATCTGGTGCTAGTCTGTGTGTGGGCACTCTGATTTCAGATGGAGAATGGCCTATTTCAATTTATCTTAAATATGTAAAAAATAATAATAATAAAAATAATAAAATAAAAAATAAAAATATAAGTTAAGAATATCCTATTATGAGGCAATTCTTAGAAATAAAGTAAGGTAATCTTCCCCTCAACAATTGTCCAAACTAGAGCTGGGCAAAAACTTTTTTAGCAAATAGTAAATTCACAGAAAAGTGCATTTTGGGGGGTACCAAAACTATTTGAGTTCATGTCCAATTCAGCAAATAGTTTTTACCAAAAAAAACCCCTTAAAATAAAAATTTTGGAAATGTCAAAATGAACCATTTCATTTGGAATCAACACTTTGTTTCCAAATATTGTTTCATGTTGACGTTC
The DNA here is from genome assembly GCF_965152275.1 of Natator depressus. Lineage (NCBI taxonomy): Eukaryota > Metazoa > Chordata > Testudines > Cheloniidae > Natator > Natator depressus. Next base: position 255,886,390 of record NC_134234.1, read on the forward strand.
AAAATTGCATTTGACCCAACAAAATGTTTTCAGGTTTTCGGTTTGTTGAGTAAACCCTGCCTCTTCCAAATCAGTTTTGGATCTAAGTGACCCAATATTTTTTTCAGTGTAGCCCAAACAAGCTAACAAGACAGGCTCGCAGCTCAGACAGAGAAGGCATATGAGGGCCAGCTAGTTTCAGGAGACCTCTTCTCCACTGTACTAGTCACCTGGTGGTCTGGAGGCAGGCATGGTCCTCACCTTCCTCCTGCCTCCCTCTCCTCAGGTGTTCTCTATTGTTGTCTTCGGCTCCATTGTGAATGAAGGTTACCTGAACCGCCCCGATGAGATGGAGGAGCACTGTATCTTCAACCGCAACCACAATGCCTGCAACTATGGCATCACCGTGGGCGTCCTCGCTTTCCTCAGCTGCCTTCTCTATCTGGCTCTGGACGTCTATTTCCCACAGATAAGCAGCGTCAAGGACCGCAAGAAGGCAGTGCTCTCGGACATCGGCGTCTCTGGTGAGCTTCCTGGCTGGTTGGCATGGAACCCGTCTCCTCAGGGAGCTGAGCTGAGGGAAGGAGCCTGTCTTATTTCATAAGCCAGCTGGCCAGACATCCCTGGAAAAGGAGCTCTTTGACTGGTCTCCTTCCTTGTGCCCCTTCACCTTCATTATCCTCTTCTCTTCTTTGTCCTCCAACCTTTTTCCCCCTTCTTACACCCACTCCTCTTTTTTCCTCTTCTCTCCCTGTCTCGTCTTTCCTTCTCCTTCCTCCTCTTATCCCCATCCTCTCCTTCCTCTTAACTCATCATCTTTTTTCCCCACCCTCATCTCATCCTCTTCCTCTTAGCCCTGTCTCTCTTTGACCTCTCTCTGGCCTCTGCTGCTGCCTTATGATTCGATGATGGGATAATGACACCACAGGCAGCTCAAGCATTCCTCACACAGTGTGGGAGATGTGAGCATATGTGCAAATTGCATTCCTGTGATTAAAAATGGCAAGCTTTAAAAATGACCTGCAAAGGAAAGAAACATCTGGTTTATGCCCCTTTATTTTAATTCTGTATGGTGCATAAAAACAGCTTGAAAGGATGCCTTTTTGCCCTTATTTTTTCCTTTAGAAATATCAAGTCTCATTTTCCCTGGTTTTTGCTGGAGGTCTCCTTGGAGGGGTAGGGGATAACTCAGTGGTTTTGAGCATTGGTCTGCTAAACCCAGGGTTCTGAGTTCAATCCTTGAGGGGGCCATTTAGGAATCTGGGGCAAAAATTGGGGATTGGTCCTGCTTTGAGCAGGGGGTTGGACTAGATGACCTCCTGAGGTCCCTTCCAACCCTGATATTCTATGATTCTATGAAGACCAGAAAACAGGGGTAGGATCTTTCTAGGCCCTTATTTGAAGGAGTAGAGGGTGACGCAGCGTGTAACTGAGGTTTTTCTTTCCAGTGCCAGGTGTTTGAATCAAATGAGAACCCACCCCATCCTCCCCCAAAAAACCCACAGAATTTTAAATAGTCTGACTGTAAATTCCCTTTAAGACACTTTTGTACTGTGCATGTTCTGAGGCATTGCCGGCCCCTGCCCAGCTCCTGGCACCCAGGGCTGTTCTAACTTACATTCTGCTTCTCATGGTCCCTAATTTGTTGGAGCTGCAGAGAGGCACCTGTGTGCCCGGTACTTCAGCTGGAAGCTTCAGTGAGTGGTGGGTGTCACAAGGAAAGTCGTCTTCTGTCACACCATGTCTCCGAATCGCTGTCCTGCTTTGCATCATCTTCTGCACCAAGTTTCCTCATCTCTCTTTCAAAGTTTTCCTGTACTCTACTCCCTCATTTATCTGTCCTCGTCTCCTCCGATGTCCCCACATATGATCTCCTTCATGCTGACATTTCACACCTCACTACTCCCTTTGTCCGGCTCATTCACTCCCAATTTCATCCCTTCTTTTGCAGCCCCAAGACATCTGGAACAGCTTCCCAAGAACGTGCACTGAGACTGTTCCCTCTTGCCCTTAAAGTAAAATACACAATCACTTGTTCTGCAGAGCCTTCCCAACGTGACATCCACCCCTGTTCTGCAGGCCTGATTCTGAACTCCCATCAGCTCAAGTCAGGAGTATCTCCACTGACACCAATGGAGTTACCCCACTGGAAAACTGTTGTGCAAGGAGGATCAGGCCCAGTGTCCGTTCACTCTTCTGTACCTCTTTTGTCTTTTAAGTGTGCAATCCCATCAGGGGTCTTTTTGCTTATTTAGCAAAAGTTGCACATTGTCTAGCCAGGGCACAGCGATAGTGCTATATAAATGACTAACAGCGAGATGCAGAGAAGAGAAGCGGAAGGGAGTGTGTTAGAGAAACTGAGTGCAGTACAGCGGAACAAACATCCTGCTTATTTCTCCCAAATACGTCGTACCTCAGAAAGGGGGTAAATGCATCAGTTCTGTTCCTGCCAGGGACCCCAGGCCAGCCCCTTTTCCACACCCCTGGTGCTCCGATCTGGATCATGCACACTCCTTTCCCCTTCCCTTACGACTCTGATCCTGCTCATTTATCATCCCTTCCCAAGGGAGCTGTGATCCAGGTGTTTTCCTCCATCAAAATGCTACCTCTCTCTTGCTCTCTTTTTTCATTCTCCAGTCCCTCAAGCGGGAATACTGTTACTCTGTGTATTACCAGTCTATATCGCCCATCTTTTGGAAGAGAAGTAAAATGGAGGGCCTGTCTGTCATCATGTAGTTGTATTATAGAGCCCATGGCACTTTTTATATGTGTAAGGGCATTAGCACTGGTGTCCTGCCCAAATTCCAATCACTGTGTAATTTCAGTTTGGCTGCCTACAATTCTTCTGCAGCTTGTTGTGAAGAAACTGCTCTTCACTTGTCCTTCCAGGACCATATTATGTAGCGTAACTGGTACAGAAGGGCTGCATTTCAGAAGTGAGTGATCTCTCCTCATTTGGGAGGCTCTGCAGAACTCACTCACGGTGCCATTTGAGAATCATGTTACCCTTTCACGCTCATGCCAATAAAACGTTGGTACCACACCATACCTTAATGCACACCGCAGAGTGACAGCTCTGCCCTCAGTTACAGCCATGCCGCTCCACTGAGTTTATTGGGACTGCACAATCAGAATTTGGCCTACAGTAACTCCTCGCTTAACATTGTAGTTACGTTACTGAAAAATGCGACTTTAAGCGAAACGATGTTAAGCGAATCCAATTTCTCCATAAGAATTAATGGAAATAGGGGGGTTAGGTTCCAGGGAAATTGTTTTCACCAGACAAAAGATTATACACACACACACACACAGACAGTATACGTTTTAAACAAACAATTTAATACTGGTACACAGTGATGATGATTGTGAAGCTTGGTTGAGGTGGTGATGTCAGAGGGTGGGATATTTCCCAGGGAATGCCTTACTGCTAAATGATGAACTAGCAATCAGCTGAGGCCTCAAGGGATAACACATTGTTGTTAATGTAGCCTCACACTCTACAAGGCTGCATGAATGGAGGGAGGGGAGACATCATAGCAGACAGAGACACACACACCCTGTGTGTGTGAGAGAGAGAGATGCAGAAGGTCCCTTTAAATATGCTGACCCCACTCTAAGTACATTGCCTTTTTAAGTAGATCAGCAAGTTGAGAAAGAAGCTACTGCCAGGAAGCTCACTCCATCCTGAGCCCTGTCATGTGTGTCCCCCCCCCATGGAAATGGGGTAAGTGGGGTGCTGGAGCAGGGGGAAGGGGACACCCTGACATTAGCCCCCCTCTTCTCCCCCGCCCCTGCACAGCAAGTAGGAGGCTCCGGGGAGCAGCTTCAAGGCAGAGGGCAGGAGCAGCACACGGCAGTGGGGGGAGGAACAGCTGAACTGCCGGCAATTGACAGTCTGCTGGGCCGCTGCCGCACAGGGAACTTAGGGGAGCAGTGAGCTGATACGGGGGCTGCCGGCCCCCCCTGGTTCCAAGCCCCCACCAGCTAGCTGCAACGGGCTGCTTCTTCCTGGAAGCAGCGGACAAAGCAGGGGGCTGCCAAACGACGTTATAAGGGAGCATTGCGCAACTTTAAACTAGCATGTTCCCTAACTGATCCGCAACATAACAACGAAACAATGTTAACCAGGACGACTTTGAGGAGTTACTGTACTCTGTAAAAACACTTGAGGATCTTGCAGGATATAAATTTGCTGGAGAAATATAATATATTTACTGTTTACTCCTACCCTACCCCTCTTCTCTGTCTTATTTTAATGCTGTTCTTTCCCAGCCTTTTGGGCATTCCTCTGGTTTGTTGGCTTCTGCTTCCTGGCCAACCAGTGGCAAGTTTCAAAGCACGAGAACAACCCGCTGAATGAGGGGGCAGATGCAGCTCGAGCAGCCATCACCTTCTCTTTCTTCTCCATCTTCACCTGGGTGAGTAAAGCAGCTGGGACTCTGATTAGAGCCCACGGATCAGGACTCCCCTGCATAGCGGTTCTAACCCCGCTTAGGGTTAGCCCAGCCCTCTGTAGATGAAAGGTCCCCTGGCTAGGGCTGACTCCTGCATTTCCAATGGAACAGAAACTAAAGTGGCTTCTGGGAGAGGCCCAGTAGAAGAAATGGAGGATGGTCCAATGGGTAGGGCATTAGCCTAGGACTCAGGAGAGCTGGGTTCAAGTCCCTGTTCTGCCACAGACTTCCTGTGTGACTTTGGGCAAGCCACTTAACCTCCCTGTGCCTCAGTTCCCTGTCCGTAAAATGGAGATAATAGCGCTGCCCTACTTCACCGAGGTGTTGTGAGGATAAACAGAGTGGAAACTCTGAGGTGCTCAGATACTCTGGGGCGGTGGGGGTGTATAAGTACCATACAAAGAGTCTGTTTCTCTTTCCAGGATGTGTGGCTAGCATTACTGACCTCAGGAGGGGCTTCAGCAACTGTGTTGGGGGAGGGGATGGTTGTTAACATCCTGTAGCACAGCATATGGTCTTCCCCCTCTCTGTATCTGGTTTGCCCCCATGCTGGCATTCCTAGTTCATTTGGTAGGAAGAAAATGGTGGAATTTGTTTGGACCCTTCCCAGAGCTTCGTTTCCCTTCCCTTTTTATCCCCCAACCCACACCGGGGAATTTCTCTACTTGTCCAGATTTTGGGGCTCCATTTCAATGTAACCTATTGGGTTTTTTCCATACACAAAGAGCCTCCTTGTACTTTCAGTCTATGTGACTTTTATTTGAAATTAAGAGATGAAACAAAACAAGAAAGAACATAAGTAAAGTCTGCACAGGAGAGCACAGTGTGTCTGTCTTTTGTGAGATACTGTGTCACCCCTGCCACACAAAATAGCGGCCAGCACGCTGCTAGGAATGTAAATGTGTGGTACGCAGATGATAAGATCATGCCAGTGGCATAGCTGCCATCCCGCTCAACCAGAATCTGCTCCTCTCACTAGACGTTTCTTTGTAGTTCTAGTGCAGATGGGGCTATCAGCGGGGGTGGGAAATCAGGGGCTGGAGGAGCTGTGGAGGCGGCATCTTCACCCCCTGAGAAATGCGGCAAAGGAGAGCAACACCTGTCACATCCTCCCAAACTTTGTCTGGGTGTGTCCACACTGGAGTGGGAGGTGTATTTTCCAGCTCAGGCAGATGTACCCATGCTAGTTATGATCAAGCTAGGGCACTAAAAATAGAAGTGTTGCCAGGGCAGGATGGGCTAGCCACCTGAGTAAGTACCTAGGATCCAGGGCAGGATCATACTCGGAGAGCTAGTCCATCCCACTGCCAGCACCACAACGGCTACATGGCTATTTTTAGCACGCAAGCTCAATCAAAGCTAGTGCCTGTACGTCCACTGGAGCTGGAAATGATGCCTCCAGCTCCAGTGCAGACGTACCCAATGAGTGGTACTGCAGGGCTCTCCCCACAGACCAGGGTTCCTCAGCCACAGGAAGAGAGAGATGTGAGATGAAAGGCCTGAGGAGGAAGGCGTGTGTCCAGCTCCTCTCTCTGTTTGGCTGGAGGAAGGGGAGTCTAATGGTGTCTGTTGGGGTTTTTATTTCAGTCACGTTACTTTGTTTGGTTGTCTCCCTCATTGACTCTTCTCCCTATCCCCTCCCGCTCTCTCCTCACAGGGCCTCCTGACATTTCTGGCTTTCCGGAGACTCAGACACATTAGCTTTCAGGAAGAATACAATACTCTCTTCCCTAGCTCCCCCGCACCGCTGCCCTAGTGCCATTCCCCGGGGGGCACTTAGCGCCATTCCCCCAGGGCCTTGTCGGAGAAGGGGTGTGCATAGGGGAGGAGGTTGTTGAAGTGCAGATGATTCCAACTCCCAGGATCGGGGTGGGAGGCAGGGGCTGAGAATACAGAGGCACGTTGCCGTGTCAGTGCAGCTGACATGGTGGGGAGAGAGAGAAGCGATGTGCCTTGGAACTGGGATGGGACGTTAATTGTCCTTTGGGGAGTTGGAAGGAAGTGACCCACCTCTCCTCCTCCACTTCCCCGCACCTGACTAATGCTGAATAACACCTATATCTCTTTCTATTGGCATCTGCTCAGTCTTAATATTTTAGCCGGGCAGGGCTCCCTGCACCACAATCCCTTCTTCCCATCTCCACTTCCTCTCGCTCCTCTGCTCCTTTCACTCACTACGCTGGGATGGTCCCTGGGTGGCTGGACCATTCAAACATGTCTGGGACACTGGGGGAAGGCAGCTCTCTGGTCCCTGACCCTCCCTGAGCCCCAGCCCCAATGATCTTGTCACACCAAAGAGCGTTCCAAAAGCAATGTCAGAGACGGGGAGCAGGAACAAGGCTGGACCTATTCTAGAAGGCCTCTGCTTCCCCCCCACCCCCTTCCCCCGCAAGGTCTGTGATTTTTTTTTTTTTTGGCAGCATAGCGGGTTGCTCAGTGGATGACTAGCAGTGAAAGGGTTAATGGGAACAGCCGCTATCTCATGTCCATCTCTTTCCTCTGGCGGGTCGGTTTGGAGCCCCAGTAGGGTCTGAGGTGAAATGGGTCACAGATCCAGCCCAAAGGAGCGAGACCTCTGAGGTGGACGTGAAGTAGATCACCTGGCTGGGGAGGGGACGTTATCCATGTATATCCGTCTATGCCTTCACAATGTGAACCCTGTCGCTGGGCAGGATGGACCCAGCGACTGCTGTGGGCGTGGGCAAAGCAAGTGCAAGCAGTGGGTGGCACACTTGCGCGCTCTCTCTCTTGTCCTGGGCTCACGCTCTCCATGGGGCACACTAACTCTTCTTGCACTTGGGTGTGTTTAACCAGTGATTTCCAGTCATGCCTTGTGCACTAATCCTTAACCACTACTAACTTGGCTTTTGTTTGTCTCTCCTCCTTGGCGTGTTCCTTCCCTTTCTCCTGCCTCTTTCTCTCTCTGCTTCCCATCTCCCCTCATCCTCCCTTAAAGGTGGGCCAGGCGTTTCTGGCATACCAGCGCTACCGGATTGGTGCCGACTCAGCCCTCTTCTCCCAGGACTACACGGACCCAAGCCAGGACTCCAGCCTGCCTTACGCCCCTTATACGAACGAGGACGATGCCACAGACACGGTGGGGACATACCAGCAGCCCCCTCCTGTAGACGCTTTTGACGCTGAGACACAGGGGTACCAAACCCAGACACAGAACTACTGAGCTACACCGGTGCCCCTTCCCATGCCCCTCCCCTCCGCCCCCTTCCCTCTGCCGGCGGGAGGCTGTGGCACAAAACAGACAGGTGCATCCCAGTGCAACAGGTGGCCCTTGGCCATGCTCCAGCCTGGGGCCATTTGTTTTTATTTATTGTTTTTTAAAAAGAAAAAAAACCCCTAACTGCTCCTCCCTCCCTCTGAATTGTCCACCAGACCCAAACTGCGTATTCCCAAGTCTATCCCTGTCCCTGTCACAGCAAAAGCTCCCCTGGCAACCTGGGAGTGAGCAGCAGCTTTGGGCAAGAATCCAGCTCAGCCTTTTGGTGGGCAGGGGAGGGTGACAAGGGCACCAGCACAGGTAGCAGAGGCCTAAGAGGGGGAGATAACGGGGACTGCTCAAGCGGATCTGGGGGGCAGGGGGAGAAGGTGGCACCTACAGTGTTGGAGCGGATGCGTGTGTCTGTCTGTGTGGGTGAGAGGGAGAGTTGGATATGGGGGAGAAGTGTGTGAGGGAGGGAGAGGTCAGAGCAAGCATGCAGGTGTGCAAGGGTGGGGGGATGTGCAAGCATCGGGGCAGGTCATAACCCCTTTGCCTCATGGGATATTGCCCCCTCAGCAATACAAGGCTGTATGGGAAGTTGTTGGTAGTTTATCTTCAGGGGTGTAGGGAGGAGTGGTGTTGAGGGTGAGGGACGGGAGGTTGAGAGACAAAATGCTTGGGGGCGGAGTTTTGCAGGCACCATCAAAAGCTACAAAGATGTTGATAGATTTTAAACCAAGAGAATAATCAGGACTGGACAGGATGAGCTATGCAATGAGAATCCCTCTTTCCCCAGGCAATTGGATTGGAGGTGTTTCCCCATCCCCATGTAAGCACCCTTCTGAGGTTAACACTGTGGTCCTCTAGGGAGAACCAGAACCAAGCTGCACGCTCAGGGTGGGGAAGATGTCTTAAGAGAAACTCCTGAGAACTCCATTCGGTCCCCTGCTCTTCCCGCTCAGGGATCACAACTGGCTAAGCATGGGATGAGGAGGAAGTCACTGGGCTGATTTGGGGAAAAGCCAGCTTCACACCAGTTGATGGGGAGCTTTGCCAGCCAATTCTGGGAGCCCTGTGGCCTTTGCCCAGAATAAAGGTGCAGGACAAAAGGGACAAGCGGATGAATTTAATTTCTATAGTCCTGTTGAATCTACATCTCTGATGGAGTTAAAGAGATTCCAGCCTCTCTGTGCTCCGAGACAGATCATCCTGGGCATCTGTGCCACTCTCTCTGGAGCCCAGAGAAACGGGGCAGAACTCTCAATGGAGGTTCTCGCCCTGCTGGAAAGAAATACTGCTGCTTTTCTGCCAGCTGGCGTCTAGACATTCTTAGAGTGGGTGTAACCAATGAGTAGGGTCCCAGCAGCTGGGCTCTTGTGTGTGCCCCAGTTATCCTGACTGAGACTGGATCAGGGAACCTAAGAGGGTTCTTTAAACAGCAGCTCTGCTAAGTGAGCTGAATGGGGAGCATCTCCCCCTGCTCTTGCAAAACCTGGCCATGCTGCACTCTCTTCCCACTGAAACTCGGTCTTTGTGTATCTTACAGCTCTTCAGAGACGTCAGTGCTCCATCCTCAGTCCCTAGCTCCTGGAAGCCTAAGGGCGTGTCTATACCGGGAAATTGACTAGAACAGTTATTCCGGGATAGCTCCCTGTGTGGACACTATGCTCTGGAATAAAATGGTTTTTTTTTATCCTAGAATCCTTACTCAGCTTTGGAAGTACACTAATTATTCTGGACTACAAGTGACTTTTATTCTAGAATAGAGTGTCCACAGTGGGAGCTATTCCACAATAGCTATTCTGGGCAATTTCCTCATGTAGACAAGCCCTAAGAAAATGAGGCCAGGAACCAAAGCTAGGTATCTCATGTGGGTGTGTAGAATATTAACTCCTAGGCTACCATGCTTGAGCTGGGCAGAGCTCGCAGCCCCTGCTGGCCCTAGGATGGAGGGATCAGGAGCAGAACCAGGGTAATATGATAGTACAGATCACTAACCATGGGGCCACTCTCCTGAGCACCTTGAGGAACTGAGAGATCAAGGATGGAACACAGGTGTGCTAGGTGGCAGTGTAGAGCACTTACTGTTAGGACTCCTAGTTCCTGCCAGGCTTGGGAATTGAACTTGGGTTGCCAGGAGGGCAGGGCAAAACATCTAGGTCAGTGGTTTTCAACCTGGTGTCCATGGACTGCCATTAAGAAAATTTTTAGGGGTCCGCAAATGAAAAAAGGTTGAAAACCACTGTTCTAGGTTACTAGCTCCCTCCCTTGCCACACACCTCTCGCCAAATGGAGGGTAGGAGAAATAGGGAGACGCAGCCCCAAAATGGGTGGAGGAACTGTCTAGTGAGGAATCCCCTCCTTTGTACACAATTATACAGCTGTTTTTATCTGCAGTGTCTATCTTTAAAGGAAAAAGAAAAGGAGTACTTGTGGCACCTTAGAGACTGACAAATTTATTTGAGCATAAGCTTTTGTGAGCTACAGCTCACTTCATCGGATGCATGTATGTATCGGATGCATGCATGTAGCTCATGCTCAAATAAATTTGTTAGTCTCTAAGGTGCCACAAGTACTCCTTTTCTTTTTGCGAGTACAGACTAACTTGGCTGCTACTCTGAAACCTGTCTTTAAAGGGCTGTTTCTCAGAGCTGCCTATGGAACTTCCACATTTGGGCACTAAAAAGAGGAGGAGCTGTTACCGGAGGGAGCTGAGACTCCAGCTGTTGCGTGATCTATGTGCCTGTGTGTGTATGTGTGTGTATATTGTTTACAGGCCTCCCCATTGGCGCCTCTCCCAGTGTTTTGCTGTACGTGGCACATGGCTAGCAGCTAGTGGAGGTGAGGGGAAGGAAATGATAGGCCCTGTCACAGCTGAAGCACAAAGAGGAGCTGGGCAAGTCTCTCACTCCATGGTCCCGAGCGAAAGCAATACTGTAAATAGGAGGTTTGGTGGGGAAGGGTTCCCATCTGCCAAGCTTCTCTTCTGTTGGGGTAGCCTAATATTTAGGTTTGGGAAGAGGGGGGACTTTATCGAGAGGTGTTCTTCGTAATCCGTGTCAAAGAGAGCTTTCTCCAAGTGGTCTCTCCCCCTGGAGTGAAGAGAGAATGACGGAGTGGGGGAGGGTTGTGTGGGGAGGTAGAGGAATTATAAACAACTGGTGTCTCAGGGTAAAACCCCAGCATATCTTTTGGAATGAATCTCTGAGACCCAGCAGCCATCCCCCACTTCATCAGAGAGGGTTCTGCCTGTGGGGAGGGGATGTTTTTATTTTGGTTTGTACCATGGGGCTATTTTAATGTCCCCTCTCCCATCACAGCCAGGAGGGTCCCTAAAGTCATCTAGAGCTGGTCACAGAGTAGCAGCCGTGTTAGTCTGTATCTGCAAAAAGAAAAGGAGGACTTGTGGCACCTTAGAGACTAACAAATTTATTTGAGCATAAGCTTTCGTGAGCTACAGCTGCATTCCGATGAAGTGAGCTGTAGCTCACGAAAGCTTATGCTCAAATAAATTTGTTAGTCTCTAAGGTGCCACAAGTCCTCCTTTTCTTAGAGCTGGTCAGTAAAGAGACCTTTCCCCCTTACACCCTGCTCCCCTCACAACACCAAGGGACCCCCTAGCTGCTCTGCGATGGAAGGCTCATTACCTCCCCTGTCAGGGCAGGCATCTCCCAGGCAGATGAAGAACCAGTCTGCTCCTGTCTCAGGTTATTCCCCATCTCTCTGTCCCTCTGCTCCTGTTCTCTGTCCATCGGTAGATGTCTGCATGGCAAGCAGGAGCTTGCAGTGGTTCCTAGAGGGTTCGCCTACTCTGGTGGCTCTGTTCCTGGCTTTGCTTTTGCCTGGCGGGAGCAGCGAACTCTTTTCAATGTAACATCCTCAGCCCTGATGAATGAGGGACTGGGGCAGACAGAGAGAGGAGGACAAGGGTCTCTGAGTAGTAGAACGATTAGGGTGCATTTCCCTCTGTGGTGTTGGTGGCTTTTTAACAGGGTTGCAGGCTCCCTACTGGAAGGGAGGGAACGATTCTGGCCCCCCGTCTATGTGCACACACAGCATTTGGGGACCCTGAGTTAGAGGCTATTTCACAGCAGGAGGTGCCAGAGGAGGTTATAGCTCCAATGTTCTGACAAGTCCTGGGAACAAGGTTGCTCCCCTCCCATGCGCACATGCTATTCACCAACTCAATTCAGTTCTCTTCCCCTCCCCACCCCTTGTTCCTGACAGCTCCCTAGGAATAAGTCTCTGCACCTAACACTGCCAGCACCCTGTACCCTTATAAGCATGTGGGAGACCCTGGGAATGCAGGACAGATGGGTGGGTCCTTTTAGGAATCTTAACTCCAGCTTCTGGAGAGACTAGGAGACAATGAGGCTCAGAGGTTAGCTCAGTCGCCCCGTGTGGCATGTATCAACCATTTCTCCAGACGATCTCACTGCCTCTGTGGTATTGACAACTCCAGTTGGGTTTCCCTGCCCCTTCTCCTGCAGCGTTACTGCCTGTGTATAGTATATATATATTATATATAAATAAAAAGATGTATAATATAAAGCAATACATATATATGATGACTAAAGAATGGCCTGCTGCACACAGGTTCCTTGGGTGTCTGTCCAATCCTGAGTGTCCCCCCACTCCCTCCCCCACCTAGTATGTTTTCCAAAACCAACTCCAATAAACCCTGCCATCTTGGCACCTGTATTTACTACGTCCTGTATATTTGTGGTTAACAAAGTGAAGGTGGTAACTACTGGTGTCTCTTATCAATAAAGTTATTATGTTCAAAATAACAAACCATAATGAAGGTGCCTTGGGTTTTCTTCCCTTTTGTATTCTGGCGATTTGGGGGTTATTTTACTCTACAGTTTATTGCTGTAGATTATTTATCTATTGCTCTAGCTTCTAGCAGGGGCTACATTTTAAAAATATCATTAAATATTAAAAAAATCACCAGGCACTGCTACAGTAGACTTCAGCAATAGATACCCTCCTACAAACACCTGTCTCATTTCCAATAGCCACAGTGTGATAAGCATAATACTCAAAGTACCATCCCCTGCCTAGCCTTAGATGACACTTTTCTCACATCTGTCTATCTTGCACTATTGAGCCCATTGTCATGGTATCTGAGTCCTATGTATCCCACCCCACTCTCCAACTTGTGGTCAATCAACACAGGGGTCCTGGTAGTGAAAGACTCGATTCTTCTTCAAGTGCTTGTTCACATCCATTCCACATTAGGCGTGCGCGCTGCGCGCATGAGCGTCTGAAACTTTTTCCCTTAGCGGCTCCCGGCGGGCCCCCGAGTGGCGCCACTGCGCCCCGCAGATATACCTCTGCCGGCCCAACCCCTCCAGTTCCTTCTTACCGTCCGTGGCGGCATTGGAACAACCTCTCTCTCTCTCGTAGAAGAGCAGTCCCTTAGCCTTTAGAGTAGCAGCCGTGTTAGTCTGTATGCGCAAAAAGAAAAGGAGGACTTGTGGCACCTCAGAGACTAACCAATTTATTTGAGCACAAGCTTTCGTGAGCTACAGCTCACTTCATCGGATGCATTCAGTGGAAAATATAGTGGGGAGATTTATATACATAGAGAACATGAAACAATGGGTGTTACCATACACACTGTAATGCATCTGATGAAGTGAGCTGTAGCTCACGAAAGCTTATGCTCAGATAAATTGGTTAGTTGCTAAGGTGCCACAAGTACTCCTTTTCTTTTTGCGAATACAGACTAACATGGCTGCTACTCTGAAAACTGTAAGGAGAGTGATCACTTAAGGTGAGCTATTACCGGGAGGGGGGAGGAGGGGGAACCTTTGCTCAAGAAACACCATTTGCTCAAGAAACTTCCTGAAAAAGCACAAGGACAAATCCGCACAGACACACCCCTGGAACCCCGACCTGGGGTATTCTATCAGCTAACCAAGATCCATAAACCTGGAAATCCTGGACGCCCCATCATCTCAGGCATTGGCACCCTGACAGCAGGATTGTCTGGCTATGTAGACTCCCTCCTCAGGCCCTACGCTACCAGCACTCCCAGCTATCTTTGAGACACCACTGACTTCCTGAGGAAACTACAATCCATCGGTGATCTTCCTGAAAACACCACCCTAGCCACTATAGATGTAAAAAGAAAAGGAGTACTTGTGGCACCTTAGAGACTAACCAATTTATTTGAGCATAAGCTTTCGTGAGCTACAGCTCACTTCATTGGATGCATACTGTGGAGACTGCAGAAGACATTATATACACAGAGACCATGAAACAATACCTCCTCCCACCCCACTCTCCTGCTGGTAATAGCTTATCTAAAGTGATCACTCTCCTTACAATGTGTATGATAATCAAGTTGGGCCATTTCCAGCACAAATCCAGGTTTTCTCACCTTCCGCCCCCCCCCCCCCCCCACAAACTCACTCTCCTGCTGGTAATAGCCCATCCAAAGTGACCACTCTCTTTACAATGTGTATGATAATCAAGTTGGGCCACTCCTTACAATGTGTATGAAAATCAAGGTGGGCCATTTCCAGCACAAATCCAGGTTTTCTCACACCCCCCCCCAAACACACACACACAAACTCACTCTCCTGCTGGTAATAGCTTATCGAAAGTGACCACTCTCCCTACAATGTGCATGATAATCAAGGTGGGCCATTTCCAGCACAAATCCAGGTTTTCTCACCCCCCCACACCCCCATACACACACAAACTGAAGCCCTCTACACCAACATTCCACACAAAGATGGACTACAAGCTGTCAGGAACAGTATCCCTGATAATGTCACGGCAAACCTGGTGGCTGAACTTTGTGACTTTGTCCTCACCCATAACTATTTCACATTTGGGGACAATGTATACCTTCAAATCAGCGGCACTGCCATGGGTACCCGCATGGCCCCACAGTATGCCAACATTTTTATGGCTGACATAGAACAACGCTTCCTCAGCTCTCGTCCCCTAATGCCCCTACTCTACTTGCGTTACATTGATGACATCTTCATCATCTGGACCCATGGAAAAGAAGCCCTTGAGGAATTCCACCATGATTTCAACAATTTCCATCCTACCATCAACCTCAGCCTGGACCAGTCCACACAAGAGATCCACTTCCTGGACACTATGGTGCTAATAAGCGATGGTCACATAAAGACCACCCTATATCGGAAACCTGCTGACCGCTATTCCTACCTACTTGCCTCCAGCTTTCACCCAGACCACACCACACAATCTATTGTCTACAGCCAAGCTCTACGATACAACCGCATTTGCTCCAACTCCTCAGACAGAGACAAACACCTACAAGATCTCTATCAAGCATTCTTACAACTACAATACTCACCTGCTGAAGTGAAAAAACAGATTGACAGAGCCAGAAGAGTACCCAGAAGTCACCTACTACAGGACAGGCCCAACAAAGAAAATAACAGAACGCCACTAGCCATCACCTTCAGCCCCCAACTAAAACCTCTCCAATGCATCATCAAGGATCTACAACCTATCCTGAAGGACGACCCATCACTCTCACAGATCTTGGGAGACAGGCCAGTCCTTGCTTACAGACAGCCCCCCAACCTGACGCAAATATTCACCAGCAACCACACACCACACAACAGAACCACTAACCCAGGAACCTATCCTTGCAACAAAGCCCGTTGCCAACTGTGCCCACATATCTATTCAGGGGACACCATCATAGGGCCTAATCACATCAGCCACACTATCAGAGGCTCGTTCACCTGCACATCTACCAATGTGATATATGCCATCATGTGCCAGCAATGCCCCTCTGCCATGTACATTGGTCAAACTGGACAGCCTCTACGTAAAAGAATAAATGGACACAAATCAGACGTCAAGAATTATAACATTCAAAAACCAGTCGGAGAACACTTCAATCTCTTTGGTCACTCGATTACAGACCTAAAAGTTGCAATTCTTCAACAAAAAAACTTCAAAACCAGACTCCAATGAGAGACTGCTGAATTGGAATTAATTTGCAAACTGGATACAATTAATTTAGGCTTGAATAAAGACTGGGAGTGGATGGGTCATTACACAAAGTAAAACTATTTCCTCGTGTTTATTCCCTCCCACCCTCCACTGTTCCTCAGACATTCTTGTCAACTGCTGGAAATGGACCACCTTGATTATCACTACAAAAGGTTTCCCCCTCCTCCTCCGCTGCTCTCCTGCTGGTAATAGCTCACCTTACCTGATCACTCTTGTTACAGTGTGTATGGTAACACCCATTGTTTCATGTTCTCTATGTATATAAATCTCCCCACTGTATTTTCCACTGAATGCATCCGATGAGGTGAGCTGTAGCTCACGAAAGCTTATGCTCAAATACATTTGTTAGTCTCTAAGGTGCCACAAGTACTCCTTTTCTTTTAGCCTTTAGAGTAGCTGTTATCAGTTCGTTTACATATAGACTGTGAACACTTAAGTGATTAGGTGCTTGGAGGCCTCCAGCACTAGCCCTGCGTGCCGCAGGCCCACAGCTTCAAGGCTTGCGCCATGTGCCGCAAACCTATGCCAGTTAGTGACCCCCATGACTCGTGTCTACGTTGCCTGGGGGACGGACATCAAACTGAAAGGTGTAGGATTTGCAAGGCGTTCAAGCCAAGGATAAGGAAAGAAAGAGACTTTAGCCTAAAGCAACTGTTGATGGAGGCCGCATTGCAGCCGCCGGGCCCCGGAGCGCCCGACGCCGGCTCAGGCTTCCTCGGTGCGTAGTGCCCCGGAGCCGTTGGGAGACCTGGCACTGGTGAAGCACCATAAACTGTTGGTCCCAGAGCACCAGGCTAGGCCCCGGCACCGATCGTCCTCCCCGGTGCGGCCCCCGGCACAGCCTAAAGGAAGGCGTGGTCGTTCCCCGCACAGGAGGCTGGTGCCTCCCAAGGCACCGAGCACCGACAAGAGCGGGAAGGCCATGGTACCAGCGCTGACACAGGTGGTCCTGGCGGCACAAGCCCCACTGAGCCCAGACCTAAGTGAGCTCAGTGTGGACGATGGGCTCAAGGGCATAACGGATCAGCCCTCTATGCCTGGCACCTTTGAGGCCGCAAAGGACCTCATCGAGCTATCGGCGGCGAGCCCCCTCCCATATGGGGAGAACCCTCCGGCACCCATGCCTCGGGCGCCATCGAGGGGTAAGCTGGCAATGGTGTGCCGCTCGAAAACACCGTCCCGGCACCGCTCCCGGAGTTGGTCCCGGTTGAGCTCCGACTCCGCAGACTCGCATTTGCCAGCGGCCCAGAAGGAGGTTGTGGTACCGGCAGCGGGTCGACGCGAAGAAGCACCAGGAAGGGCACACCGCTCTCCGGCACCGCCCAGAGACTGGCACTAAGCCAGGCTTTTGAAGGTGCGCTCGAGGACAGTGTACCAGACCAGTCACCGGATCCGTCCCTTTGTTTCCTGAACCGCCTGTCCCGTTTCTCCCATGCGTTGTCCACCATTATGTTGGACCGTTGGGTCTTACGCACGGTGCGAAATGGGTACTCGCTGCAGTTCGTCTCCCTCCCCCCTTCCCCGTCCCTCTTCAGGGACCCCTCTCACGAGCCTCTCCTAGAGGAGGAAGTCCGCTCACTGCTAAGGGTGGGGGCGGTAGAGGCGGTGCCTCACGGCCTAAGGGGAAAAGAGTTCTATTCCCGATACTTCCTCATCCCCAAGGCCAAAGGGGGCCTTCACCCAATCCTAGACCTACGCAGGCTCAACAAATTCCTGGTCAAGGCCCTTTTCCGCATGGTCTCTCTGGGCACCATCATCCCTTCCCTGGATCCGGGAGATTGGTACGCCGCCCCCGACATAAAGGATGCATACTTTCATATCGCCATTTTCCCAGCACATCGGCGGTTCCTACGCTTCACTATGGGCCGAGAACATTATCAGTTTGTGGTTCTCCTGTTCAGTCTAGCCGCAGCCCCAAGGGTGTTCACGAAGTGCATGGTGGTGGTGGCGGCCTTCTTACGGAGGCAGAGAATCCAGGTGTACCCATACCTCAATGACTGGCTCCTGGTGGGCCGATCCGAGGCGGAGGTGTGGGGCCATGTGGAGGTGGCCCTGAGATTGTTCTGTGAGCTGAGGCTCCTGGTCAACATCCCCAAGTACACACACGTACCCACGCAGAGAGTGGAATTTATAGGGGTGGTCCTGGATGCGGTGCAGGCCAGAGTAAGCCTTCCAGTATCCTGATTCTGGGCTATCCAACAAGCAGTGGCCTCCCTGTGCCAGTTTCCAACAACAATGGCCAGGTGCTGCCTGCGGCTGCTGGGCCACATGGCAGCATACATGCACATGGTCAGGCATGCCAGACCGAGACTCAGGACTCTGCAGGTGTGGCTCACTCGGGTGTACCGCCCAGGACTTGGTAGTGACAGCCCCAAGGGATGAGCTGGACTCCCTGCTGTGGTGGCAATTCCAGCCTGGGGTTTGCGAAGAAGGGGGTTTCCATCCCCTTGGCCGCCCCACTTCCGGACCTGACGCTGGTGATGGACGCGTCACCACGGATGGGGAGCTCGCCTGGGGAACCTCATGTCGCAGGGGTTGTGGTCCGAGGCAGAGAGGTCGCTCCATATCAACGTGAAGGAGCTCAGAGCGGTTCGTCTTGCCTGCCAGACCTTTCACACCACTCTGAGTGGTCACAGCGTGACAGTTCTGAGAGACAACACTACTGCCATGTTTTATATAAACAAGCAGGGCGGGGCTCGTTCCTCGCCACTCTGTCGCAAGGCTCTCCTCCTCTGGGACCTTTGCATAGCCCATGCGATTCACCTCGAGGCGTTCTATCTCCCGGGGGTGCGGAACAAGCTGGCGGACTCCCTCAGCAGGTCGTACCACATGCACAAGGTCCTGCTCAAGGTGCACAGGGACAGGGTGGCGGTGATCCTCATCGCCCCAGCCTGGGCCCAGGGCCGGTGCAACCACTAGGCGAACTAGGCGGTCGCCTAGGGTGCCAAGTGGTTGGGGGCAGCCAAAAGCTTGCTCTGGGGAGGCGGTGGAGCGGAGATGAGCTGGGGCGCGGGGAGGGCCGCCTGCAGCAAGTAACTGGGGGGGACGCAGGGGAACCAGTCCCCGCCCCAGCTAACCTCTGCTCCACCTCCTCCCCTGAGCACGCCGCTGCGCTCTGCTTCTCTCCCTCCCAGGCTTGCACGCCAAACAGCTGATTGGCGCCACAAGCCTGGGAGGCGGGAGAAGCGGCGGCGGTGGCGTGCTCTGAGAGGAGGCGGAGCAGAGGTGAGCTGGGGCGGGGAGCTGCTGTACGGCGGGGAGCTGCCGCACGCGGCTCCCTGGGCTGAGGGGAGCTGCCGCAGGGCGAGCGCCTCGGGGAGGGGGGGTGAGGGGGGGGCAGAGAGCTGCCGCAGGGCTCCTGGGATGTGGGGGGTGGGCGCAAGGTGGAAGTTTCGCCTAAGGCATGAAACAACTTTGCACCGGCCCTGCCTGGACCCGCCAACACTGGTATACATCGTTCCCAGAGCTGTTGGTGGACGCCCCAGTAATCCTTCCCCTACACTGGGACCTCATTACACAGGAGGCCGGGCTGCTTCTCCACCCCGACCTGCAGTCACTGCACCTGACGGCATGGAGGCTCTGTGGCTAAACGCCCTGGAGATCCAGTGCTCCCTTCCCGTGCAGCAGATTCTGCTTGGCAGTAGAAAGCCCTCTATCAGGGCAGCCTATATGGCCAAGTGGAAAAGGTTCTCGTGTTGGTGTGAACCCCGACAGGTGTGGCCGAGCCAGGCCCCGGTGCGGGCCATTCTGGAGTACCTCCTGCACCTCAAGCAGCAAGGGCTAGCCCCATCCTCACTTAAGAGTGCACCTGGCGGCCATCTCCGCCTTCCATCCGGGGTTCTCGGGGGGCTTGGTGTTTTCCCACCCAATGGTGGGGCAGTTCCTTAAAGGGTTGGAGAGGGTGTTCCCGTACTCCTGCCCCCCAGTCCCTCCATGGAACCTTAACCTGGTCCTTTCTAAACTCATGGGACCCCCTTTTGAGCCCCTCGCTACCTGTTCTCGCCTCCACCTTTCCTAGAAGGTGGCGTTTCTGGTTGCCATTACCTCGGCCAGAAGGGTGTCCGAACTGAGGGCCCTCACCTCTGAGACATCATACATAGTATTTCACAAGGACAAGGTGCAGCTCCGGCCGCACCCCAAGTTCCTCCCTAAGGTGGTGTCCCAATTCCATCTGGGCCAGGACATTTGTCTGCCGGTGTTCTTCCCGAAACCCCATATGGACCCGAGTCACCACAGCTTGCACACCTTGGATGTGCGTCGAGCGCTGGCGTTCTATTTGGAGTGCACCAAACCCTTTCGCAAATCTGCGCAGCTGTTTGTGGCTGTGGCCGAGAGGTTACAAGGCCTCCCAGTGTCGGCGCAGTGGATTTCGTCTTGGATTACAAGCTGCATCTGGGTGTGCTATGAGCTCACAGGTGTTCCGGCCCCGGCGGTCACAGCCCACTCAACCGGGGCGCAGGCAACTTCCACGGCGTTCCTGGCACAGGTCCCAATCCAGGAGATCTGCAGAGCAGCCACCTGGTCCTCAGTGCACACCTTCACGACCCACTATGCGGTCAACCAGCAGGCCAGAGAGGACGCGGTAGTTGGCAGAGTGGTCCTCCAAGCAGTTGTTCCATGACTCCTACCCTCCTCCAGAGGTAAGCTTGTAATTCATCTAATGTGGAATGGATGTGAACAAGCACTCGAAGAAAAAAAAACGGTTACTTACTTTCTCGTAACTGTTGTTCTTTGAGATGTGTTGTTCACATCTATTCCACCACCCACCCTCCTACCCCTCTGTCGGAGTCGCTGGCAAGAAGGAACTGGGGGGGGGTATATATGCGGGGCACACTGGTGCCACTCGGGGGGCCCGCCAGCCCGACGGGAGCCGCTAAGGGGAAAAGTTTCCAACGCTCATGCATGCGGCACGCGCACACCTAATGTGGAATGGACATGAACAACACATCTCGAAGAACAACAGTTACGAGAAAGTAAGTAACCATTTTTTCCCCAATCCCCTGAGACATCCTCCTTCCCCCTGCAACACCCTCCTTCTAGTTAGGGCAATATTGAGTAGCCAGGAAAGGCAGAGCCATCTTCTGATCCATTTTTGTTTGGGGCTTTAGCCTGGGTTCAGTTGTACCCACAGAACTCCTGAAACCAAGGCTGCCAAACCTGAGTGGTGCTGTGACCCGTGAGCCAGGTTGCAATGCCACTCATCCAAATTTGACCCAGAACCCCCTTTGTCATGACAGAGGGGTGGCTGGGCCAAACTTGAGTAGTGCTGTGATCCTGTGCACCAGATTGCCACATCCAGATTGGGGAGCTGGGCCTAGCCCCAGGGACAGGAGCCACCACTGTGGAGTGTGTGTGGGGTGGGCTTGCTCTCCAGTGCCCTCCCCAACACCTCCCCTCCACACCAGGCCAGGATTAGGGTTGCGGTGCTGGGCCAGGATTAGGGAGCTGCTGTGGGTCATCTGTGTCTGCCTGGATTACAACTCAAAATCATGTCCAAAAAGAGTTTAGTACAGTGCACCCATTGAAGTGGGAGGCTGCATTTGGGGCAAGGCTTCTTTCTACTCTCCTAGCTTTTGAGATGTTAGTAGGTTGCAAAAATGTCCTTTGGAGCCCATTAAAAACTCAGTGTCAGCCAATAACTCATGAGCCATTGCAGCACTGCCGACCCCAAGTATTCAAAAAGAATTACTCCCTTCCCCCAAACCCATGAGCTTATCTTAAAAATCATGAGATTTCAAATAATTAGACATTTTGGCATCTTTTAATTTCCTTCTGTTTTTTGAACCTTTAGGGGCCATGTTTTTAAGCTTTGCTCTGCGGCCCTGAAGGCTAGAAACTGTCTTGTATTTTAAAATGAAAGCTGAAATTTTCATGAGATCACAAGGACTCCAGGAGCTGGGGCTTTAAGATATCATGAGACTGTGAAATAATTATAAATAAATATCATGAGCCTCTCAATAAAATCACAGTCGCTGGCAACACCAAAACCCACCCACTCAAAAAATCCAGATTGGCTGAACACTCATGGGATCATCATCTTTGTTGTTTTGGTCTCTCTTGGGCACACACAGACATGGAGTGGAGGCAGCTCTGCGCCCGCCCCTGCCTTTCTTCTGGGGGAAGCTATTCCATTTTTCCTTTTTAAACCCCTGGGGTGTGTTCGGGAAAGGGAGGGGTCATTTCTCTCTCCAGTTCTCTCTCACATGTCTGTCTCTTCCCTCTCCATTTCCCTCCTTTTCCAGCCTGAATGGAAAGGGGGGGATGCCTGTAGGCCCAGCTGCTGCCTGCTGACTCCTGTATAGTGCCAGTGCACTACACAGCAGCATCTTCATTAATCACTTCATAGACCAGACACGTAGTGCTGCAGCCACTATTACAGTAGCTGGTCAGTGACAGGAGGGGGCAGCAAAGGTGTGGCAGCTGAGCCTGCGGGAAGAAGGCTGAAGATGGGAAAGGGAGAGATGAAGGGAGAGTCTCTGTTATATCTTTAGGTCCTGCCTCTTCAATGCACAGGTTGTGAATGGCTCTGCAGCGTTAAGACCAAGAGTAGCATGAGTGCAGCAGGCCCAGCTATGCTGGACTAGCATTTCTCTTCCACCACCCAACCTGCAGCCTTCCCAAAAAACTGTAGCTCTCTCCTCCAACCTCAGCCTCGATGATCTGCAAGCAAGGAAGAACACCCCCCCCCACCCCTCCAAAAAAAAGATAGGCTTCAGAGTAGCAGCCGTGTTGCTTGTCACTACAGATTGGCAAGGCTGTAACTATTAGATGATTGTTTGCAGTGTTGCTGTAGCCATGTCGGTCCCAGGATATTAAAGAGACAAGGTGGGTGAAGTAATATTTTGTATTGGTCCAACTTCTGTGGGTGACAGAGACAAGCTTTCGAGTTAACACAGGACCTGAAGAAGAGCTCTGTGTAAGATCAAAAGCAGGTCTCTTTCACGAACAGAAGCTGGTCCAATAATAGATATTACCTCACCCACCTTTTCTCTCTATTATATATTTGAATCCAGCCTCATGACCCATCACACACACAACATAAGCATTATGTATGTTTATCTCGCCATCACTGCATTCCTCAGGATGCAATTTGTTAGTCTCTAGGGTGCCACAAGTACTCCTTGTTGTTTTTACAAAAACTAATTTCCCCTTGCTAAATACTCACACCTTCTTGTCAACTGTTTGAAATGGGCCACCTTGTTTACATTGGCCTCATTAACACTACAAAAGCGATTTCCACTCCTTCTTGTCAACTGTTGAGAATTGCCTACTTCCAACTTAAATTGAATTGGCTCATGAGCACTGACCCCCGACTTGGTAAGGCAACTCCCATCTTTTCATATGGTGTATATTTATACCTCCCTACTGTATGTTCCACTCCCTGCATCTGATGAAGTGGGTTTTAGCCCACGAAAGCTTATGCCCAAATAAATTTGTTAGTCTCTAAAGTGCCACAAGAACTCCTCATTGTTTTTGCTGATACAGACTAACACGGCTACCACTCTGAAATCTATCTGTAGAAACATCTCCCACCCGTTGGCCCAACAGAATCACTGCACTTCCCTTATTATGGAGAAAACACCTGTAGAACTAGGGAGGCAATAATGCCAGTCTGCACCTGAAACAACTGCATGCAGAACTGGTTCCTACCAGGGATAGCAAAACAATGGAGAAAATACAAATAAGAGCACCATAACTGATACAAGGATTGCAGTATGATACATGGGGAGAGAGGGATTGTTTTAATGCCACTATTGGCTTGACTCACTGGATCATTTTATTTATCTATTGGGGCTCAGAGGGGCTTAAATGACCAGCGTCCTGTTTCCTCAGCTAGGTTCTGGCTATGACAAACAGCCCAGTGATTTCTGCTGAAATTTGTTAAGAAGAGAATACGGGGCAATATAGGAACGGGGAAATAGAGTTAATCAAAATCAGCAAAAGCTGTGTGGCGCAGCGTCCCACTCTGTAAAGTGCTGTGTAAAGCTGTCAGTCTAGCTAAATAATTAGTCGTGATGCACTACTTTGTACAGTGGTAGCACTCTCCAACTGAGGTGCTCCAAGTGTTACGCAAACACCCCTGTGAGGTCATTCTTACTAGTCACAATTTGCAGATGGGACAAATGATGTATACAGTTGTTAAGTGACTTGCTCAAGGTCACAGTCTGACTGTGGCAGAGCCAAGAATGGAATCCACTTGTATAAGTATCTTCACAGGGAGTAAGGGCTCTTTAATTTAGCAGATAACGGTATAACAAGAACCAATGGCTAAAAGCTGAAGCCAGACAAATTCAAATTAGAAATAAGGCAAACATTTTCAACAGTGAGCGTGATTAACAAACTCCCAAGGGCAGAGATGGATTCTCCATCCCTTGATGTCTTCAGATCAAGAGTGGATGCCTCTCTGAAAGATGTGTTTTAGTCAAACATAGCAGCACAGCTGTTGGGCTCAATCCTGGGGGTAAAGGGGTGAAATGTAATGGCCTGTGCTATACAGGTGGTCATGCTTGTTCATCTAATGCTCCCTTCTGGCCATAAACTCTGTGACTCTAGGACTAACGCAGGTCTGCTTTAACCTCTAGACAGTGCTTTCTCTCTCGGGATTAAATTCTGCTGTAACATATACACACAATTCCATTAACCTGAGTGGGAGCTGCATGTACATGTTATAAAGCAGAACGCAATCCTAATTCCCCAATCCTGCAATGTGATGCATATGGACAGATCCCTGGGCCCATACACAGCCTCAGTGATTTCAGTGGAGCTCTCTGCAGGCACAGGAATCTACCCATGCTCATCATGTTATAGGACTGTGACCCTAGACATCATCAAATCAGCATCTGCTTCTGCTGCAATCCAGAAAAGGTGATAGCTGCAATGCAGTTGTTTTAAAATAGATACCTCTCATCATCTTTTTAATAAATAAACCCAATAGAAACATTCTGCTCTACATGGGATTTTGAAGTTCCAGAGAAATGTTATTTTAAAATAATTTTCCCCATTTGATGTGTGTGCACATGCAAGCCCCGATCCTGAAAACGCTTACAAATGTGCTTATCTTTACACATGGGCTTACCAACTTCAGTGGGACTAAGCTTGTGCATAAAGCTAAGCCTCTGTGTACCTGTTTGCAGGAATGGGATCTTCAGTTTAGTATATTCTCTTACCTGGCCAATATTAACCTTTTTTCTAAGAAATCATTCTAACACGGTATCTATTTCCATTCGGATTATTGAACATTCTTGTGTCCTTCATAGATTATAAAGATAGAAGGGACCACTGTGATCTTGCAGTCTGACCTCCCATATAACACAGGTGATAGGACTTCCTTGAATTAATTCCTGTTTGAATGGGAGCTGATCTTTTAGAAAACCATCCAATCTTAATTTTAAAATTGCCGGTGATGGAGACTCCACCACAGCCCTGGGTAAATTGTTCCAATGACTAATTAGCCTCTCTGTTAAAAATGTACACCTTATTTCCAGTCTGAATTTGTTTAGGTTCAACCTCCAGCCAACGGATCGTGTACCATGTCTGAAGGAAAAGGATTGGAACTCTCCACATATTTGGAAGAAACAGATGTGATCAGGCACTAGACAAGAGTGGACAAAGAGGGATTGGACTCTGCTGGCCAGGCCCCCAACATTTCATAGACGTAGTTCAAAATCATTGAGTTAATTCACTGGTGTTTATTTTGAAAGTAGAATTTTGTGTGTCTGAACCTCATATATTTTCTACAAAACAAAAGACTACTATGGGACTGCTGGAGTGTCCAGCCTTGATAACTCCCACCCTGGCCAGTATGACATTGCCACACAAGAGCAGAATTTCACATCTGATCACTTGGGTACTGATTCACACAGAGAAATGTTTGCTGTTCCGAGAAACCTTCAGTGCTATGGCATCCATCACTCACATCAAAAATGTGTCAGTCACACAAGTGGAGGTCTCTTCGTCTGAATCCTCATTTAAGCGATGGGATTATTCTTACATCTCCCCTCCTGTTCCCGTAAAGATGTTATACAAAACCCAGCATCCCTGAAACAGGCTGCCCTCACCTAGAAAGGTGTAGGCACATTCTTGAGAAAGACCAAAACCAATTATCTGTACATGTGCATGTATATCATTATATAAAATTTTTAAAAACTATGCTGTCTTGCTCTAAATTCATTCACTGGGTTCCTTTGGTAGGATTAGCCTTGACCAAGGGCCAAATTAAGATCTCAGTTATAAGAGACTGCTGAGTAATTCCACTGACTTCAGCAACTGTGGCCCAGATTCTGAGCTGTGCCTCGCAGGAAACACAGCCTAGTCGTAGGGGAAGAGATTGTGCAAAGGTAGTTTTGTGGTGCCTGAATTCGTCCAGGAGCCAGCTGAGCTTCTGGTGTAAATTAGAGCCACCCCAGGGGCTGCTCTAATTTATGGTGGATACTCACAGCCACCTATGCATTCAGACATTCCATACACCCTTTCTGCTGCTGACATGCCCTCTACTGCCCCCCAACATGTCCCTATGCTGGGCGCTGCAAAGGAGGACAACAGAAAGCTTTATGCTGCCTCTACACCAGGGGCTTTCTAAATGGAGGAGATCTGGCTACTCCAGCAGCATAAAGGGGCTAAGAACACAGCTGAGAGATGACACCTAAGGTTTTGAACTTAATCAGAACTGATCCTCCTTAAAGACCTGTTAGATGCACCAGCTGTGATCTGGGGCTGAGAAGAGCTTTTGAGAGCAGGGTCAGATTAAGGCAATTTCAGGCACCCTAAGCACACCATGACATAGGCCCACCGTGGTTCTGCCCCCTGGTCCTTCCCCCCACTTAGAATGATGGTAGCAGAGGGACACCCTCCCCTCCCCTCCCCTCAAGGTCCCCTTCTCCCCTCGGAAGAGTAAAAGCAAAGGGCCCTCTTTCCCCAGGAGAAGAGGCAGAATGGCAGTAGTGAGGCCCTTCAGTACTTCCCCACAGGACAGGAGTATCTGCTTGTGGGGGTGGGACTGCTGTACTCTTTTCCTGGCTGGCACACAGAGACCTCTGTTGGGGGGTGTTTGTAGGGGCCCCCAGAGCAGTGGGGCTTGTCCATTGAGATGCCTGGGGCAGATCACACCTCTCCAATCTATTGTTTCAGGTTCAGGCAGATTTTCAGGTCACATTTTCTAGCTTTTCTTCTGAACCATGAGGGCTAAGTGAAAATGAAAGCAGAGGTTCTGGTGTAATCACATGACTCCAGGAGCTAGAGGCCTGTGCCTTATCCAGCCCTGTGCGATTGACGCACGAAGAGGGAAGTATGAGCAATCACGCTGTAGGTAGGGGTGGGAGAGTGTTTCTAGCATCGATAGATGGGTACATACTAGCTCAGCTTGAGCTAGCACCAAAACCAGTACTTCAGCCTCAGCCCAGGCGGTGGCTCAGGTTAGACCCCACAGTACGTGCCCAGGGAGTCAAGCCGGATTGTAGTAAGGCCCTAAAAGCTGCCGCCACCTGTGCCAGCATGGCCACACCACTGTTTTTAGACACTGGCTCAAGGAGAGCTAGCATGTGTGCATCTGTCCAGGCTGGGAATTGCCCCTCCGGCTGCAGTGCAGACGTAGCCCTGTCTGGCCAGCGAGGGGAGTGTTCAGGGTGCGAGGAAGGAGAGGAAGAGGTGCTGGGTGGGCGCTGGGGGGAGAGGAAGAGGGAGAGGGCACGGAGATGGTGTGTGGCAGAGGGGGAAAGTCCAGACCCACTGGAGAAAGGTGGGGGCTGGGTCAGAGGCTGAGGCCCTGCTAAGAACCCAGAGGGCAGGGAGCTGATCCCCAGGGCAGCCGGGCAGAGTCCACGCCACAGGGCCCAAGCCACGTGCCACATAGGGTTGCCAAGTGTCCGGTTTTTGACCAGAATGCCCAGTCAAAAAGGGACTCTGGCGGCTCTGGTCAGCACCACCAACTGGGCCGTTAAAAGTCCAGTCAGCAGTGCTGCAGAGCTAAGCAGGCTAGTTCCTGCCTCTTCTGGCTCCCCGCTGCGCCCTGGAAGTGGCTAGCAGGTCTGGCTCCTAGGTGTGTGTGTGGGGGGGGAACGGGGCTCCACACGCTGCCCCCCACCCCAAGCACCGACTCTGCAATCCCATTGTCCGGAAATGGGGAACCACGGCCAGTGGGAGCTGCGGGGGCGGTGTCTGTGGGTGAGAGTAGTGCACAGAACCATCTGCCCCCCTCCCGCCTAGGAGCCGGACCGGCTGGCTGCTTCTCAGGCGCAGTGCAGAGTCAGAACAGGCAGGAAGCCTGTCTTAGCCCCCCGCTGCACTGCTGATTGGGAGCTGCCAGAGGGAAGCCCACACCCCAACCCCCTGCCGCAGCCCTGAGCCCCCGCAAACCCAGAGCCCCCTCCTGCACCCTAAACCCCTCATCCCTTGGCCCCAGCCCAGGGCCTGCACCCCAAGCCCATAACCCCTCCTGCAACCCAACACCCTGCCTCAACATACAGCCCCCTCCCGCATTCCACATCCCTCAGCTCCACCCCCCCAGCCTGGAGCCCCCTCTTGCACCCCAAACCCCTCATCCTCAGCCCCACCCCAGAGCCCGCACCCCCAGCTGGAGTCCCCCCATACCCCAACTCCCTGCCCCACCCCAGGCCCCCCTCCCATACCCTGAACCCCTCATTTCTAGCCCCTCGTCTTCACCCCCTCCCGCAGCCCAACTCCCTGCTGGGCGGGGGGGGGCGCTCAGGGAAGGGGCGGGGCTAGAGGGTTCAGTTTTGTGCCATGAGAAAGTGGGCAACCCTAATCCACATCCTGACCCGGGGGTGCCGCTCTGCGCACGGTGGGGCAGCCCAGGCGGGTGGGTGCCCCGGGGCCCGCAGGCCCAGGGAATAACCCCCCCCCAGGCTGCGGGCGGGCGGGCCACCAGCACCAGGCAGCCGCCCCCGCCCCAGCGCGGCCCCTGCGGCGCTCCCGCTGCCCGCCAGGCGGCGCTGCGCGCTCCCCAAACCCGCCGGCCCGGCCTGGCCCGGCCCGGACGCCGCTCTCGGCGCCTCCGCGCTCTGCTGGGCTGGGACCGGCGTGTCTCTGCGGCTGCTGCAAGATGGCGGCGCAAAGGAGGAGCCTGCTGCAGAGTGTGAGTGAGAGCCCCCCCCGCAATGGCCCGGCGCTGTGTGGGGAGGAGGTGACTCCCCTGCTGGGGGCACACGCGGGGCTGTGGGGTAGGAGTGTCTATGGGGGGCACAGGCGGAGGGGTGGGGTGTCTATGGGGGGCACAGGCGGGGGGGTGGGGTGTCTATGGGGGCAGAGGCAAGGGGGTGTGTATGGGGGGCATAGGCGGGGGGGTGGGGTGTCTATGGGGGGCACAAGCAGGGGATGGGGTGTCTATGGGGGCACAGGCAAGGGGGTGTGTATGGGGGCATAGGCGGGGGTGGGGTGTCTATGGGGGCACAGGCAAGGGGGTGTGTATGGGGGGCATAGGCGGGGGTGGGGTGTCTATGGGGGCACAGGCAAGGGGGTGTGTATGGGGGGCATAGGCGGGGAGTGGGGTGTCTATGGGGGGCACAGGCAAGGGGGTGGGGCTACCCTGTCTCCCCGCCTGGGGGGTGTGTGTGGAGAGAACACAGAGGAGGAGGGGGGTGGCTGTTGGGTGTCTGAGGGACACAGGGAGGGGGTGAGTGAAGGGGATTATACTCCCCACTGGATGACTGTGAGGGTTCTAGGGAGGGGTGTGAGACCCCTGCCAGCATATGAGTGTGTGTGGGGGGGGTACCTGCATGCTCAGGGATGTGTGGTGTGTGCTCACCTAGAAGCAGTGTCTTTCTGTTCAGGGAAGCAGATGTCTATAGGAGGCATGTATATGGGAAAGCTGATTTGGGTGGGGAGGTGTGCGCTGTGTTTTGAAGGGATGGTTTTGGGAAATGACTGTGCAGCTTTCTGGAGGAAATGTTTTCTGGGGGAAAAGTTGTCTGTGGGCAGGGTGGAGTAATTATGCCCCCAAGAGTTCCTCACTATTTACCTTCACAACAGTAGATTGTTTCATGTTCCTTTGCTGGCTGCAGTTGGATGTGTGCACCGCAAAACCTGATTAGTCTGTTCCCCAAGTTCACCTGTACTCCTGCTCTAGAAGCATGAAAGATTACACCAGGCTTCATCTGGGGCAGTTAATGCTCTGCTGTTTTGAGTGTGAGATTCTGATGTGCATTCCAGTCCTGTTTCCTTGTTAGCAAGGGCTGGAGGTGCAGCTAGTGCTGCAGGCTTCTCAGCTTCAGAGTGGGAGAGTGGTGGTAAGTGATTTCGCTGGGGCAGCAAGGAATAAGAGGTCACTGGCTGAGTAGCTGTGTTCAGGACTGTGATGAAGTAGGTGGATGGTGCTCCATCCTGTGCAGAACCCAGTGTCCCTAGTTCTGAACCAGTTGGGATTCTACATGGGATCTTTCCTGTTTTTGTTCCCCAGGAGCAGCAGCCAAGCTGGACAGATGACTTGCCCCTCTGCCAGCTTTCTGGGGTGGGCTCAGCTCCAAATCGTTCCTACAGTGCGGATGGTAAGGGGACAGAAGGCCACCCATGGGAGGATAACTGGCTGAAATTCAGGTAAGTGGGCTGCAGGTGGAGATAGAAGCTCACAGATGGAGAGGCAGGACAGAAGTGGTGTGTGGCTTTTTACAGTAGGGGTCAGAAATGGGGCAGAATTAGAGTGTACAAGGCTTGTTAGGAGAGGCTCACAGTGGTGCTATCCGTCCCTGTCGTTGTACCTCACACCTGCCCTTAACCCCTCCACCCTGACCCTCTCTGGCAGGAGTGAGAACAACTACTACCTCTATGGGGTCTTCAATGGCTATGATGGCAACCGGGTCACCAACTTCGTGGGCCAGAGGCTCTCCGCGGAGCTGTTGCTGGGCCAGCTAAATGCAGATCACAGTGATGCTGATGTGCGCCGGGTCCTGCTGCAGGTAATGGAATTCTGGCTGTGAAGACCCCATGCCTCCCCCTGCATCAACTCCCCACTCTCCTTTTTGCCTCAGGGTAAGCAATGTCCTGGCTCTTAAAGGGTGGGGAGAAGATTGTGGACATCTGGCAAGAGCTGGGAGTGCACTTGGCTTGAGAATGTGGAACAACACTATTCATTTCACTTTCGCCTAACCTTCCTCTCTCACTCTATTTCCGTTAGTGCAATGTTGACAACTCTGCAGGAAGTTGCATTCAGTCTTTCTTGGACATAGTAACAGGTCAGCTTAAGAAGGGGATTATAAGGAGAAACAAAGTGACTGTAGAGATGGAAGGGACCTCAAACGTTCATCAAATCCAGCCCCTTGCTCTGAGGCAGGACCAAATAAATCTAGAGCATCCCTGACAGTTGTTTGTCCATCCTGTTTCTTAAAAACCTCCAACAGTGGGAATTCCACAACTTCCCTTGGAAGTCGATTCCAGAATTTAACTACCCTTTTAGTTAGAAAGTTTTTCCTAATATCTAATCTAAA